>NC_084836.1:24797309-25109809 GCF_033115175.1 Lepus europaeus | reverse complement strand
GGAGCAGCCGGGCCGGGCGGGTGCGGGGAGCCGGGACCTCTCGGCTGCGGGGCGAAGCGCCGGGCAGGTCCGCGGGAGGAGCTGCAGCTCCGGGTGTCTTCCGCTCCTGGGGGCGCCGGGGCTCGGTCAGCGGGCGCCGACGGCGCGGGGCCGCGGGCCGGGGCCGCGCGGGGCGGCGGGGTGACCCTCGCGCACCGGCCTGGCGGGGCCCGGGCACCTCGGGGGCGGCGGGAGCCCCGGGACCATAGCCGGCCTGGCCGCGCTGCCCCCGCGGAGCGGGTCCTGCGGGCTCCTGCGCCGCTCACCCGGGGCTCGCCGCCCGCAGCCGCTGCTGAACTTTTCGAGACCTTTCACTTCCCGGCCGCCGCCGCCGCCGCCGCCTCCCGGGCGTCCTCCTCCGCCTTCACCACCTCCTCTGGCCGCCGAGTCCTGGTCCCGTCCTTCTCCACGGGCAGTTCCATGGGATGCATTTTTATTGCACCGACACCGCGGCGCTCCGGTGCCAGCCCTCCTCCCCTCGCACCTCCACCCCTTCCTCCCGCCCGCCCCCCGCGCTTGACAGCCCGGGCGGTGCAGCCCTCGCGGCCGGGTCGCCGCCGCCCCGGGGAGGGGTCCCCCGCGGCCGGGTCGGCTGCCCCCGCCGCTGCGCTAAGCGCTCCGCCCGCCGCGGCCCGCGCGCCCCTCCCAGCGCGCACCCTGCATCTCCCGGCGTGACCCGCCGGAGCCCCCCCCCTTCCCAGCACCCACAGGCCTCCCCTGGGAAGCAGGCTCCCACCTTCTCCCGGAACATTCCAGAGAGCAGTTGACTCCCTCTTGATCAGGTCAGGGCTTGCCAAGGGGCTTAAAAAACCGCGAAACAGGCTAGCGCCTACTTCCCACACCCCGCACCCCCTACCGCCACCCCTACCCCCACCCCCCCACCCCCAACAAAACCAGCCCTCTCTCCGCCGCCCGCCGCCCTTCTCCTGCTCAGAGAGTCCCCAGACCCTGGACGGAGCCCCCAACCCAGACCGGGGTCCTAGCTCCTAGGAGCGCGCCTACCCTCGGGGGCGGTCGCGGCTGCTCTGCTGCCTTGGGGGAGGGGGCGGGAGCCGCGTGTCAACAAAAGAGTCACTGCCCTCAGGACCTGAGGGCGCACCCATTTCGCTGCAAAAGATGTTCCCTGATTCAAGCTCAAGTTGCTCAAAGAGCTGGGACACGGGCTTAAGCCAGTGGGCAGCGTGGGTACATCCTGGTCCGGAGGCAGCCTGGTCCCTCCGGCGTCCTCGTTGCGTAGAGTTCTGTTGCGCTCTGGAACAGTCCTGTTATGAAATAACTCCTGGGGAACAATTTTGTAGCAACCACAAGCAGCTAACTGTAGATAGGAGTGCTCAGGGCTCCTGCTTAGGGAAGGAGATTAAATCGCACTTGAGCCTGGGACTTTTGCAAGTGCTTCGAAAACACGGTTCTTAGGTACACGTCCTGGCAAACTGGCAAAAGCTGGGTGGAGAGTGGTGTGGTGGTGCAGCATTGGGTTTGTGCCTCTGACTATTTCCAGCAAGTTGACTGCTTTACAGATCCAGCTCAGTGGTCGTGTGTTACAGATGGGGACAACTTGGAGCTTTGGGGCACGGGTGAGACACTCTTAGTACTGACCCAGCTGGGAGCTTGTAAGAAGTTTGGTGTCTCCCAGGAGCAACAGGGTGCGGTCCACACAACCCATTTGGGAGACATTAAAACTCTGCAAGTGGAGAAAGATAAGCAATTTGTTTAATATCTTCCGCTTTAGAAAACAAACCCTTTGGGCTTTCAAATCCTGTAGATACGTCCCTAATGAAATCACCCAAACACCTCTCCAGTAATTCTTTTTACCCGATGAATGAGAGACAATTATAGCAGCCAAAGGTTCTTAACATAAATATTAACCTAATGGCCAGAAAAAATTAAAAAAAAAAAAGAAAATGTGCATTGGTTATTAACTTCTGAGTCCACTTGTATTTAAGCAGAAATATTCTAATTCTCATTACAAATTTCGAAAGCATTTATTATTTGCACCAATCCTTCACTGATAAAATACCTACTGGATTGCTCAATAACCGGTTCTTATTTCCTTTACTAAGACAGCGAGCTCCTTAATGGGAGCGCACTCTTTTATACTTAGTCTATGCAAACCATGATTATGTTTTTCTCATAGTCACCACCAGTCCTAACTGGAAGCATCTTTGTAACTGTTCAGTAAGTATTTTTGGCTGAGTTATGTTAACCTGTTGTTATACAGTAAGAGCCAGGACTAAGAAGAAAACCAGCGCAGTTAGAATGTGTTCCCATCTTCTGGAGGACTCTGCACATCCTCCGACATTTTCGTATATGAATCAACTCAGGGGAGAAGAGTACCAATGCTCTAGTCAGGACCATTGGCTTATGTAGACTAACTTAGTTGTCTGTTGCATTTTGATTGAGAAAAAGCTGTCCAGGGAAAGTTAGTAAACTTTCAAAGAAAGTTTGAAAGATTTTCAGAGAAAATCTTGCTTGATGATAAGTATAGCAGTGCCTGTACTTTTGTGCAGTGAATTCAGAAATTTTTTTTAGTGGAATTCCTGTATTAGTAGGAAGCTTAGCAAACTTATGAAATTTTAATAACAAGTTTTAGAAGCCATGCAGTTGCCAAATTAAATCTAGAATATTCCTGGAAACTTGAAAAGAAATCTGAAAGGGGCTTTCACAACTAAAATAGATGGCAAAAGGGCCATGTGCCAGAGGCCTTACTTCCATGTCCTCATTCAAATTATTCATGCAATTTTAATAGATTTGCTTATGACATTTTTCTGGACCACAGCGTGTTAGAAGTAGCAAATTAGAAATGGAGTGAGATGCTGCTACAGGCAAGGAATTGGTTGAGGCAATACGGAGGATGGCAAAACTGTAAAAAGAACCCTAAGAACAACAAAAATCCCACAGCAGTTGGAGGCCTTTTCGTGCCCAAAGGCCCAAGGGGCTCCACAGGCCTCCCTCTGCTGTAACTTAGTGCAGTCACCGAGGTTCCTGGGGAACGGAGCGAATTCAGAACTGGGAATGACTCCCAAGCCCAACCTGGAACCCTCTCCACAAGATCTCTGACCCGTGGGCATCCAATTTCTTTCTAAAAATCTCAACAAGCAAATGCTTCAAAAGCAGCCCCTCTCCTCCTCCCCTCCCCACCCTCCTCCCCTCCTCTCCTCCTCTCTCTTCTTTTTCTGGCAACCTTTTCTCTCTCCTTAAACTTCTGTGCTTATGGGTTAGTTGCCTGCAGCCCTGCAGAGTGGTTGACTTCTGATCTGCACTTGAAGATTTGAAGTCAACTCAGACAGGCAGAGTTAGACAGGGAGAGAGACAGAGAGAAAGGACTTCCTTCCGTTGGTTCACCCCCCAAATGGCTGCTACAGCCACGCGGCGTGCTGCGCCGATCCAAAGCCAGGAGCCAGGTGCTTCCTCCTGGTCTCCCATGCGGGTGCAGGGCCCAAGCACTTGGGCCATCCTCCACTGCCCTCCTGGGCCACAGCAGAGAGCTGGACTGGAAGAGGAGCAACCGGGACTAGAACCCCGTGCCCATATGGGATGCCGGCACCTGAGGCGGAGGATTAACCAAGTGAGCCACAGCGCTGGCCAGACTGCTCCTCTGGAGTATTCTGCTCTCCAAGGCTTTATTCTGCTCTCCAAGGCTTGGTGTCATTGCCCCTGCGATGTGACATGCACGTCCTCTGCTTTTGTAATCACTGTTCTCAGATGTATTCCAGTTTGCCTTACACTGTGGACCTAGGACTCAACTCCCCATTCGTCTGATCAGCGCAAAATAAGGCAGAACTTGGGGCTGGCGCTGTGGTGTAGCAAGTTAAGCCGCTGCCTGCAGTGCTGGCATCCCATATGGGCGCTGGTTTGAGTTCTGGGAAAGCAGCGAAAGATGGGCCAACTGCTTGGGTCCCTGCACGCATGTTGGAAACCTGGAAGAAGCTCCTGGCTCCTGGCTTTGGCCTGCCCCAGGCCCAGCCATTGTGGCCACTTGGAGAGTGAAGTAGCAGATGGAAGATTCTCTCTCTCTCTCTTTCTCTAGCTCTACCTTTCAAATAAATAAATAAATCTTAAAAAAAAAAGAAAAAGATAAAGAATAAAGCAGAACTAACAGTTCCCTTAACTTGGGCCTAGGGCTTGTATTTTCTTTAGCCTAACAGTACACTAGCTGCTTTGTGATGTCAGTGATATTAGGCTTGAAATCAGCTAAACTCCCAGTTTTCAAATGTTGATTTATTTTCAAAGCTTATTTATTTTTATACATTTGAAAAGTAGAATGAGAGCAGCAGACAGATATCTTCCGTCTGCTGGTTCACTCCTCAAATGCCTGCAACAGCCAGGGCTGAGTCAGGCTAAAGCCAGGAAACTGAACTGCAAGTGGAGCGGGTCCTCCAGCCCAGCCCCTCCGGCCCAGGTTGGGGGCCTCCCAAGCACCACCTCCGCTGCTCTGCCAATGCCCACCCCACCTGATGTCTTTTTTTTCCCCCAAGATTTATTTATTTCTCTTGAAAAATTATTTTAAACGATGTATTTATTTCACTTGACAGTCAAAATGAGAGACAGATTAATCTTCCATCTGCTGGTTCACTCCCCCGACGACCACAATGGCTGGGGCAGAGCCAGACCAAAGCCAGGAGCTTCTTCTGGGTCTCCCACATGGGCAGCAGGGGCCCAAGCACGTGGGCCATCTTCCATTGCTTTTCCCGAGCCATTAGCAGGAATCTGGATGGGAGGTGGAGCAACTGGGCTTTGAACTGGCGCCCATATGGGATGCCAGTGCCACAGGTGATGGCTTTACAGGCTATTCCACAATGCTGGCTCCCTATATTGATGCCTTAAAGAGTCAGTAGTAAAAGATAAAATATGTTTTGTTTAACCAGAGGAAAGGTGTCTGTTAAAATACACTACTTATGGTAAGCATTCAAGAAATCTACACTTAAAAAATACATCAGGGGCCGGCGCTGTGCTGTAGCGGGTAAGGCTGCTGCCTGCGGGGCTGGCATCCCATGTGGGCGCTGCTTCAAGTCCTGGGTGCTCCACTTCCACTCCACTTCTGATCCAGCTCTCTGCTATGGCCTGGGAAAGCAGTACAAGATGGCCCAAGTCCTTGGGCCCCTGCACCCACGTGGGAGACCTGGAAGAAACTCCTGGCTCCTGGCTTTGGATTGGTGCAGGTCTGGCCATTAAGGCCATTTGGGGAGTGAGTCAGCAAATGGAAGACCTCTCTCTCTCTCTCTCTCTCCTCCCACCCCCTCCCCGCCTGCCTCTGCCTCTCTGCAGCTCTGCCTTTCAAATAAATCTTAAAAAAAAAAAAAATTCAAATTACTAAATTGGAAAACTGGTTAAAAATTGTAAGAGATAACTTTTAGTCCTTTATGGGCTAAGTATCTATTTTTGAAACATTGGTTACCTCCGTGGAAAATTTGACTCTGATATCATCACTATTGATTAGAGCCAAGACACAGACTCAACTTAATGTATGTAGTGATAGATGGGTGGATAATAATAATAGGTGGGTGGCTTATAAATATAATGGAATATTATTCACCCATGAAAAAGGAGTGAGATCCTGTGACTTGCAGCGACATGCGTGAGCCTCAAGGACATTATGCTTGATGACATAAGCCAGGCACACGGATGCTCACTCAGGTGTGGGCACTGAAGAAGTTGATCTCGTAACAGTAGAGAGCAGAATACTGATGAGAAGAGGCTGGGAAAAGCTCTAGGGAGAAGAGACTGGAGGGAGAAAGGGTAACAGGTACCAAAATACAGATAGATAGGAGGGAGAAGGCCTAGCGTCCTATAACACAGTGGGTTCATTGTAGTTAACAATAATTGATTATCTGTTTGAAAATAGGGACAAAAGATTGTTTTAAATGTTCCCAGTACCAAAAAAAAAATAATAAATGTTTAAGGTAATGGGTATTGATCATTTCCCATTGTATACAAGCATCAAAATAACACACTGAGGGCCAACACTGTGGCACAGCAGGCTCCGCTGCTTCCTGGGACACCTACATCCCATAGCAGAGTGCCTGGTTCAGGTTCCAGCTACTCTGCTTCTCATCTCGCTTCCTGCCAAGGAGCCCGAGAGGTCAGCAGATGATGGCTGTTTGAGTCCCTGCCACACATGTGGGAGACCCCAGTGGAGTTCCTGGCTCCTGGCTTCATCTTGACCCAGGTCCAACTGTTGCGGGCATTTGGGGAGTGAACCAGCAGGTGGAAGATCACTCTGTCTCTCCCTTTCTCTGTCTCTGTGCCTTTCAAGTAAATAAATATATATATGTGTGTATTTTAAAAATCATACTGTACTCCATGATTATGTGAAATTTTTATATATCAATTATAAAAAGGGTGTGGGTCTTTGTGCAGAAGATGCCACTAGGGACACACACATCCCAAAGCAGGTCTTCTATCAGGGGTTGAGTCCTGGCTCTGCTTTTGACCCAGCTTCTTTCTAGTGTGCACCCTGGGAAGCAACAGATGATGGGCCACACACCTGTGTCCCTGCTACCCACGGATTGAGTTCTTGGCTGCCAGCTTCAGCCTGGCCCAGCCCTGGCTCTGGCAGGCATTTGGTGAGTGAACCAGTAGATGAAAGTGCACTCACGCTCTCGCTCGGTCGCTCTCTGTGTCTGTCTCCTCTCCCTTTCAAAGAAGTAGAACAAATAAATAATTTTTTTTAAAAAAAGAAAATTAAACTACTTGACAATACTGTACACATGTGGCATTGCTATACATTTCCAAGGAAAGGAAGGACTTTGAAAATTCTGTGATGTTTAGTCTACCTAGTAGCCATCCTCCATGGAGTGATAACATTATCTCATTTATCCTCACAACATTAATACGTGGGAGGGAATGAGAATAGTTGGGTCCACATCCCACAAGGGGAAAGTGATCTGAAAGACGTAGGTGTGAAACTTAGACCTCACTGTCGCTATACACTGGCCGTAGGAGCTGGTTTCCAGCTCACAAAACCATTGCTTACCCCCTATTTTTCACAAGTACAATCGTGTCTCTTTTGAACTGAGGGCCACTGAGAGAAGATCAAATGGAGAATTTCCAGTGAAATACTCCCGCGTTTTGTTTGCTACCTGGTCTGTGCCCTTCAAATGCCCTTGACAGCAGCATTTTGGGAATTTCCTTCAGCTTTAATCTAAGCCTCCTGCCACAGGCGCTGTGTCTTATTTCATGTGCTTCCTGGCTACAGCTGCTCATTCCTAGGAAGGGAGTGAGGCCTTTGAAAATCCATGTGCTCTTCCAGGAAGGTAACTGGTACTTTTCTAAAAAAAAAAAAAAGAAAAGAAAAAGAAAGAAAGAAAGAAAGAAAAAGAAAAAGAAAAAAAGCCATGCATGCTCTCTCGTGTTCAAATTAATTATATGGAGCTTAGGAAATTTAAACAAACAAGAACCGTTCTGTTATTTCAGAGATAGCTGCTGTTGACAGTGCTATTTCAACACACGCCGTAAACACGCTTTCTCCCAGATGGCTCTTCGCTAAAGCTTACTATACGTAAGCTTTATACGTGGTGCGACTTCTGTTGTTGATTAAAGGATGCGCTGAGACAAATACCTAACCTTTTTTTAAATGTAGGGAAATGGAGAAAAGACATAATCACCAAAGACCTCATGGGGGTGCAAGAACTGCAAACAGAACTGTTTGATTGGTTTTGTTTACGTGCTTTCTACAGCAGGGTGGTGATTACCAGCATAGATGTTGGGCTCTGACTCCCCCGTCTGCACCCCCAGCTGTGCAGCTGTGTGACTGTGAGCAAGTAACTTACCCTCTCTGTGCCTCGCCTCCACCCTGGCCGTATGGGAATAATAGTGGTGCCTGATTCAGGAGGTTATTTTTTATATTAAATGAGTTAATATTTACAAAGTGCTTAGAAAAGTGCAAGATACACTTTAGCAAGAAGCACTTTAGTTAGATCAGTAACACAGTAAAATAAAACCTGTCACATGAGGGGGTCTAACAAATTTATAGAAAATGTTATGAAAAAACTGCGTGGATTTCAAAAATGTCTTGCACCACAATAAACTTATCTTTTAACTCCATTGCCCCACAAACTTTGTGAAGCAACCTCATACATACAATCTTATTGACTTACCCTGGAATTCTGTCTTTCAAGTTGTATACAGATGGGACTGATGTTGTGAAGCATGGGATGCCGGCATCCCATGTGAGAGAGCTGGTTCAAGTCCCAGCCACCCCCTTCCTTCTCTCTAATTGTTCAGAACGGGGTTAGATGGCCTCTCCAGATCATGAGATAATCTAGGGAGCTCAGCATTTTACCTGGGCACATTGCCACCCTTTACAAAAATCAGGATTCTTTTTTTTTTTTTTTAAGATTTATGTTATTTATTTGGAAGACAGAGTTACAGAGAGAGAGGTCTTCATCCACTGGTTCACTCCCCAAATGGCCACAATGGCTGGAGCTGAGCCAATCTGAAGCCAGGAGCCAGGAGCTTCTTCCAGGTCTCCTACTCGGGTGCAAGGGCCCAAGGACGTGGGTCATCTCCCATTGCTTTCCCAGGCCATAGCAGAGAGCTGAGTCAGAAGAGGAGCAGTCGGGACTCAAACCGGTGCCCATGTGGGATGCTGGCACTGTAGGCCCGGACTTTAACTCACTGTGCCACAGTGCCAGCCCCAACAAAATCAGGATTCTGTCACAAAGAAGGAGAGGTTTGATATTGAGTAGACAACTAGCTGTATATGCCATCAAAAATGATCAATTTTACCAACACATTTGGCCCAAATACTTACTGGCATATCCGATGGTTCTGCATGGTTGGTAGACGAGTCTGCGTTGCTTGGTGTGGTGCCCAGGCTTTTTGTGATGAACCAGTTGCCTTCTGCAGCCTCCTTGCCACCCACAGTGCCCCACCTGCGGTCTCCGAGGTGGACAGCGTGGCATCAGGCCTCTCGCTTCTGCAGACCCTCTCCCTTTGCTTTCTCTTCTCCCTCAGGCTGACTCTGGTAAGGTCCTTGGAAATTCAGTGCCAAGAATAATGGCTAGGACACCATTCTTTCTTTCAAGTTACTTTGAATTGATTTGAAAAGGCTAGAGACAGAGACAGAGAGCTCCTATCTATGGGTTCACCCACCAAATGTCTGCAATAGCCAGGGTAGGGCCAAGCCAAAGCTGGAAGCCAGGAATTCAACCCAGGTCTCCCCTATGAGTGGCAAGAAGCCAAGCACTTGAGTGATCACCTGCTACCTCCCAGGGTACACATTACCAGGAAGCTGAAGTCAGGAGCCAGAGCTGGGAATCAAACCCAGGCACTCAGGTGTGGGACACAGGCATCTTTACCACTAGGCCAAACACCCACCCAACCAACACCTTTCTTCTCCTCTCCCAACAGGGTTAGTTGCCACAAAAGTCCGAGCTGTGCCTATCCAAGCCAGGAGCTTCTTCCCAGTCTCCCATGTGGGTGCAGGGGCCCAAAGACTTGGGCCATCTTCTACTTCTTCCCCAGGCCATAGTAGAGAGCTGGATTGCAAGAGGAATAGCTGGGACTAGACCCGGTGTCCATATGGGATGCCGGTGCCGCAGGCAGAGAATTAGCCTACTGCGCCATGGTGCCAGCCCCTAGATATACTTTTTAAAAAATATATTTATTTACTTATTTATTTGAAAGGCAGATACAAAGAGAGAAGAGACAGAGATCTCCCATCCACTGATTCACTTCCCAAATGGCCACAACAGCTGCGGGTGGGCAAGGCTGAAGCCAGGAGCCAGAAGCTTCTTCCAGGTTTCCCACATGGGTTGAAGCAGGGGTCCAGTTATCTGCGTTATAGTCTGCTGCTTTCCCAGGAGCATCAGCAGGGAGCTGGATCAGAAGTGGAGCAGCCAGGACTCGAACCAGCACCCAGATGGGATGCTGGCACTACAAGCGGAGGCTTAACCTTCCACACCACAGCGCTGGCCCATATATATACTTTTCTTTTTTTAATATATAGAGTGATTTAAAAAAAAAAAAACAGGAAGCTAAATGTATATATAGTTATGAGAAAACATATTTATAAAAAAAAAGGCATGGAAAGAAATATGCCAAAATATTAGAGATGATTGTTTCTCTGGCTTCTAAACTCCCAGCAGTCCTATGTAATTGCTATAATTACATTTTCATTTTACAAAACATGACAACTTAAGGCAGGACATGATAAAACAATGCCTGGAGGTTGGTACATAAGGTAGGCTCTGCAGCAGGTGGAATAGTGTGGGCTTAGGAGGAGAGGATACATGAAGGATGTGGACTTGACCTGGGCGCTAGCTATGGGGTAGGTTTGGATGGATGTGGTGGTGGGTGTCGGTGGGCCTTGCCGGTGCTGTGAATGGTAACGCTTAGGTGTGAAGGTACAAAGTGCCTCCTGGAGAGTGAGTAGAGGCAAACTCACAGGGATCTGTGTTAAAGGCTCCTGCCAGCCACACTGTTTTGTGCTGGGAAGTTACAAGATTACAACCATTGTTACCTAGAAATGGCATGTAACAGGTTAGAAAAGACAGGCCCTGGAAGGGGGCGTGAGGACTGCTCTGCAAGGAAACTTGAGTCCAAACCAAGCTGACGATAGTGAAACTGGAAAGAGAGAAGAGAAAAGAGAAGAGAAGAGAGGAGAAGAGAAGAGAAGAGAAGAGAGGATCTCTCTGTCTCTCCCTCTCTCTGTCACTCTGCCTTTCAAATAAATAAATAAATCTAAAAAATTTAAAAAGCAGAAATGATATCTCCAAGAGAAGCAAACTATTATATAAACATTTGTCATCAGTATTATAATTTTATCAAATTCATAATCATGATAAAACATTAACCAATTTTTGTGACATGAGAAAATTCAGGTCTGTTGAGATTATACATTTGATAATGTTCCGTCGCCCCAGCCTCATCACGTTAGATTAGCAACTGAGTTGAGATTGCAAATTTAGCCTTCTCTGTGGCTAGTACTCTTATGTAAGCAGTTGAGAGCACAAAGATTCTACTAAATTTTTCCAGCTCTTTATCTTAAAATCAAAGTAAGTGCCATCATCTAAAATTAGAAAATTAAGTTTAAAAAGCCCACAATCTTTTATCGCATAGCAACAATTTTGTCGATAGGTGGAATTTCAAGATATGTGATACATGTATCATTTGCATTTTCCATTGCAATAACAAAATACTGGGGACTTTACAAACAGAAGAGGTTGATTTAGCTCCCAGCTTTGGAGGCAGAAAGTCCATGATCTGACAGTGCCATGTGTTTGGCCTCTGGGGAAGACCAGACACAGATGGCATCAAAATGGCGGGAGCATATGCCAAAGAGATCACGTGGTGAGACAGGAAGCCTCAGAGTGGAGAGGGACCAGGCTTTCTCTTTTGCAACAACCCTCTTGAGAGAACTAACCAGGGTCCCATGAGAACTACAATAATCCCTTCCAAGGGCAGTGCCCCCAGTGACCTAATTACCTTACACTAAGCCCTGCCTCTTAAAGGTTCCGCCACCTCCCAATATCACCACACTGGAGACTAAGCCTCCAATATAGGAACCCCTGGGGGGCAAACCACGTCCAAACCATATGGTACAGTATGTTCAAGCTGTTAATGTGGTTTTTTCTGTAGATCCTGCGTATTTTCCAATCCTACACTTGCCCTGTGATTGCAAATAGAAGGACTAAAATTTTTACTTCGAATCTCTTAAAATTGCAATGCAGTTTGTCAAAAATAAATAAATAAATAAATAAATTTTTTTTAAAATTGCAATACAGTTTAGAGGGCAAATCTATAACACAATTTGCTTTAACCCTAAATTCAGTATAATGAACGTCATTGTAGAAGAGGGATTCAGAAGAACACCTGAAGAACCAGAAACATTGAAGCAGCTTCATTAAGCAATGTGAAACCGTAACACTGTCTTTAGAGCTCAAGGGCACAGCTTCAGGTTGTCAGCACATTTTGAAAACCTCTAAAAGGAAATTGAAGACCATAGCCTTTCAAGGTTACAATAAAAAGTAAGTTCATTTATATTTCGGCACACTTCAAAAAACACCTCAAATGTTCTACCCATAGAACCTCTCTACTTATAAATCCGTTGTACTTACAGAACTATTTCTCACAAAGTATGAGACATTAACATTTTCAATACAAAAACGTCCACGGCTTTGAAGTTCAAGCACTTTATCTTGTATGTAGTTGGTCTATCTAACATAATTATAGAAGATTCTGTCATCACAAACGGAAAAAACACCATTTCCCCACTTGAGTGAATTCAAGTTTTATTGCAAAAAAAGGCAAAGGATGCTCTTTTAAAATGATTAATTATTGTTATAACTCATATTCCCATTATGGACAGTACTCTTGTTGGTAACTCATATATATTATTATATATATATCACATACATTAATACTACATATATATGTGAATATATGGCCATCTACAATTTTACTCTTTTTAACCCTTTCAAATGATACTCCCTTTTAGTGAACACAACGGAGAAGTAAATAGAAAACTAAATCAAAATTAATGTGTATATTGCATATACACTTAATGTATATATATGACATATCATACAGGTTAACACTTTTTTTTTTTTTTTTTTTTTTGGACAGGCAGAGTGGATAGTGAGAGAGAGAGACAGAGAGAAAGGTCTTCCTTTTTGCCGCTGGTTCACTCTCCAATGGCCACTGCGGCCAGTCCATCACGCTGATCCAAAGCCAGGAGCCAGGTGCTTCTGCTGGTCTCCCATGGGGTGCAGGGCCCAAGGACTTGGGCCATCCTCCACTGCCTTCCCGGGCCATAGCAGAGAGCTGGACTGGAAGAGGGGCAACTGGGATAGAATCCGGTGCCCCAACCGGGACTAGAACCCGGTGTGCCAGCGCCGCAAGGCGGAGGATTAGCCTGTTAAGCCATGGCGCCAGCCTAACACTTTTTAAGTTAAATTTTATGTTGAAAAGGATCACACAACTACAGGAGATTTCTCAGTGTACTAATGGCCCTATAGGAATTTTTCTCTGTGGGGCTACTATATTTTCTGGCCTGCCAATCACCCAAAGGATGAAGGAGGTACAGATTACTATCTGTCTTTTACTCTGGGGGAAAAAAAACCTGTAGAGTTTAGGTAATAAGTAGCTAAAGTCAGTAGTTTTGAATTCTTTTCTCAGTCTCACTGGTGTGGTCTTGGGTGAAGCATTTTTTAAATGAAGAGTCAAATACACTTGTAGTTCCCCAAGGAGTACATCTATTTTTCTCTATCAAAGGATATTTAATTGTCCCTTGATGGACTCAAAATATCCTGCAATCAGTAAATAAATGTCTTGAATATGCATATCATTCAAAGGAATAAGTAAACAGCACCCTATATAGAATAGCGCCCTCCATGAAAATCTGAATGAGCCTGTTATAACATGCTTGTTCTTGATAGAATTTTTCCCCATTTTAAGCATTAACTGTAGCTAGCATTTACTGAGGACTTATTTATGGCAGGTGCTGTGCTAAACACTCTACAAAGATGGTCCCTTTCAGATCCCACCGTCACCTGAAGGGGAGACTGCAGTCCCCATCCTCATTCTGCAAATGAGAACCGACACTTACCAGCAGGTGGAAGGCCTGAGAGCCACACCGCAGACACCAAAGCATGAGTGAAACCATTGTGTTCATCAGGGGTCTTTGGGAAATACAGAAAGGCAGTAAGAAAGGCAAACTCACCAGCCAGTGAAACCATTTTCAGTTTGATACCTTTCATACTGATTATATATTATCCATGCAATTTGTGTTCCATACTCTTTTTACTTATTGTGATTAAGTAATTAGAAATTCCCCAGAGCATCTATTTGCATGACCATTTCCTATTTCAGTGAGTGGGAAGACCTTGATCTAGCTAATTCTTCACTTATTTGGATCCTTGGGAGGCATTTTTGCTATTATAAATAAGACTTTTATAGCTATCTCTGTGATTTTAATATTTTCTCATCTGGGATTATTTCCTTGTAATCATTACAATGGAAATACCAGGTCAAAGTGAAGGTACATTTAGGCCACATTGACCAGTTTATTTCCAAAAAGATTGTATTTGTTTGTGGAACTATCACTAATCTCTGGTGCCTAGTTCATGTCATCCATGGCAGCAGTGGGTGTTATATTTTAAAAATATAAGTTTTCTATTTTAGTCTGTGAAAAGTGATATTTTGATTGGATTACATAGAAATTGTACATTTTTCTAGACTTGCCTGTCAGTTTTATGTCACCCTCTTACTAATTTTCTACAGTGGAGACCCCTAATTTCCTGCGGCAGCATTCCCTACTTTCCCAAGGAAGTTAGACATTTCTTCTTTTCTAGTATTTGCATTCACTGCAACAAATTTCCCTCTAAGCACTGCTTTTGCTGTATCTCACATATTTTGATGTCATACTTTTATTTTCATTTAATTGAAAATATGTAAAAATTTTACTTGAGATATGTTCTTCAACTCACGTGTTAGAGGCATGTCATTTAATCCAAAGATATTTGGGAATTCTGCAGCCATCTTATTGCTAGTTTCATTCCATTGAGAATAAACCTTGTAGGATTTCTGTTCTTTAAAATTTGTAAAGGTATGTTTTCTGGCCCAGCATATGGTCAGTCTTGGTATATATTTCACGTGAGTTTAGGAAGAAAATGTATTCTGCTACTGTAGGATGGAATATTCTATAAATGTCAACTAGAACATATTGATCTGTTCGGTCCACCTGTAGCTTTACTATATTTACTCTTTTCAAATGATACTCCCTTTTAGCAACTAGTGAACAAACAAACAGAAAAGAAAACAGAGAACTGAACTAAACCTAACATGCATATTGTAGGAAACAGACCACCATGCGTGCTTTTAATGAAGTTGTTTTTTTTTTTTTTTTTTTTTCAGTTTATGTCTGTCATCTCTTTCTTTCAATGAAGAGGATGTGTGAGGGGAAAAGCAAAGTTAGAGGGTGGGCCAGAAACACAGAAGAAAATGTTGAAAGGAAATACCAATCACATCACTAATTTGAGGTTTTCCATATACCCTAGGATGCTTTCACACCTATGGAAATAAAAAAACTAGGCTTGTTGACCAAGGATTTTATGTTTATCTGTGTTTCTGAGAGTTCGTAGCTGTGAGTCCAAAAATAATAGCATAACTCTAAAAATGAGCATCTACAATTCCTGAAGTTTGAATTCATTCTCTTTTCTATCAACTCATGCTTATGGACTCAAAAAAGTAACCGTAGTCCCGAAAGTTTGGCTGATTACATAGTGATAGAGTTTTGAGAGCTGCTTCAAAAGCAGTCAGACTATTTGGAGAAACTTTTTCATAGCAAATGTGTTCTTCCTTTAAAATGTAAACACTGAGCCAATCTTAGAAGCAAACATTGACTGCACACTCATATCAAGTCAGTTATAAGTGCTTTAGTTATAACAATACAAAAACGTGAAGCATAGGTTTACTTTTTAACTCCAACCCTGTTCAAAGATCACTTTACTGGCCCCTGAAGGAACAGGTGGTATGCCTGTTATAGTTTAACAGGTGGCCTTTGGGTGAGGTATAGTCATTCAGATACCTCTGGATGCTTTAGATGTTCTCATGTGTGGCAGCGCGCACTTGCTAAAACATTCTCTTCTCCAGATCTGGAAGCCTAGAGCCTGTATCCATCTTAGGCCCTCGCCAGGTAGTCCAGACTTCCCTTCTGAGTCATGGATGAAACATGCCATCTTGCAAATGAGATAGCAAATCCTCTGTTGGAAAATCACATTCTTAATTTCCGAAAGTTGGTATGAATCTTCCAGCGTTTGCTAAATAAGATTGCTTTTCTATTTGCAATCTGTATATTCATATATTCATCCTTTTGGTAACAGAATTGATGGAGGATGTTTCTCTTCTACCAGAATATCATTCATTATGTCAGGGTCCCCACACAATTCCAGATTCACCTCAAATACCAGCAATTCAATTCTACTCCACTATTTGGACCTGTTGCATTGGGTTGAACTGGAATTTTATTACAAATATAGTTAATTTGAAGAGTATATATTTAGGGAAATAAGTTTGTATTTTTATGGACACGATGTAATTTTCCATTTTTTTAAAGATTTATTTAATTACTTGAAAGTCAGAGTTAGAGAAGGAGAGAGAGAAAGAGGAGAGAGGGAGAGAAGGGGAGAGAGAGAGAGAGAGAAAGAAAGTGAGGGGTGGGGGAGATCTTCCATCTGCTGGTTCACTCGCTAATTGGATGCAATAGCTGGAGCTGCGCCAATCTGAACCCAGGAGCCAGGAGCTTCTTCTGGGTCTCAAACAGGGAGACTTGGGCCATCTTCTACTGCTTTCCCAGGCCATCGAAGAGAGCAGGGTCAGAAGTGGAGCAGCCAGGCCTTGAACTGGCACCCATATGGGATACTGGGACTGCAGGTGGCGGCTTTACCCACTATGCCATAGTGCGGGCCCCAATTTTCCATTTATTTAGATCCTTCTGAAGACATTTCCATAGAGTTTTAGAATTTTCTGTATAAAAACTTGGCAATCTTGAGGAAAGCGTTGGAGCTGGCAGTTGGGCCACTGGCTGGGATGCCCGTGTCACACAGTAGGGTGCTCGGTGCTGATTCTAGCTTCCTACTGGTGTGCATCCTGCAGGGCAACAGGTAACGGCCCAAGCAGTTGGGTCCCTGCCACACACGTGTGGCACGTGGATTGGGTACATGGCTCCCGGCATTTGGACTAAACCAACAGATGGGAGCCCTCTCTCTCTTGCTCTCTCTCACAAATAGATACAATAAGTTAAAAAAAAAATGTTTAATGCTTGACAATATTTTATTAGATTTTTATTTATTTCATTTTGGTTGCTTTTATAAATGATATATTTTCAAGGTAGTATTTCACCGTTGTTGGCGTATGGGGATGTAATTAATTTTTGTATGTTGATCTTATACCCAGCAACATTACTAAATTCTTAGTTCTAGTAATTTGTAGTCTCTTGGATTTTTCTACATAAATAACCTTATCATGTGCATTTAGGCACTTTTTTTTTTCTTTTCTAATCTCTGTCAATTTTATTTGTTTTTCTCTTTTAATGATGTTGCTAGAACATTTAGTACACTTTTAAAAGATTTTTTATTTATTTATTTGACTGGTAGAGTTACAGACAGTGTAAGAGAGAGAGAGAGAGAGAAAGGTCTTCCCTCCGTTGATTCACCCCCCAAAATGGCCACCATGGCTGGTGCTGTGCTGGTCCAAAGCCAGGAGCCAGGTGCTTCCTCCTGGTCTCCCATGCGGGTGCAGGGACCAAGGGCCTGGGCCATCCTCCATTGCATTCCCGGGCCACAGCAGAGAGCTGGACTGGAAGAGGGGCAACCAGGACTAGAACCCAGTGCCCATATGGGATGCTGGCACCGAAGGTGGAGGATTAACCAACTGAGCCATGGCACCGGGCCCCCATTTAGTACATTTTGAATAGTCACAATATGAGAGGACTGGTGATTTCACTTATTGTCTTGTGAGAATGTGTTTAAAACAGTGTTTTGTTTTGTTTACCCAGTACTAAGCGTTCTGTTCTGGAAGAATTCAAGCTCCCTAATCGACACGATTGCTGGAGTTGTTTCCTCTCTTAAATCTTTTCCTGTGTCTGCATCTTTCCCACTTGATTTGCTCGTTACACACTAAGTCCACATTTCACATCGACTTCTCTCCTACCCAATGGTGTATTTTTGTAAAAATCAGTGTTGACTGTGAAATCCACTACTGAGAAATTGCCTTTCCAAACAGTATTTTGGAAGTACTGTTTCCTGTACTCCCAAATATGCAGGTTGCTCTGTTGTGCAACATCCGGGATGCCATTCGCATCACTGTTTCTGTGCGGGCCATGCCCTGGAATCGCACAGTGCACAATCCACAAAGCTAAATACCGGAGCCCTGCCTGTGCATCTTACTTTCTGTACAGTGCAGACTGTGGGGATCCTCTCAAGCAAAACATGCTAATCTGCTACTGCCTGACTCCAAAGCAACCCTAAAAATGTCCCAAAGGTTTCTACTTTTTTTGCTGCAAGCAGGAGACTATCATATGTGGGACATGTATTACCATAATACAGCTTTAGCAGGCAACCTCCTTCTAGCCAAATCGATTCAGTGGTTAGTAGTATATGATTAAATAACTATATAATAAAATAACTCATCGCTTCTGTTTATATAGACACAACGAGGACGAGGTCACAAAATGGGAAGAGGAGAAGGACTTGTGGTACAACACTGAATAGGAAAAGCAGGCATTTTTCCTCCTCTGTCACATCACGATCAGCAGAGATCTCATTGACCTCAGAAGGGCCTAGAGAAATCCCCACCAGCAAGCAAGTGGTCAGTTTTGCAGGAGAGAGGCAGGCATTCGGCATGGTAGCTAAGGGGCACACCCATCCACTTCTGGTTCCGGCTTCCGGCCAGTCACAGCCTGTGATGCATCAGTTAGTGACTCAAGTGCTTGGGTTCCTGCCATCTACATGGGAGACACAGAATTGAGTTCCCGGCTCCTGACTTCAGCCAGGCCCGTCGGTGACTGTTGTGGCCATTTGGGGAGTAAACCAGTGGATGTAAGATCTCTCTCTCTCTTTCTCCTTATCTCTGTCTCTCTGCCTTTCAAATAAAGTCAAAAATGACTAAGTAAACATGTTTAAAAATATTCAGCAGACACCAGTTTGGTTCTGACACTCTCTACCCGGGGCTAGTATTAGATCCAGAGGTTGAGGGCTCCGTCTACCAGCTGCCCCACTTCAGACATGGTCACGAGTCTGGGCCCCTGGAACTTCTGACTAACAGGCTGCAAACTGGGGTTCTCGTGACCCTCTTCTCAGGTTCCACCCATTGCTAGAGTAGCTCACAGAACTTCCCTTTACTGATTCACTAGAAAAGGTATTTGAGAGGGTACTAGTAAGCAATCAGAAGAAGGCACACACAGCACAGGGTCTCTAAGGGAGCCCAGGGGTGTCCATCCTGGTCCCTGGAGTTGGAGGCACCCCCCTCCTGACATGTGAGTGAGTTCCCGCTCCTGTTTCTGCAAGCATCCCTGTGTGTAGCTGTCAAGGGGCTCTCCGGGTCCTGCCCGCTGGGTTTTCACAGAGGCTTCATGACACGTGCATGACTGATTAAATCTTTGGCCACTGATGATCAACTTAACTAACCTTCATCCCCATTCTCCTCTCCAGTGATTGGGGGCTGAAGCTGAAAGTCCCACCCCTCAAACCCTGCCCTGGTCTTTCTAGTGACCAGCTCCCATCTTGAAGCTCCCTAGGCCTGACTCACTATCAATCTAACTCATTAGCATAGAAAAGCCCACTTTCACGAGGAAGAATCCAGGGATTTTAGAAGCTGCATGCTAGGAAACAGTGCCAGAGACCAAATATATCTATTTCACAATGTCACTCTCACTAGTAGTGATAACAGTATCTGTGATGAGATAATGACCAAGTGAGGTCATCATGATCACCATCATCACAATACCCATGTGAATCCCTGTTGTTTGGCCTGGTTCCTAGTTTAAGTTGCATTACGCTTTATTTTCTGCCATAAAAAATTTCTTTGAGGTGGAGAGAGAGAGAGAGAGAGAGAGAGAGAGAATATTTCATAGCATAGCTGCTACTTTCTCACGAAGAATATCGCTCCTACTGATCTATACCAAATTGATGGTGATACTCTATTTTTTTTAAAGATTTATTTATTTATTTGAGAGGCAGAGCTACAGACAGAGAGAAGGAGAGACACAGAGAAAGGTCTTCTATCCACCAGTTCACTCCCCAAATGGCCACGATGGCTGGAGTCAGGCCGATCCGAAGCCGGGAACCAGGAGCTTCTTCCAGGTTTCCCACAAATGTTCAGAGGCCCAAGCACTTGGGCCATCTTCTACTGCTTTCCCAGGCCAAGCAGAGAGCTGGATTGGAAGAGGAGCATCTGGGACACGAACTGGCACCCGTATGGGATGCTTGCACCACAGGTGGAGGCTTCACCTACTATACCACAGCGCCAGCTCCAACACTGGATTTTTGAACTCTCATCTCAAGCCCAAGCAAGATCAAAATTAATTTTATGTGACTGACACCATAAGGCTCTCTAGAAAGGCAGACTTACTACTAAAAAGGGCAAAAACAATAGCCAGTTCATCTTTGCAGTTACAAATCTAGACAGGCCTAGGCCTCATAAGGAGTAGTACCAGAAATGCAATATCATTATGTAATATGCAAGATAAGTGAATGCAACTAACTTGCACTATCAGAAAAAGAAGGCACTAAGTGGAGCCTGGAGAGGAGCACAAAACGAGCATGACCTTGATAGAAAAGGATAAAGATCAAATGCTCTGATTGTTTGCAAAGAATGACGGGAGCAGAGGGGCGAAACAGAAAGCAAAAATAGAGACCACAGGCTTTAAGAAAAAGCTATGAATAACCAAAAGTTGGCAAGTGACTTAAAAAACCAAAAACAGTCTGCACTGACAATGCATAAGTCACGTTGGCTTTGCCACTACTATGAAGTAGCCAGGGACAGCCATTGTGAGGAATTCACCTTCTCTATCCTTGGTGCCAGGCACCCGTTGAGAACTCCACTTCTCAGCTTACCAAGTTCTCAATACATATTTGTTGAAAGAGGAGGAAGCATGATTACTTAGATAGTTATGAGGCCTGGTGGAAAATATCCCAAGACACCAATGTCATATGCGGTTAAAGAAAATCTGTTTCTGATGTTTTTGTGGGTGTGGTTCCGACACAGTGCCGGTGACACATCAGGGAAGATGGCAAGCAGACTGAAAACAAGTGCCACAAGAAGTGATCTCACTGCCACAGCTTGGGTGGGCCCGGTTGGTCAGTTCTCATGCAAGCACATTCGTTCTAGAAAGTTCTCCCATGACTAAGAAGCTGACAGGAAGCAAACAGATTTCACCATTAAACAAATAGAAAAATTCAATCAAGTAACGGAAAATGTTGAACGAGAACAGAACGGAACATTTTAAGCTACTTTTATAACCTCTGACCTCTTTCCTTCTCTCTCATATTCAGCTCTCTCACTGCCCCCCCCCCAACCTTCTCCCCCCCATTTATCTTTTCCCATCCCTACCCCTGGAACCTGAGCAGAGAGATATTTTCCTCTAAGCCAGTCCAGGGTCCTGTCTTTGGAAATGAAGTAACTTGCACAAGATCACCTGAGAAGAAGCTGTTATGGTTGGAAAGTTTGCACAGCTCCAAAGCTCCTATGGTAAGCTCCACCCCCAAAGGGATGCTACCATGAGGTGAGACCTTTGGGAGGTAATTAGGTGGCTCCTCTCTGCCGTGTGAGGACTTTGCAAGAAGGCATCAGCTTTGAATCTACTGGTGTCTTGGTCGTAGCCAAGAGAAACAAATGCCTGTTGTTTACAGCTGACCCAGGCTAAAGTATTTTGTCATAGCAGCAAAAAATGGACCAAGATAGAGGCAGGGCTAGGATTTGAAGAAGTGGAATCCAGAGTTTTCTGGTCATTATCTTTCCACTAAACCGTTGTGCCATAGTTACATTGGAGGTAGAAAGCAAAATGCTTTGGGAGTGTATTTGTTAATTCTGTCATGAAGAAGCAAGACCTAAATCAGACTGCAACCTTCCTTTCTAGAAAAAGCCACCTAAACGTTTCTAAATCACCCACAATGCAAAGCAAGTGCCAAAGATCTGGAAGCTTCCAGGAATAAAGATAGATGTGGGATAGGGCAGGGTGAGCTTGTTATCTCGCACTTAACCTCATTCGTAAAATGAGGTATCAGGTTGTGGTAGGATTAAGCAACATCAGTTAAGGTACTTAGAATAATACTTAGCACATAACATTGAATGGAAGTTAACTATTATTTATCTTTTGCCTATCAGGTATAGCAGAAGTTTTTATTTATTTATTTATTTTTTGCTAATTAGCCTAGAAAAATGTCAATATCTCTATGTGCCTTCAGTTTATTAGCCCGAGAAAGTGGTTTATACCAAGGTACTCATACTTTTGAAGATTTTGAGCAACTTATCAGAAGATTCCATGTTGTGATAGTATACCAACTGCTACAACTTGCCATTTTAGTAAAATGTTCATAGTCATTCAAATTTCCTCACTTTAAATGCCTCAAATATATTTAATACATGGTTGAAAGTCAAGCCTAATTATCTGCCTAATTTTAATGTATCTTAGCTTTTGTTTTAATTCTATTTTATTATTTTTTAAAGACCTTCACTGAAAGACAGAGACAGAGAGGGAGCTCCCACATGCTGGTTCACTTCTCCAAATGCCTTCAGCAGCCAGAGCTGGGCCAGGCCAAGCTGGGAGCCGGGAACTCAATCCGGGTCACCCACGTAAGCTGCAGGAGCCCAGCTACTTGAGTCATCAGTGCTGCCTTGCAGGGTCTTCATTAGCAGGAGACTGGAACCCAAGCCAAAGCCAGAAGTCAAACCAAGCACTCTGATACGGGACTTAGGTTGAACCACTAGGCTAATGAGCCTCCCCCCTTAATTCCATCCTCAGGTAGTAGGGTCATTGCCTTTCATTGTCCCAGCCTACGTCTTTTCCCAAAATCCATATGGATAGGTTTAGATTACAGTGTTTATATAATTTAGTATCAAGTTCTTGGACTAATAAAATAAGTGTTAGGTTACAACAAATGTGTTACAGACTTGGTTTTTTTTTTTTTTTTTAAATCTTTTTATACAGACACTGCTAAATACCACAAGGCTTTAAAGTTTAAAGATTTTTAAAAAGCATGAGATACTTTTAAACTTTATGCTTAGCTACTGTTTATGAAGTATTAATGTTAACAACAAGCTCAAATCAAGCAGAGAAATATGGTAGTGACTCATCACATTTTAATGCTGCTTAATTTTTAGGCTTCCTGTGTGAATTAGCTAAGAGATACAGCAATTTAAATAATAATGACTAAAACCTTTTCTATTTCCTGCTTGAATTTCCTTGTAAAGTATTGGCTTTTTTTTTTTTTAAGTATTCAGACATTCTTTATATAAAGAGAATCAGAGAATTAAAATTCTCTTAAGCATGTCTTAGAGAGCTAAGCATTTCAAATGAAGTAACAAGTGATCTGAATAAAATACTTTTATAGATTTAGAAAGATAAAATGTCTACGTAGATCCACAGAAGAACAAAACAATTCAGTCCACTGTTGTGTGTGTCATGCTGCTACAGGGACATGCTGTTGAATCCTCCAGTCTCATCCACTCCCTGGGGTCCCACACATAGCTGCACACCAGGTGGAAGTGGGTTGGAGCAGCTCAACAGCGACAGCAGCACCTTTGGAACTACGATAAGTAGAGAATGTTTGCCATTTGGGTCACTCCCAGGAAAATTTCAGAGGCCTAATAGAAAAAAGGACCAAAACTACAAAGGCATTTCAAAAAAAGTTAACTTACAAAGAAGCCAAAGTGATCAGCTTTCTTATAGTTGTGTAACTATAATTATGTGTACCCTATTATCAAGGGTATAGATAAGGCTTTCTCGAACCTCAGCTGTGTACTCTCTCTGCAATCAATCTTTTCTAATTTTTTGATACTGAAGTTTCTAACTGTACTTATTTAAATTCAGTTGACTATTCACAAATATGTGCCTGTCTCTGCTTCCCTTCCATTGTTTGTAAGGAATTAGCTTTAGCTGTCTTTTTCGAGCATAGGTTGAAAAGGCATTTTGCTTTCCACCTCGGAGTAATTTTTAAACCACATCAATTATTTTTCATGCGCAGCTGTTTTTTTTTAATCCACAAATTATTGCTCTAGGCATTTTTGCTTTACCACACATTTCAGAAGAGAAGGAATGAAGGGGAGCCAGCTAATCTACAAATGTTTCACCTACAGTAGATCTGACCAAAAGGGGGGAAGGGGAAGCCGTGAACCAAAACTCCTTAGAAATGGGAACTTCTTATTAACAATGTACACCTTGACTATGTAATCCCCTTCGCTTGCATTTACTGATCACTAGAGAGTTGTTTCCCGATTCACTTCTTCCTCTACCATTTATTTGCTCAAGAAATATTTGTTTATGCGCTGGCAGACCTAAGTGAAGCCTACCGCTGTTCTCACGAGGCTCACCATCTGATTTGGCACCCAGTGATGTGGGCATTAAACAAGAGCGAATCCGACACAGCAATCCATCACACCAGAGACTAGGGGAAAAAATCTGATTGAGGATGATGCTAAGGTTTGGATAGACTCAAGAGGGGCAGAAAGACTTACTCCAAAGTTACAGTGAAAGTTTAAATGGATAAGGAATATTGTGATACACGGGGGCAGGCGTGTCTTCTACTGGCAGGGTTGAATAACAGAATGTAGCAGTGGAAGGGATCGTAAAGGGCTTTGAGGCCAACTTTTCTGAACATGCAAAAATCTTTTGTAACATCTCTAGACAATAGCCCTTTAACATCCACGATTATATGTTTTTATTGGTTTATTTAGCACTAAACTTACTAGGCTCCAGGCACTGATCTACAGGTTTAGCAAATATTAACTCAGGTGATCCTTATAACAACCCTAAAACAGAGATACGTTCATTATCCCCACCGTACAGATGAGGAAATGTGGCAAGGAGAAGATAAGTTAAGTTGTCCCCCATCCAACTGGCCGAGCCAGGACACTCGGGCAGATAGTCCGGTGGCTGAGTCCCTGTGCTGACCGGGTCCCTGTCACTTCCCTGGATAGGTGGTCCTTCCCCTGTTGGCCAGCTCAAACGATTAGACAGGAGGTGGTAGATTCTGGAATTTGTCTTACATGCTTAATGGAGATCCAAGTACTTGAGCCAATACATGCTGCCTCCATGGGTGCACATTAGCAGGAAGCTGGAATCGGAAGTGGAGCTGGGACTTGAATCCAGGCACCCTGATAAGGAATGCGGATGTCCTAAGCCACCTACCTCATAGCATTTTTAAAGTTTAGAACTACTCAGCTTGGGGAGATGTTCTATGAGGACTGCTCATGGGTGGCAGTAGACCTAGGAAATACCGAAAATTGATGCCACTTCTTTAAACTCCTCCTTAGATCAATAGATTTTCTTTCTGGGCAGAGTTATACCTTCCTTTTCATTGACAGTTAGAACTTATCTCAGGTCTTGCAGGCTTTTCTCCTTAGAAAACACAAGAGAAGTATTTAGGGGCAAGTGGAAATGCAGTATAGCATGAGGAACTATAAAAAGGTTAAGGTAAGTTGATTTTGGTGCAGATAATTTTGAAGTGCATGCATAGTTTTTTGTATAATATGCATTTTCCACATAAATATATAAGTATATAAAGACCAGGGCATCACTTTAGAAATAGAATTTTCTCCATAAACTTCAAGAATGTTCATAATTAAGAGTTGCTCTTGGTATTCTTTAAAAATGATGATGCCTCGGGGGCATGATGAATGCAGTGGGTTAACACCCTGGCCTGAAGCGCCAGCATCCCATATGGGCGCCGGTTCAAGACCCAGCTGCTCCACTTCCAATCCAGCTCTCTGCTATGGCCTGGGAAAGCAGTAGAAGATGGCAAGTCTTTGGGCCCCTGCATCTGCGTGGGAGACCCAGAAGAAGGTCCTGGCTCCTGGCTTTAGGTCGATGCAGCTCCAGCCATTGTGGCCAATTGGGGAGTAAACCAGCGGATGGAAGACCTGTCTCTTTCTCTCTGCCTCTCCTCTCTCTGTGTAACTCTGACTTACAAATAAATAAATAAATCTTTTTAAAAAATGATGATGCTTCTTGGTGAGTGGAGACTTCAAGAAGTGTAATAAGCTTCTTACCCCAAAGCCAGGTTGGATCACAAAGATATTTCATAGAATCCCAAGCCACTGGCTGCTGAAAGACTTTCACATGCAAATAGATCATCTATTTATTTTTGCTTGCAGAAACATTAAATTTGCCAAATTAGAATCAAGTTATTTAAGAGAAATTTTGAAAAATCATAGACATCACTGACTTTCGTATTAATCAACTGCTATACTTTGTAACAATTTTAACCCATTTATACTCAAATCCTTCAAGTTCCACATCCTCCTTTGTTTGAAATCTCAGTTTGTAGGAGGCAAATCTACGTAAGAATGCTGAAAAGTAAGACAAATTTCAGAACCTACCACCTCCTGTCTAATCGTTTGAGCTGGCCTACAGGGGAAGGACCACCTATCCAGGGAAGTGACAGGGACCTGGTCACCACAGGGACTCAGCCACCAGACCATCTGCTCTACTGCAGGCATTTAGGGATGGAAGAAGCTCTTTTCATCTCATGGCCTTTCAAAGAAATAACAATAAATAAATATTTTTAAATGTTAATAATTTGTAAGGTCTTAAGAATAATAACATGTGGCATAACAAAACGATTTGTCATAGAACCAAGAATTGACAGAATGATCAAATGTGGTTATTACCCATGGCCATAGAACTAGAAATATGCCCAAGTCTATTGATTAGGTCCACTGTGACCCAGAGAGGATGATCTCTTCCAGGGAAAGTGGACATTAGCTAAGCACTTGGGCTAATAGTCTTTATAAGAGTCAGCTGATTCCACATACTAAGACCAGAGAGAAATAGTTATACCAATAATTGAAAAAATTTAGAGATTTTATTGGATAAATGATTAAGTATTTAGTTGTGAAAGTATATATTTTTCCCCATAGAATTAAAATGTTTTTGCTGATCATTTTCCTTAAGAAGACATTCTGGGGACTTTGTCAGTTACAAAGAAGGTTCAGTGTTCAAGCTCTTTGCCCTAAGGAAACAGAACTCTGAATGTTTTTTTGATTGCCTACATTGGAGCATGGAGTCCTTTATTCCTCTGGGAAGGGTCAAGGGTTCTTCTATACCTATTGGAAAGGACGGAGGAAGTTTCTGGTGGTTGAATAATTAAAGTCCAACTTAGAATCTGTTCCCTTAAAGCAGTATCCATTTTCTACATGTGATTTTACCTTAGGTACTATGACCAACTAGGTCTATAAAATGGTCATTGCACCAAATCAGGACTCTGTGATACAATTGGTTTATTTTATTGTGTATATAGTCATGCACCACATAATGATGTTCTGGTCAACAATGGACCACATAGATGATGGTGCCATAAGATTATAATGGAGTTGAAAAATTCCTATCACCTGATGACTTTATCAAACAAAAATATAAAGCAGCATCTCCAATAAGGAACATTTATTTGGGAATAAAGAGTAGAATGGCAATCTGGGACACTCAGGTATAGTTCAGGGTGGCTTCTGGTAGGTCCAGAGAACAAAAGTAAGTTGAGGAGTGTGATTAGGACAGAGTACTCTCTATTCAAGTTGTTTGCAGGAGCTGGCAAGTGGCCGTGTTACCATGCAAAGCTAGTCTTAAGTTCATAGGTGTCAGCTCTGTTGACATTGACAGTTGCTAAGAAGACGATGGAAAACACAGCCTTCAAGGTAAGGTCAGCTCTTCCACTGAATTGAGCTAGCAGGGTAGTTCCTGGAGCAATCCCTGGTGACCTGCGTGCTTTCTCCCCATGTCCTCTTGGTTCTATTTCAGATGGGTATGACAAGAATGTTTTTATTGGTATGCTCAGTTTCTACAACATCGTAGCCATCATGACATGGAAGCACAAGACGTTACTCACATGTGTCTGGAGATGCCGGTGGGAACAAAACCTATTGTGCTGCCAGTCACGTTAAAGAGCAGCACACACAATTAGGCACAGTACATAATGCCTTGATAATGATAATAAGTGGCCACATGGCTGGCTTATACATTGACTACTCCTTTATTGCTAGGGTAGTTTGCTGTGAAGCAGCGTGCTGTGTCACGCAGGCAGCAGCCTCTTGCATCATGTGCTTATTGTGCCTTGATGGCATCAAGAGACCACGTGACCGCCCTATGCCATCTGAGCTTGTCCAAGTGCTCTCTAGGTTCACACGGTGATAAAGTGGCCTAACGATGCATTTCTCAGAAAGATCTCTGTCATCGAAGCCACATGGGACTGTATAGCAAAGTTGTCTCATAGGAGAAAATTAGATCCTGTCGAAACATCCTCCTGATATTAGCATAATCTCATAGTGAGGAAAATGGTTGTGTTTTCAAAATGTACTCAATTTATCTGTTGTAACTATGGGCTAAGCAGTTTAAATGAAAAGAAGACCTAGGACAAAGGAGAATCCTATTTTTGTCATTCAACACCTGATTTTTGTATATTGCTAATATAGAGAACAAAACTGAGCATCCCTGGACATAGAAAGTTGTTCTTTGTATTTGTTTGTTTGTTTATCTATTTTTATTTGACAGAGTTAGAGAGAGAGAGAGACAGAGAGAAAGGTCTTCCCTTCATTGGTTCACCCCACAAATGGCCACTATGGCCGGAGCTACACCGATCCGAAGCCAGGAGCCTGGTGCTTCCTCCCGGTCTCCCATGCGGGTGCAGGGGCCCAAGCACTTGGGCCATCTCCACCGCCCTCCCGGGCCATAGCAGAGAGCTGGACTGGAATAGAAGCAACCAGGACTAGAACCCAGTGCCCATATGGGATGCCGGCGCCGCAGGCGGAGGATTAACCAAGTGAGCCACAGCACCAGCCCTGTTTGTTTTTAAATAAGGAAAGAATCTAGAGCAAAGAAGATAAAGAATTGTCAAGCTTATTTGATTTAGAGTGTCTTTACACTATGTAGTGAAATTCCATTAACACATACTCACAAAAATCAATGAATTTCACTTAGTTTGAGCTAATATTGTAATATTTACGATGTAAGAAAATCATTAATAAAATGATTAAGGAGTTCTTAGGAGGCATAAAAAAAAATCAACTGGAAAAATATTTAGATCCTAGGAAATATTTTTAATTTGTGGAACAATCCCTGGGATTTAATGTTCCCCAAGGAAGAGCAAACTTCCAAATAAATACTTTGTCAAACATATTGCATTTTTAATTTGTTTATTCTTATAAGAAAAGTTATACATACTTTGGCCTACAGCTAGCTATTTCCAAAATAGATACTGCCCCTGTTGGTTAGTATCTGAGTTTACAGGGTTACTTTCCATACCATTCACTCACATGTTCACATTGTTTAGCCCACAGGATGTGTGCAGGCCTCAGCTGCCATTCTGTTTTTTTCCAGAGTGGGAGAGCAGAGTTTAAGCAGGCTAGGGAAAGGCACCTGGTCAGAAGCTTATCATCCCGCACATGGATTTCCTGTGTGGGGTCCATGACTGAGCTTTAAGGATCTCTACAAATCTGCAGAATGTGACAATTTTTATAAGGAAATTTCCAGAGAATCTGCCATTTCCAAGGTTATCAAAGTTCTTGCCACCCTCCCCCTAAAAAAGGGTTACAATGATTGATTTAAGGAGTCCTTATTTGTCAAAGATAAAATGCTCCAATAAACTGAGCTACATCTTTGAGTTAAAAGATCTGAAGAGGGGGAGGTCTCCTCTCCATTGACCACAAACTGAGCTTTGGATTAACAACCTTCACCTATAAGCCCTTCTGAGATCTGCTCCCAACACCCAGCTGACATTTGAAAAAACAAAACAAAACACTATTCAGTATGTAACTTTATACAGTTGGAGGCATCAAGCATTTGTCCAGTGACAGGCTCCTGTCTTATTGGCCTATTTGGTGCCTGATATTTTTGCAAACCTGTTACATGCAGTAGATGCTGAAGGTAAATGGATGGGCCCCAGCACACATGTTCCTTCCCTCCTGAATGGAAACATCTCCTTTGTCTTCATTCTCTCCATCTATCTGTATCTACTGGAGAAAGAAAACGGTGAAAGAAACAGCCTGATTTCAACCAGGAAACTCTGGGATTCAATGCATGAAGTAAAGTGACATCTAGTGTTGGTTAAGTGGCAGTGAAACCTGTGGCAGGGCAACAGGTGCTTCAACTTAGTCTTTAGAAATAATGTTAACTTCGGCTTTGTGAAGTGACCAGCTCTTAAAAGCGTAGTTTTGTTTTACGTTTTAAATATTTTAGAGTAATTTTTGAAGTAACCTGAATTTAAATGTTGGTAACATGGGTTTCATTTTTGTCAAAATAAAATACTCAAAACATCTAGAAAACACAGGGAATTAAAGAAAGCTTATGGCTGGCGCCGTGGCTCAACAGGCTAATCCTTTGCCTAACGGCGCCGGCACACTGGGTTCTAGTCCCGGTTGGGGCGCCGGATTCTGTCCCGTTTGCCCCTCTTCCAGGCCAGCTCTCTGCTGTGGCCTGGGAAGGCAGTGGAGGATGGCCCAAGTGCTTGGGCCCTGCACCCCATGGGAAACCAGGATAAGCAACTGGATCCTGCCTTTGGAATAGTGCGGTGCACTGGCTGCAGCGCGCCAGCCATGGCGGCCATTGGAGGGTGAACCAACGGCAAAAGGAAGACCTTTCTCTCTCTCTCTCTCTCACTGTCCACTCTGCCTGTCAAAAAGTAAAAAAAAAAAAAAAAGAAAAAGAAAAAAGAAAGCTTGTGTATCTATCGGCCAACTTTGACAAATCTTAACATTTTTATTTACTTCAGATATTTAAAAAATGAAATATGACGTTAATCTGATGCCTTGGGGACTCTTTTTTTTTTTTTTAAATTTTTGTTTATTTGAAAGGCAGAGTAACAGAGATAAAGGAAGGGAGAGACAGAGAGAGATCAGAATTCCATCTCTGATTCACTCCCCAAATGGCCAGAATGACCCCAGGGCTGGGCTAAGCCAAGTCAGGAGCCAGGAATTTCTTCCAGGTCTCCCACGTCGGTGCAGTGGCCCAAGGACCTGAGCCATTCTCCACTGCTTTCTCAGGCCATAGCAGAGAGCCGGATAGGAAGTGGAGCAACCAGGACTTGAACCGGCACCCATATGGGATGCTGGCACTGCAGGCAGCGGCTTTACCTGCTACACCACAGTGCCGGCCCCAGGGAAATTTTTCTTGATCTTTGTATTTTTTTCCTTAGAGGAAATCACTATCTGACTTACTATATCTGTGTTTTTTAATATTTTTTATTACATATTTGTGTACAAGCATAATTTATAATATTACATTTTTGACCTGTGATGAAAACGGTACCAAACCGTACAGATCCATCTGCAGCTTGCTTTTGAGATTTAGTGATATTGGTCATCAACTGCCACATGCACTAATCTACTGAATGAATTAGGCCGCAATTTGTTTATCATCCAGCAGATGGACATTCAGGTTGCTTCCGGTCTCCTGCTGTTATTCACCGTGCTGCACTGAACACTCACACGTGACCTTTTACGCACAAGCTTGGGAGCTTCTCTTGGTAGCACAACTAAGAAGTATTGCTCAGGTATATGCTTTTTAAAAAAGACTTATTTATGTATTTGACCAAGTGATGGAGAGAGAGAGAGATCTTCCATCTGCTGTTCACTACCAAAATGGCCCCAATGGCTGGGCTGATCCAGGCCAGTAACATCTGGAGCTCAGAACTCCAGCCCGGTCTCCCATGTGGGTGGCAGGGGCCCAAGCGTTTGGGTCATCTTCTGCTGCTCTCCCAGGCACATTGGCATGGAGCTGAATCAGAGGCAAAGCAGCTGGGACTTGAACTGGCTCTCTGATATGGGAGGCCAGCATCACAAACCCTGGCCTAATCTGCCATGCCACAATGCTGGCCCCAGGTATATACTTTAACAACATTTGTCAATATTGAACGTTTGCTCTCCAAAATGCCTATACCAATTTACACCCTCACCAGCAGGGTTAGAGAATTTCTATTGCTTCATAATCTCACCAACACATGTTATTGATGGGCTTTCTAATTTTTTACTTTCTAGTTGGTATAAAATATTAGCTGATTGCAATTGCTGTTTGACTGCTAGGTCAAATGTTTGATCCCAGTCTTCCCCTTTTGATAACTTTTTTTCGAACAACAATCAGGATTTACTATTGATTACATTGATGAAGGAGAGGGGAGCCCTTGCGCGTGAAGGGCTCATCACTTGTCCAAGCATTCATGACTCAGGTGCACTGGACCCCGTAGCCATCTGGGGTGAGCCACTTCTCTGCCACCATGTCTTCAAATTCATCTGCATTAAACTTGGTGATGTCTCACGTCTTTGAGATGTGGATCTTCCGGTGGCCAGAGAGCTTGAACTTCACCCTGGGTAGCGCCTCAACCACATGTTCCTTGTTGTGCAGCTTGGTGCAGGTGGACATGGCGACTTGGCCAGTGTGAACCCTGGCCACTGTGCCCTAGGGCTGTCTGAAAGCATGCCGCAGACCTGTTTGGATCCTGTCAGCAGCAGCACAGGAGAACATCGTGTTGATCCGGATGACGTGGAAGGGATAGGGCTGCACTTGACTGTGAAAGCCAGCTTGGCCGGAGCTTTTTACCGTGTGCTGGTTGGTGCCGATGCAGGCAGCCTCCAGGGCTTCAGAAGAGAGCTGCTCACATTCATCTGACACCACGTGGCCACACAGTGGAAACTCATCCACTTTTGCCTTCTTCCGGTCCAGATCAAAGACGTGGATCCTGACATCAAGGACACTGGTAGAAGAGAGACTTCGGGTACAGATGGTTCATTCTTTCTTTTTAAAGATTTATCTATTTATTTGAAAGTCAGAGTTATAGACAGAGAAAGGGACAAATAGAGAGAAAGGTAGTCCATCCACTGGTTCACTCCCCAAATAGCCACAATGGCCGGAGCTGGCTACTGTGAAGCCAGGAGGTTCTCCAGGTCTCTCATGTGGGTACTTGGGCCATCCTCCACCGCCTTCCCAGGCATATTAGCAGGAGCTGCCTTGGAAGAGGAGCAGCTGGGACTCAAACTGTTGCCCATATGGGGTGCTGGCACTGCAGGCGGCAGCTTAGCCTGCTGTGCCACAGCACCAGCTCCACAGCTTGTTCTTACAGTACTGGTAACACCAGGAGGGGTGGTGGCCCATGGCAACACCAGGATCTTCAGTGGCAAGCTGAAGGGAAAGCTATTTAAGAAGTTCGCATTAAACTATTCTCTCATGTTCTCTAAAGTACTCAAAGCTTTTCTTTGCATATTTGGACCATCTAAGTTGTCCACTTTTGTGTAAAGTGTGAGGTAAAGAATTGAAAGTTAGGGGCCAGTGCTGTGGCGCAGCAGGTTAACGCCCTGGCCTGAGACACCGGCATCCCATGTGGGCACCGGTTCTAGTCCTGGCTGCTCACTTCTGATCCAGCTCTCTGCTATGGCCTGGGAAAGCAGTAGAAAATGGCCCAAGTCCTTGGGCCCCTGCACCCGGGTGGGAGACCTGGAAGAAGCTCCTGGCTCCGGACCATTGCGGCCAATTGGGGAGAGAATCATCGGATGGAAGACCTCTCTCTCTCTCTTTTTGCCTCTCCTCTCTCTGTGTAACTCTGACTTTCAAATAAATAAATAAATAAATCTTTAAAAAAAAAAAAGAATTGAAAGTTAAACTTTTCAGTGTGTGTTTATAGAGGGGGAGAATTTTATTTCATTGGCCAGGATCATAAAAATAGCAACACAGGTGCAAGCATTGTGGTGTAGTGGGTGAAGCCACCACCTGCAGCGCTGGCATCCCATATGGCCGCCAGTTTGAGTCCCAGCCGCTCCACTTCCGATCCAGCTCCCTGCTCATGAACCTGGGAAAGTAGAGAGAACTTTCTTGGATTTGTGAGAAGACTGCTGCACTAGTGAGGATTGATGATTTGGATTGACAGGCTTCTTCCAGATTTACCAAGTGGGAAGAAACTTGTGAGCAAGCCCAGGTGAAACAGGAGGAAGCCACAGAGCTGGAGCCAAAAGCGGAGCACAAGCTGACATGTGTTCACAGCCATCAGCAAGTGGAGCTGCTTCTTAGGACATTCTCCATCTCATTGTCTGGTGTCTTCTGTCTGGCATTCTTATTCATCAGTCTTCCTACATGTCACCTGCTCGTCTGTTACTCTACAGATTTAAAAGTGTGAGCTGATCCAACTTTTGTGTATGCACCAATAGAAAGTCGAGAACAAAGGAATTGTATCCAGCGTAAAATTTAGGAAGAATCACGAACAAAATATATTAAAGCACCAATTTTGGAATACACGTGATCCTTTATCATCGTTCAAGTGAGCATGCTTATCAGTTTACAGGCCTGAAATACAAGTCACATATACATGGGTTTTAAAAGGAGCTTTGTTCTTTAATTTCTCTTTCGTAGTTTAGTACCACTGTCACTTTCACAAAGGTAAAAATTACTCAATAAAGGTCAAAAACCCTGTGCTTGGCCCAAGTGATTGGGCCTCTGCACCCATGTGGGAGACCCAAATAAAGCTCCTAACTCTGGCTTCAGCCTGGCCTAGCCCTGGCCATTGTGGCCATTTGAGGAATGAACCAGTGGATGAAGGTCCTCTCTCTACCTCCCCCCCCGCCACCTCTTTCTCTCTCTCTCTGCCTCTGCCTCACCCTATCTGTAACTCTGACTTTCAAATAAATGAATGAAAATCTTTAAAAAAAAAAAAAAAAAAAAGGAACACAAAAGAATTAAAGCAAGCCTCTGGATATTCCTACAGAACCTGTTATCTTCCCAGCCCAAGGAGAACCCAGCTGTAGTTGCATCCACGAGGCCTACACCCTGTTCTCACTGAACTTTTGGGTGGAACCTCATTATGCTTAGCCTGTGGCTATCCTTCATCCATTTTTGGCCTACTATGAGTCGTGGTACATGTGACAGTATGAAGCTACTTCAAAAAGCTCATGGAACATGTATAGTATGAAAAAACTACATGTGGATTTCAAATTGGTTTGGCAACAAAAGAAACTTTATTTCCATTTTCCCATGAACTTTTTGAAGTACCTTCATAATAAGAAGTCAACTCTGTATGCCATAAAGCACATACCACAAGTCCATTTGTTATGCAACAGTACAAACACTTCAAATGTTCCAGCAGATTAAAAACTAGGAAGGAAGATAACCATGAGTTTTACAGCAAGGCCCACTGGGCCAGCCCCTCCCACTGCTCTCCTGCTGTCAGTATTTCCTGCTAGGGACGCGCAGTCCTCCCGTGTGAACACATCCACTTCATCCCTCGTGCCCGCTCACCTAAGAAGCCTCTTCAAGCTTTCCTCCTTTCACTCTCCAAATCCCAAATGTTCTTTGCAGGTGATGATTACAAAGCATTTTTAGAATACTAGTTTCCCAAATATTAACAGGAAATAGGTGAGAGGGCCAGGGGGTAGTCTAGTTAGTTTGGGAACACAGATTTCTTTAGTTTGGAAGTATTCGGTTTCTCTTTTGCTAGCTTGCATTGTGACTTTCCCATACGGAGACAGAGTGGAGAGCATTCTCCAAACAGCTGAGAAATCTTTCGTTTTGTTTCCTAACTTCTCCCAAGCCTTGGAAAGGACGTTGGGATACGATGCTCTCATCTGTAACAGCGCAGCCCCTCCAGAGGGCAGCAGCTCCCCTCGGCACCTGCTCACAACACAGATGGATGAGGGTCCTGATGCCCCATCTATTATTATTGTTATTATTCCAGTCGGGGATGTAAAATTGCTAATTCCTGTAACAGAAAAAGGCATTAAAATTTAGCCTCAGGCTGATAAAATAAATGCCTGACACTGAGATACAACACTAAAAATAGACCAATGAAGTCTCTGATTGATCACAATTGTGTGCATTGCACTCAAAGTCCTGATCATATCATCTATGTTCTTCTTATCCTTAAAAAGCAAATATTAATCAAATGTTCCATAGGAACAAAATAAAGTCTTAGAATCAATAAGAGATTGGGGAGATATTCAGATGAGGCAAGTTTGCTGGCCTCCATTCCCGGCTGCCAATTAGAATTACCTGGGGTGGGAGAGTGGGGAAGCTTGGCACTATGGCACAGCAGATTAAAGCCACAGCCTGCAGCACTGACATCCCATATGGGCGCTGGTTTGAGTCCCGGCTGCTCTACTTCCAATCCAGCTCCCTGCTAATGCACCTGGGAAAGCAGTGGAGGATGGCTCAAGGCCTAGTTCCTGGCTTTGGATCAGCTCAGGTTTGGCTGTTGTGGTCATTTGGGAAGTGAACCAGCAGATGGAATACTTCTCTCTCTTTCTCCCACTGTTTCTACCTCTCTATCTTTCGAACAAATAAAACAATTCTTTAAGAAAAGTAAAAGAATTACCTAGGGGTGCCTTCTTTAATTTTTTTAAAAGAATTTTTATTTGAAAGGGAGAGGGAGAGAGTGAGAATTTTTGCTTATTCATTTATTTGAAAAGCAGAAAGAGAGAAAGAGAAAAAGAGAGCTCCTGTCCTCTGGCTCACTCTCTAATTGCCCACAGGGGCCAGGACTGGGCTGGGGCCAGGTGCAGGCTGAAGCCTGAAGCTGGGAACTCAATCCAGGTCTCTCACATGGATGACAGGGACCCAGTTGCCTGAATCATTACCTCTGCATCCTAGGGTCTGCGTTGGCCAGAAGCTGGAATTGGGAGCCAGAACCAGGTACAGAACCACAAGGCTAAACTCCTGCTCTCCCCGGGTACACTTTGAAGCAACATCAAAGCTCAGGTCTTACCCCAGAATACTAAACTGGAATCTCTGTGTTTAGTTCCAGGCATGGCATTAAAAATTATCTCTATCTTTAGTGGATTCTAATGAACGGCCCAGCTTAAGATGCAATAAAAATAATGTTTTCTTTTTTTCCCCCTAAGATTTATTTATTTGTTTGAAAGAGTTACAGAGAGTGGTGAGGGAGAGACAGAAAGATCGTCCATCCTCCATTAGTTTACTCCTTAAATGTTCACAATGGCCAGGACTGGTCCAGATGGAAGCCAGGGGCTTCTTCCAGGTTTCCCATGGAGTGCAGAAGCCCAAGAACCTGGGCCATCTTTCACTGCTTTCCCAGGTGCATTATCGGGGTGCTGGATCAGAAGTGCAGCAGCCGGGACTTGAACTGCCACCCATATGGGATGTTGGTAGTGGCCTAACTCAGTACGCCACAAAGCTGGCCCCAGAATAATGTATTCAGTAAGTGGTTTCTGCACTTTTATCTTTTTTTTTTTAAGATTTATTTATTTATTTGAAAGGCAGAGTTATAGCAAGGCAGAGGGAGAGAAAGAGAGAGAGAGAGAGAGAGAGAGAGAGATCTTCCTTCATTGGTTCATTCCCCAAATGGCTGCAATGGCTGGAGCTAGGCCAATCCAAAGCCAAGAGTCTGGAGTTTCTTCCAGTTCTCTCAGGTGGGTGTAGGGGCCCAAGGACTTGGGCCATCCTCTGCTGCTTTCCCAAGCCATAGCAGAGAGCTGGATCCGAAGTGGAGCAGCCAGGACTGATGCCGGCACTCTAGGCAGTGGCTCAGCCTACTATACCACAGTGCCACCCCTTTGCTCTTTTCAAGGAGAAGAAATGTAGACTTCTTTTTCCCAGGGGAAACGTGGAGTCTAAATGTAAATGTGGAAGAGTACACAAAAGAAAACGGTTATTCTTACATCCTCTGTCCAAGTTAATCATGTTACAATATCTCATAGGCTCGTTGAGGGATTAAATACAGTAATTCATCTAAGAGATAGTACAATGTCTGCTTATTAATAAAAATTATTTATTATTATTAATTTTTAAATTGGCAAAATAGCACCACTTGCCTTACAGTGTTTTAAGGCTTGTTAATCACCTTGAAATATGAACAATGAAACAAGGAAAAGACTTTGCTTTTCTTAAGATTTTAGCCTAGTGGACAAAGTTATTGTGATATTTTCTATGTAGTTATCACCAGGCAAGTCACTTAGAGACTAAAGATGAACAAGATGCTTTGTCTGCCCTTGAGTAATTTACAGTGTAGTAAACTAGTCATCTAATGGTCAAAACCTAACTGTTGAAAGTCAGTTATGTCCTTAACAAGGCAATTAAAGTGTTTCTATGTGTGGTCTAATAAAAGATTTAAAGTAGCTATTTCAAAAAGATTTGTTGAATCAAATTGGACTGCCTTTTTCTTCTATTTTGCTGTGGGTTGGGAACCACAAGGCACCTTCTCCCAGACAGCTCTTTAAAAAAAATTAATTTCCTTTTCAGATCCTAGTCTAGAGCTGCAGGAAATTTAAGGATATTAAGTAGCTAGCATCTACCTTTCAATTACCATTCAAATATTTCACACATTGTCATGTACCTTGTTCCTCCCATGTCAACTGAGTTACCCTCTATCACTATAATTGTTTTTTACTACCAGCTATTTTCTGAGTCACAAAAAATTTCAGTTTACCACATAAGGTGAATTCAACCCCATTGATGAATATTCTCATTGATTTTTAAAAAATGATTTATTTTATTTATTTGAAAGACAGTGTTACAGAGAAAGGGAGAGAGAGAGAGAGAGAGAGAGAGAGAGAGAGAGTGAGAGAGAGAATCTTCCATCCACTGGTTTACTCCCCAAATGACCGAAACAGCTAGAGCTAAGCAGATCCAAAGCCAGGAGCTTCTTCCGGATCTCCCACATGGGTGCAGGGGCTCAAGGACTTGGGCCACCCTCTATTGCATTAGCAGGGAGCTGGATCAGAAGTGGAGAATTCAGGCCTCAAACCGGCACTCATATGGGACATTGGCTCCAGAGGCTGGGGCTTTAACCCACTGTGCCACAGCACCAGCGCCTCTCAGTGATTTTTTTTTTTGACAGGCAGAGTGGACAGTGACAGAGAGAGAAGCAGGGAGAAAGGTCTTCCTTTGCTGTTGGTTCACCCTCCAATGGCCGCCGCGGCTGGCGCACCACTCTGATCCGAAGCCAGGAGCCAGGCGCTTCTCCTGGTCTCCCATGGGGTGCAGGGCCCAAGCACTTGGGCCATCCTCCACTGCACTCCCGGGCCACAGCAGAGAGCTGGCCTGGAAGAGGGGCAACCGGGACAGAATCCGGTGCCCGACCGGGACTAGAACCTGGTGTGCCGGCGCTGCAAGGCAGAGGATTAGCCTAGTGAGCCGCGCACCGGCCTCTCAGTGATTTTTACCCGACTAACAACCGTCACCTTCAAAAGGAATCTTCAAACAGTTCATGGAAAATCTATGCCTAGATCTCAAAAACAATTTTTTAAAATATTTTACTCATATAAAGAGAACAGATTGCATGTATTTTTCAGGTGCAATTATAAGAAGATAACCATACTTCCCTTCCTCCAGCTCTCCCTCTCTCATTCTCCTCCCCTCCCTTCTTTTCATTAATTTTTGCAAAGTCATAATTTTAATTCATTCTATAATCACAGACTTAATTCACCACTAACTCAAAAAAAATTTGCTTCAAACTAAACTTACCTTTTCACTCCTTTCCCACAAATTTTTTTTAAAAAAGATTTGTTTATTTATTAGAAAGACAGAGTTACATAGAGAGAGAAACAAAGAGAGAGAGAGAAATATTCCATCTACTGGTTCACTCCCCAAATGGCTGCAACAGCCAGAACTGGGCCATGCCGAAGCCAGGAACCTGGAACTCTAATCTGGGTCTCCCAGGTGGGTGCAGGGCCCAGGCACTTGGGCCATCCTCCACTGCTTTCCCAGGTGCATTAGCAGGGAGTTGGATCAGAAGCAGAGCAGTAGGGACTTGAATCAGGGTGGGGTGCTGGCATTGCAGGCAGCGGCTTTACCAGCTGCGCCACAGTTCAGCCCCCCTCAACCACCTTCTGAAAGTCCCTTATAAAAGATGAGAAGCAGAGGGAGTGAAGTGGCTTAGTGGCTCAGCTTCTTAATATCAGATGAGAACTGGATGGTTCATGGTGGTTTCATGGCTGACAGCTAAGTGACTGAGCCACTTACAGGTTTTCTAGTTCCAATCTAAGGGGCACTATCCACCATGAAATGTTCCCTGCTTCAATTTCCTTATTGAAAATAAAAAATTTTTCCCCCAAGTATTTTCTGTGACTATATAAGTAAGGTACACACTGATTTCTGAGCTTTCTATATTTCTATATTTGGAAAATATAGAAAGGTATTTTAAAAAGTCATAATCTAGCTGGCGCTATGGCTCACTAGGCTAATCCTCCACCTGCGGTGCCGGCAACCCGGGTTCTAGTCCCAGTTGCTCCTCTTCCAGTCCAGCTCTCTGCTGTGGCCCGGGAGGGCAGTGGAGGATGGCCCAAGTGCTTGGGCCCTGCACCCCATGGGAGACCAGGAGGAGGCACCTGGCTCCTGGCTTTGGATCAGCACAGTGCACCGGCTGTAGCAGTCATTTGGGGGGTGAACCAACGGAAGGAAGACCTTTCTCTCTGTCTCTCTGTCTCTCTCTCTCACTGTCTAATTCTGCCTGTCCAAAAAAAAAAAAAAGCCATAATCTTATTTCTCAGAGCTATTATTAATATTTTGACAGATGAACATTTCTTTCTGGAAAGAAGAAAAGAGAAAGGCAGACACACACACATACACACATGAACACACACACATATGTTAGGAGTGTTACATAGCAGATGTAGAGATGAAATCAATCATTGGCAAAATATTGCTTTATGAAAATAAAACAAGATAGGAATGATAGCCAGTTACTGTAATTGGCCCATGAAGAAAAGCAGCATGGGAAACCTTGGATGGGTCCCCATCAAGTGCCTGCAGATCTGGGACCTGTTCGCAGTTAGCACGATGATCATCACTACAGTCTAAGTAGACTGTGTCCCCACGGAGAAAGAGCTGGCACAGGAAGGGAAGTCACTCACCAATCAGTGACAGAGCCCCTACTCTGGGCGAGGCACTGTTCCGGGTGCATTGGGTGTGTTGATGAATCAAATATGGTCCCTGCTTTCAAGGAGTCTCTAATAGAAACATGACATTCAGAATGATAGAGACCATCCTGCAACACGTTCATTGCTATAACAGAGGCAGAGGAGAGCATCATTGCAGGCAGCAGGGAGGAGGCCATGGGAGGCAGGGAAGGACTCATTCAGTGGACCACTAGGGCAGCTCTTGATGGGCAGGCAGAGAGAGAAAGGCATTCGATGCAGCAGAAACAGCAGGTGCAGAAGCAGCGTGCTATAGATAATCTATCTGTTAACTTCTTCGCTCAATCTCTCTTTCAAAACAGTGCAAAAAAGACATGATGCTGCTTCTGACAGAAAGCAACAGTTCTCAGCAGAATCCGTCCCTCCTCCCGCCACGACACAAACCACTGTTAGGTCACATTAGAATGGTAGCGCTGTTTGGCCGAAGCCAACTGTATCCTTCCCTAATGAGTTGTCAGAGGCTCTGCCATGCCATTTATCTTCCGAGCGAGGTTTTATGAAGGCTGTCAGTAAAGAGCAAAGATGGGGATAAGCAATACATTCACGAGTCGGCAGGGGGCTGAGAATCCGCTCATTCAGAACCAGCGGGGCACCGTGGGAAAATGTCTGTCCTTTAAGCAGGCCTGTGAGGCACTCTCATTCAACAGAGGGGCTGGGTTTCTAAGAGGCTCGGAAAGTCTTCCTCTAATTTAAACTCCCTGGAGCCTTCTGCGGGCCCTGTCTTCTTACAGAGAATGGAATAAAGCGTAGCAGACATTCTCATCTAAGAGCGATCTTCGTGTTGACCACTCACAAAAACTTAATTCAGAGCCCGATACTATGCAGAAGTTCTGGTAGGTGTACGGATAATTAAGTCAACAAGCACACATTTCAAAATAAGTCCTCCTCCGGCTGCAGGATGAGAATTTCCCTGTCTTCCTGAGGGTGCGCCCCGTGTGTGGCATTAACAATTCTGGTGTTTTTGACTCGCTGTGTTTTCCCCTGGAGTTCTTGCAGTTGTGCTAGAAGAGCTAAAGAGCAAAGCTAGGAGGCAGACAGATCCCCGTTCTGCGGCTTATTCTTAGGGGCCTGGAGCAAGTGATGCAGAGATTCTAGCTAATAACACGGACTTCTCACGGTTGCTGTGAGGGTTACATGAGGTGATGGATGCAAGGCATTGGTGAGGAAGTGCTCAATAAATGGCAATAGTGATGTTGACAATGAAAATTTTTATTCTATAGGTCTAGGAACAATCTAGAATATATACATCTCCTACAGGAAGAAAAAACTTTTATTAAATGTAAATAATTATGGATAAGTGAATTACAAATGATTCATTGTAACCATATTATAATGCATATTATATAGATATATATTATAAATATTATTCTATAATATAATAATCCATTATAGCAACATATTTTATCTATTGTCTTACCATTGACAATCAGGTAGACAAGATTTATTGAGGGAGCAGAGACAGCTTTTGTTTCCCTTTTTTTTTTTATTTGACAGGTAGAGTTATAGACAGTGAGAGAGAGACAGAGAGAAAGGTCTTTCTTCCGTTGGTTCACTCCCCAAATGGCCGCTACGGCCGGTGCTGCGTCGATCAGAAGCCAGGAGCCAGGTGCTTCTCCTGGTCTCCCATGAGGGTGCAGGGCCCAAGCACTTGGGCCATCCTCCACTGCCTTCCCAGGTCACAGCAGAGAGCTGGACTGGAAGAGGGGCAACCGGGACTAGAACCCAGTGTCCATATGGGATGCTGGCACCGCAAGTGGAGGATTAACCAAGTAAGCCACGGCGCCAGCCCCTGTTTCCCTTCTTAATTCATCACATGGCTGCTTGCTCTGCCATTCTTTACTTTGGGATCAAGATGCAAGTGTTAGCATGATTGTGAAGTCTCATTTTACAGTGTATGGTTTAAAAATAATGATAGGCCGGCACCGTGGCTTAACAGGCTAATCCTCCACCTTGCGGCGCCGGCACACCGGGTTCTAGTCCCGGTTGGGGCGCCAGATTCTATCCCGGTTGCCCCTCTTCCAGGCCAGCTCTCTGCTATGGCCCGGGAAGGCAGTGGAGGATGGCCCAAGTCCTTGGGCCCTACACCCGCATGGGAGACCAGGAGAAGCACCTGGCTCCTGGCTTCGGATCAGCGAGATGCGCCGGCCGCAGCGGCCATTGGAGGGTGAACCAACGGCAAAAAGGAAGATCTTTCTCTCTGTCTCTCTCTCTCTCACTATCCACTCTGCCTGTCAAACAAACAAACAAACAAACAAAACAAAAAAAAATAATGATATTTCACTGCTTAACCTCCTCAACATAAATGGAAAAGTGAAAGCTTTATCAACCAAAAACTGAATGTTATTTAAACTGAAAAGTGTAGCCATCCTGTGTTCTAAGTCTATTTGTATCAATTATAGAATTTAAAGCATAGTTAACAAGTCAGGGGATTTTCTTTATTTTCATTTTCATTTTCTCCAGTTTATTTTAAACTGAAATAATACTGTATTAGAGATGGAAAGGTCCCCAGATTATCCATGGCAGTCCCTTTGAATCTGACTAACGCAAAACCAAAGCCTGACAATAACAAAGGACTTCACCAAATGTGAGTGGCACCAAGTTGAATGTTTTCAATTTCTTTTGTTTTCAGAAGTGTAGCAATATTAGTATACAGCCTGATGATGAATAAGAATAGATAATAAACCACAATTCTTTCCCTTACATCCGAGATTGTAACTTCCTCTCCCAGGAGCTGTTTGGCAGTGTCTAGAGATGTTTGATGATCCGTGCCAGGAGGAGCTGGTGGAGATGCTCCTGGTACCTAAAGGGCAGAGGCCACAGATGATACTGAACATCCTACCGTGCACAGGACAGACCCTGCCACCACCTCAACAAAGAACCATCCAGCCCAATTTTAACAGTGAAAAAGTCCTGGAGATGGCTGGTGACGCTGACTGCACGATGACGTGCCTCTACTGAATGCTATTGAACTGTGTACTTCAAAGTGATTCAAAGGGTAAATTTTATGTTGTGTGTACTTGACCACCATTTTTAAAAAAAGTCAGTGTGCTGAAATTGAGAGCTTTAGATCATGGAGAGCCCTTCTGCAAGAAAAGTACTTCAGTACTGGCAGGGAGACTAAAGGGTTCTCTGCACCTGCTAAAATAGCATTCATCAAGCAAAGGACTTGCCTTTTCTTTTGTCATTCCTATTTTGTTCTGTCTTGACTTGCTTCCAAATGTCTTCCAGCCACTAGTCAATGATCCCCAACAATAGCCTCCTCACCTGCATGCACATTGCTGCTGTAAAAGCCACCCAAAATAATAATTGGGTTTTTTGGCTTAAGCTAGTTTGACTTGGGTTTTAGTTAACTGCAACCAAAGGGCTTGACAAATAGAAAAGGCTGCTGGGAAATTTGGATAAACAGGTAGGCCTTTGGTGCGGTGGTTAAGATGCCTGCTTCCAGCTCCAGAGTCCTTCAGTTTGAGTTCTGGTTTCTCTGCCAACACAGTTTCTTACCGACATGCATCCCAAGAGGCAGCCGATAATGGCTCAAATACTTGGGTCCTTGGTACCCACATGGAAGACCCAGCATGAGTTCTAGGCTCCTGGATTTAGTCTGGCCCAGCCCCAGCTGTTACAGGCGTATAGTGAGTGAAACAGTGGATGGAGAATCTCTCTCTCTCTCTCTCTCTCTCTGCCTTTCAATTAATAAATAAATTTTTTAATATGGGACAACAGAGAAAGTAAGAAAAATTTTTAAAGATTTATTTATTTATTTGAAAGGCAGAGTTATAGAGAGGCAGAGCCAGAGAGAGAAAGGGAGAGGTCTTCCACCTGCTGGTTCACTCCCCAAATGGCCACAACTGCTGGAGCCAGGAGCTTCTTCTGGGTCTCCCACCTTGGTGCAGGGGCCTAAGGACTTGGGCCATCTTCTACTGCTTTCCCAGGCCATAGCAGAGAGCTGGATCAGAAGTACAGCAGCCAGGACTCAAACCGGCACCTATATGGGATGCCAGCACTGTAGGCAGCAGCTTTACCTGTTATGCCACAGTGCCGGGCACAGAAAGTAAAAAAATTAAAATTATGTGGGTTGCAAAGAAAGCAAAGAAGAGCAAAACAGTGGCAAACAACATGCTCCTAGTAACAGTAAAGACAGCAATAAGGATTTATTTTCTTCTGGTATCAGTCACAAAGAGGTAAATTTAGGAGCCCACTTAACATTTAAGCAAGTCTAGTCACAACTTATGCTCTTGAGATCCACCAATCCCATCCCTTTATAAATAATCTCACTTATGCTCAGAGTTGGCACCAGTAACAATTTGTCATTTCACTTTCAAGTATTTACAGTTTCACTTCTGAAGGGTTACTTCGGTAACCCTTCTTCCTCAGCTTTGTGGGGGTGGGGAACTTTTCTTACGCTGAAGGCAATTTGGATATGTATGAGATTATTTGTCAGCCATACAAAATTATCAACTTAAACATTAGTCTGCTGGAGCCAGCACTGCGGCATAGTAGGTTAAGCCTCCACCTGTGGTGCCAGCATCCCATATGGGCACCAGTTCGAGTCCCAGCTGTTCCACTTCTGATCCAGCTCTCTGCTTATGGCCTGGGAAAGCAGTAGAAGATGGCCCCAGTCCTTGGGCCCCTGCACCCATGGGAGACCCGGAAGAAGCTCCTGGCTCCTGGCTCTAGATTGGCTAAGCTCCAACCATTGCGGCCATTTGGGGAGTGAACCAGCACGTGGAAGACCTTCCTCTCTGTCACTCTCTCTCTCTGTCTGTAACTCTGCCTATCAAGTAAATAAATAAATCTTTAAAAAAATAAAAAAGGCAATACTGTTCCCAGAGAACAGTTACTAGAACAGGAGTCTCAAATAGGTAAAGGCAGAGTTACAGACAGAGTTCAAAATGCTAACAGTTATTATCTCTGAGTGTGCATTTTTGGACTTTAAGTTCTTTATTTCATGGATAAGAAGAATATGATAAAGCAAATGCTTGGGCAGGTGTTTGGCAGAGTGCTGCTTGCAGTGCCCAATTCCATATTGGAGTGCCTGAGTTGAGTGCTAGCTCTCACAATTCCAGCTTCTCCCTTGGAGTACCCTGGAGGCAGTAGGTGATGGCTCCAGTTGCTGGGTTCCTGCCATTCATGTCGAAGACCCAAACTGAGGTCCCCCACCCACCCGGCTGCAGCCTGGCTATTTTGGACTTTTCGAAAATGAATCAGGCGATGGTTGGTTGTATGGATGTATGTGTGTGTGTGTGTGTACCTTTCAAAAAAATAAAATAATTTAAAAAGAAACAAAAATCCAAATCTCATGTTATGTTTTACCAAACAAAATAACAAACATCTTAATAGAATGTTGCATCAGGAATAGAAAAAATTGATAATGGTTAGTTTATCAGGTGACCTAATTAGAATTTGTGGGCTTTTGTTTACATTGCATTACTTCTTTGGAAAACATCAAGGATGACTTTCAAGAGTTGTGAAATATTCTTTGTAAATTTTCAGTTATTTCTTCAGCATTCTTGTTCATACAACTTTCTTAGCAAGTTTTTCTTTTCAGGGAACAATGATAAATTGAGCTCTGAAGGAATTCCCGTAAATTTCAAATCAGTTATGTTTCGAGTAATGCAGTTTTATCACAACCCAGGACAAAATAATTAAGCACAGTTTATCCCCTTTTCCCCACAAATAGATCGAATCAACTGTTTTAAAAAATTATTCTTCACTCTGTTATGAATTCCTGTGATATGCTATGGAGTAGGACTTTGCTCAAGATTTGCTCATGTATTACATAAGCCGAAGTTACTCACAGAACAAGTGTGTGAGTCCATCAAACACATAGTTGAGTGTATTCTTATTCTTGCCTGGAAGAGGCGTGTTCTGCCTGGGGCACAGGATGGTTAATTCCTTCAAATGGCTTACTGATGGGCATTCACAAAGGCAATCAAGTAGCAGACAGACTTTGAACAGTAGTAAGGAAACAATCTAGTTTTCATGCCAAGGTGCCTTCCAATGTTATGTTCAAATAAAAAGAGGATTTTCACGACCTGCTTCATTCCACTGTTAAGGGAGGATGTATGTCCTGTTTCTGGTATTTGGGGGTGAAGGTGCCTGGTTTAAAATTTACATTGTATGTATCGTCTCGCCCCATCTCTTCTCACTTCTATTTCCAGCCCAGTGGAAGAAAGTAAATTCAATAAGGAACATGGGCAGATTACTGGAAACTTTCTCAACTACAGAGGAGACCATGGTTCTGGATGTTATGGCATTAAAATGGTTTGTTGTAGTGTTCGGAAGGCAGGGAATTTGTTGGCTTGAGTTAAAGCCAGCTCCCTTGTTGACTGTCCAAATCTGCTGAAAAGATTTGTCTTTGGAAAGTATGTGTGTGCACCTGTGTGTGTGTGTCTATCTGTGTCTATGTGTGTGCGAGTGTGTAAGAGAGAGGGAGAGAGATAAAGACATCATAAATGGGGTTAATTTTTGCAAGATCTTGATGTTTTGTTTGATTATTTTGGTTGTAACAAAATGGTTATGGTTAATTGCTTTTGTAGCCTAAGATATTGTTTCAACTACCATTATTCTAACATTATCAGTGCTAACATTTAAAAATGAATGTCTCTAACACCTGTCAAAGGAAAGATTCGCCCACTGACCTTTACAGATCAGTATATTCTTGGGTGAACAGCTACATGTTTCAATTAAGATTAGTGTGGACACCAGTGAGTTACGGGCTCTGGTGATCATGCTCTCCTGTAATTCGTTATATGGAACAGAATTCTGATAGTTATGAGCACGAACATGAAAAAATACTAAAAAGCTTTTAAAACTAACTGAGGGGGCCGGCACTGTGGCGTAGTGGGTAAAGCTGCCACCTGCAGTGCCAGCAGGGGCGCTGGTTTGAGTCCTGGCTGCTTCACTTCTGATCCAGCTCTCTGCTTATGGCCTGGGAAAGCAGCAGAAGATGGTTCAAGTCTTTGGGCCCCTGCACCCGCGTGGGAGACCTAGAAGAAGCTCCTAGCTCCTGGTTCTGTATCGGCGAAGCTCTGGTGGTGCAGCCATCTAGGGAGTGAACCAGCGGATGAAAGACTGACTCTCTCTCTTCCTCTCTCTCTTTCTCTCTCTGCCTCTGCCTCTCTGTAACTCTGCCTTTCAAATAAAACAAAAAAACAAAAAAACAAAAAACAAACAAAAAACAAAAACTAACTCGGGGCAGGCCTTTGGTTCATGGGTTAAGTCGCTGCTTGGGACACCTGATCCAGCTTCTGCTAATGTGTACCTTGGGAGGTAACAGGCATGACTCAAGTACTTGGGTCCCTGCCACCCACGTGGGAAACCTGGCCCGAGTTCCAGGCTCCTGGCTTTGGATTGGCCCAGCCCTGGCTGTTACAGGCATTTGGGGAATGAACTGACACATAGAATCTCTCTCCATCTCTCTCTCTCTCTCTCTCTCTCTCTCTCCCTCCCTCCCTCCCTCCCTCTCTGCCTTTAAATAAAATGAAAAAAATAAAAATTTTAAAAACTGAGTTAAAAATTTCCCCTATTATCAGTGCAATGCTTTCTAATGGCAACATTTTTTAGAAGTAAAACTCAGGAAATTCCAAACAAGGAAATTTAAGTCATCATTACTGCCCTAATGACAACTACTGATAACATCTTGATGTTTCTTCTCAGTTTTGCTAAACACATACATGAGGGAACTTCAAAAACTTCCTGGAAACACTGAATTAAAAGATAACATTTTTGGTACAAATAATTTTGAAATCCAGGTGCAATGTTTCAGATCTGTGTTGCTGTGAACTTTTTAAAAGCCCCTCTTGTATTTTATTTAACATTATTAAGATTTGGTTACTTATTTTGATGTAATATATTTTTCTTATCATAATTCTTTATAAATACTATTTTAAAATTTAATCTTTTGAAAAGCAGAGCAATAGAGAAAGAAAAGGAGAGAGAGAGAGAGAGAGAGAGAGAGAGAGAGAGAGACCTTCCATCTGCTAGTTTACTTCCCAAATACCTGCTAGGGCTGGGCCCAGGCAAAGGCCAAGAGCCTAGAATTCCACATGCTGCCTCCCGGGGTGCTCATTAGCAGGAAAGTGGATCAAAAGTAGAGACAGGACTTGAACCCATGCATGCTGGCATGAGATGTGGGTGTCACCTGCAACACCTCGCTGCTGTGCTCAATACCCATCCCATGGTACCATCTAAAATCACTATGTTGGCTAAGATGGCTCAAGTATTGGGGTTCCTTCCACCTACGTGAGTAGTCAGGATTGAGTTCCTAGCTCCTGGCTTTAGCCTGGCCTAGCCTGGGCTATTGCAGACATTAGTGGGGTAAAGCAGCAGGTGGAAAATCTCTCTCTGCGTTTCAAATGAAAAGTGAGAATAAATTAAAAAATTAAAGCACTGTTTCATATGGAAGTATTTTTTAGCTACTCCACTGTGATCAAACTACTAAATGAGCAGTCTTGTGCATATTCATGGTTTTTTCTTGGTTTTCATGCTTTTGTTTAAAAGGTTTATTTATTTGAAAGGCATAGTTACAGAGAGAGGGAGGGAGAGACAGAGAGAGAGAGAGAGAGAGAGAGAGAGAGAGAGAGAGGTCTTCCGTCCGCTAATTCACTGCCCAAATGACTGCAATAGCCAGGGCTGGGCCAGACTGAAACAGGAGCCAGGAGCTTCTTCTGTTCACCTATGTGGGTACAGGAGCCCAAGCACTTGGGCCATCTTCCTCTGCTTTCCCAGGTACATTATCAGGGAGTTGGATTGGAAGTGGAGTGGCCAGGACTCAAACTGACATCCCTATGGGATGCTGGCACTGCAGGCATTGGCTTAAACTGCTATGCCACAGCACTGGCCCCCATATTCCTGGTTTTAAGATAGAAGAAACTAAGATGTAGGGAGGGTAAGTATCTTGTTCTGGTAGTGAGGTAGAACTTCATCTGGGGGCTTTTTACCAATACAGCTGCATAATGACATTTCAGTCAAGAGCAGGTCACACATACAGTAGCGGCTCCGCAAGATGATAATAGAGTTGACAATTTCTAGCTGCCTAGTATTTTACTATATTTTTTCTGTGCTGGGATACACAAAAACTCACCATCGTGGTACAGTTGCCTACTGTCCTCACCACAGTAGCAGGCTGTGCAGTTTGAGAGCAGCAGGTTTCTCCGTATGGCCTAGGTGTGTTGTGGTAGGCTATACCTTCTCTTGGTTTATATAAGCACGCTCTGTGACCCTTGCACAATGACCAAACGAGATCCCTGGTCTTTTGGGGGCAATTTTTATATATTTATGGAGCATACTGCCACTTGAAATTACTTGCTTATCTACTTACTTGCTCATCAACACTTCCTTGCCCCTATCATCAACTCCTTACTTTCTTGCATCAGAGTTATTTATCTCTCATTACATTCTCTCTCTCTCTTTTAAAGCTTTTTAAAGAGATTTATTTGAAAGGCAGAGTTACAGAGACAGAGGTCTTCTGTCCACTGGTTCACTCTCCAAAAGGCCTCAATGGCTGGAGCTGTGCTGGTCCAAAGCCAGGAGCCAGGAGCTTCTTCCTGATCTCTCATGTGGGTGCAGGGGCCCAAGGACTTGGGTCATCTTCTGCTGCTTTTCCACATGCATTAGCAGTAAGCTGGATCGGAAGTAGCACCCATGTGGGATGCTGCTTTACCTGCTATACCATAATACCAGCCCCTACATTTTCTCTTAAACCTGCATCAAACTTTCACTTTTCCTAAAGATCACCAGCAACCTCCTCAATGCCTAATCCAGTAGACAGAATGAGTGTTTGTCAGTCTTGGCTTAGCAGCAGCATTTCATATAGACTGTGGCATTCTTTTCATCTTTTTAAATTTATTTGAGAGGTAGATTACAAACAGAGACAGGGAGATGGGGAGATACAGAGACAGAGGTCTTCCATCAGCTGGTTCAGAACCCAGATGGCTACAATGGCCAGAGCTGAGCTGATCTGAAATCAGTAGCCAGGAGCTTCCTTCAGGTCTCCCATGTGGGTGCAGGAGCCCAAGGACTTGGGCCATCTTCTACTGCTTTCCCAGGTTATAGCAGAGAGCTGGATCAGAAGATGAGCTGCTGAGACTTGAACCGGTGCCCATATGGGACTCCAGCAACACAGGTGGAGGCTTAGTTCCCTAAGCCACGGTGCCGGCTCCAGCATTCTCTTTTTTTTTTTTTTTTGACAGGCAGAGTGGACAGTGTGAGAGAGAGAGATACAGAGAGAAAGGTCTTCCTTTTCTGTTGGTTCACTCCCCAATGGCCTCTGCGGCCAGCGCGCTGTGATCCGAAACCAGGAGCCAGGTGCTTCTCCTGGTCTCCCATGCGGGTGCAGGGCCCAAGGACCTGGGCCATCCTCCACTGCACTCCCAGGCCACAGCAGAGAGCTGGCCTGGAAGAGGAGCAACCGGGACAGAATCCAGTGCCCCGACCGGGACTAGAACCCGGTGTGCCGGCACCGCAAGGCGGAGGATTAGCCTAGTGAGCTGTGGCGCCGGCCAACAGCATTCTCCTCTTGAAGCATGGTCTTCACCTGGCTTCCAGCATACCACCCTCTTGGTTTCCTCTTACTTGTTGGATCTCTGTCATATACCCAACCTCTAAACATTGAAGTATTTCTGGATTCAGTTCTTTTTTTTATAAAAAAGATTTATTTATTTGAGAGGCAGAGTTAGAGAGAGAGGGAGAGACAGAGAGAGAGAGAGGTCTTCCATCTGTTGGTTCACTCTCCAAATGGCTGCAATGGCCAGAGCTGGATTGATCTGAAGCCAGGAGACAGGAGCTTCTTACCAGTCTCCCATGCAGTTGCAGGGGCCCAAAGACTTGGGCCATCTTCCACTTCTTTTCCAGGCCATCATTAAGGATGCTGGATTGGAAATGGAGCATCCAGGACTTGAACCGGCATCCAAATGGGATGCTGGCACTGCAGGTGTAGGCTTAACCCACTACACCACAGTGCTGGACCCCTTGGTTCAATTCTTGACCTTCTTTTCTTTTTAAATTAGTGATTCTCACTCCTGTAAGACCCAAAGCCTCCTTTCCATAGCAAATACATTTTTAAAAGTTGTGTTTATTTTTTGAAAGGCAGAGTGACACACACACACACACACACACATCTTCCATCTATTGGTTCACTTACCAAATAATTATAATGGCTGGTGCTGGGCCAGGCAGAAACCAGGAGCCAGGAATTCTATCCTGGTCTCCCACATGGATGGCAAGGACCCAAATACTTAGACCATCATCACTACTTTCCCAGGCGTATTAGCAGGGAGATAGACCAGAAGTGGAGCAGCTGGGATGGCTGTGTGGTGCTGAGAAAAGTGGGAGAGGTCACAGAATTGAAGAGAGTGGAGACCCAGTACAGGATGGTGAAGTTCAAGCTCGTAGCTTGTCTTTGTGGGGTGGATGAGGTATGGGCGCTTGGTTACATGGAAGGGGCTGATCAAATAAAAAATAAACCAAGGATGAAAGAAAAGCCATTTTTAATGTACTTGTACTAGGCATAGTACTTGAATCCTTTGAGATGCAAAATCAGTGTTGTATTTAGCCATTACAGGTAGGTGACCCTTTTTTTTTTATCCGAGATCAATTACTTCCTTCACAAATGGATTCATAATGATTTGCAGTTTCCAATTGTCTGATAGCCTCAGGATGGTTTCTAGGACTTTATGACCAGTTTCTTTCACTTATCAAAAAATGCATTTTCTCATGAAAACTGAGATGAGCAATTACTGATATGTGCATTTCTGCTTTAGTTATTACATGTACTGTGCCTCAGTTAGTCACCATTTCAGGAGATGTAGCCAATCCAGGAAAAGACAGGACACAGGGCATGTGAAATGCTAAGTTTCAGCAATAAATACTTAAACTCCTATCATTTTCTTTTATATAGCTATACAATATTTGAACAGTAATGCTGTACTTTTTAAAAAAGATTCATTATTTATTTGAAATGCAGTTTACAGAGAGGCAGAGAGAGAGAGAGAGAGAAAGTCTTCAATCTACTGGTTCACTCCTCAGATGGCCGTAGTGGCCAGAGCTGGGCTTATCCAAAGCGAGGAGCCAGGAGCTTCTTCTAGGTCTCCCACACAGGTGCAGGGGCCCAAGGACTTGGGCCATCTTCTACTGCTTTCCCAGGCCATAGCAGAGAGCTGGATGGGAAGTGGAGCAGCTGGGGCTTGAACCGGCGCCCATATGGGATGCTGGGACTGCAGGCAGTTGTTGATCTTTTCTAAATATTTATTTACTCAAAAGGCTGAAGAGGGGGTATCTTTCATCCTTTGGCTCACTACCTAGATGTCCACAACAGCCAAAGTTGGGTCAGGTAGAAGCCAGGAGCCCTGAATGCAACCAGGTCTCCAGGTGGGTGGGAGGGACCCAAGTACTTGAGCCATCATTTGTGGCCTCCCAGGGTGCACATTTGCAGGCAACCGGAAGGAGAAGTGGAGCAGGGACTCAAGGCCAGGCTCTCTGACAGGTGTTGCAGGGTCCTTGGTGGCACCTCATCTGCTGAGACAAAGGCCTGTCCCTGGGGCCAGTTGTTTAGTAAAGTCTCTCAGCATGGTTTGTCTGGTATTTCCAGACTTATTCCTGTTATGTCTTTGGTAAGAGCACCACGGAAATGCACCTGCTCTTTGCATCTTACCTAGTGGTACATATACTTTGGATTTGTCCCATTGTTCACAATCATCATTTCAGCATTGGATTAAAGTGATAGCTACCCAGCTTCCTCACTATAGTTACTCTCCCTCTGTTGCCATTAGTGTTTCTTGGGAGAGTGCTTTGAAACTGCGTTAGCTATCCCATTCCAAATCAGACTTTCTCCATTTATTCACTGTGGACTCATGGATTCCTGTTTTATTCAGTGGGTTGTAATTCATGGCTGTCTTTACATATTTGATGTTCAAGTTGTCAAAATTGGGACATCCTTTTGAATGATCTGGTCACTCAGCATTTTTCCTACTTCTGCGTAACAAGACAATCCAAGCTCATTTTGTGCAGGCTGGAATGTATTCAATTTTCTAAAGGGCCTCAGCTGCTGAAAGGTGGCTTTCTGAAGCAGAAAAAGCAGTTTTGGGGTTAAAATCCAGTACGTGCTTTTGGGCAAGTTCTCTGCCAAGTCTGTTTTTCTCATCTCAGCTGTAACTTCAGATTACGCTGTGTGATTTCTATAATTGGGAAAGAGCCCGACATAAAGTTAGGAACTAAAGATTATAGCAAAGTTAAAGATGCAGGGGTGTAACATCTGGCATAGCGCCTAAGACTCCCACATCCCAGATGGGAGTGCCTGGCTTGGAGTCCCCGCTGGGTTTCTGATCCAGCTTCCTGCTCATGCACCCTGGGAGGCAGCAGGTGATGGTCCCTTCCACCCACTTGGGAGTTCCCAGCCCCTGGCTTCAGCCTGGCTTGTTGCGGGTCTTTGGGGAGTTGAGCCAGCAGGTCCAAAAGTGTGCGCACTCTCTATCTCGCTCTCAATCTCCTCTCGCTCTCTCATAAAGAAAATTAAGAATTTTTTTTTCTTAAAAGCTGAAGATCCACGACACGATGACTAATCAGGAAAAACCCAGTGCACTTTGGGATAAATCTAACAGCTATTCGGTCGACACCACACTGATGGTCACCCTGACTTGCTGCTCAACATTTAAACCGACAACACGTAAAATCACAGCGAGCATCTCCTGAAAGCTCAAGTCCAAACGCATCTTCTGGGGGGTGTCCAGCAGCAGGCGGTCCTCCTGAAAGCGCCAGTTCTCCGAGATCTGCATTCAGCCCCTCCCATCCGGGCTGGCGGCTGCGTCGCGGGCAGGGATCAGCCCGTGCTGCCCAGCAGGTGCTCCCCAGGCCGGCGGGGCGGGGCGGGGGCCCGCGGGCAACGGCCCGGGGGAGGTCCTGGCCCCTAGTTTGCAATGAATTCTGCCGCGGCTCCTGCGTTTCACCTCCCCGCTTCCAGGCCCGCTCCTCTCATTTCCTTTTAGAACGCTGAAACGGGTGCTACCGAATAGACAACCTCCAGGTCGAGGGGGGCCATGGCAGAGGCGCCCCAAAATCGCGGTACCCGGGGACCTGAGAGCCCCGGACGCGTTCTCACAGTTGTAAACTGACAAAGCGACCCCCTATTAGCCAAGCTGCCGAGAAATCACGTGTGCGCGACAAGGCACACGGCCTCTCACAGCCCGTCCTTCGAGGCAAGGGAGCAGGTTACAAACCGCGGCCAAGAAGCTCGACCTCTGATGCTTCGTGACGCCCTCGGGGCGGTGCGGGCCGGCCCACGGTTTCTCACCCTCTGGGTGGCGGCCAGAGCAACACTAACACCGAACGCGTCGCTGGTTGCTAGGAGACACGGCCGCGCCACCTCCTCCAATCAGCACGCGCCTCTTTTTGACCAATCATAGAAGGCGAAAGAGCGGTGGTGGGAGGTGAAAGGTCAAGCTGAGGTTTGGCGGCCATTTCTCTTGCAACTCCGGAGGTCTGGGCCTTGGGGGAAGCTGCTCCGGGCACGCGGGACGGGCTGTATCTGCTTCGGCGGCGTCTAATCCGCAACGTTAGCCCGAAGTCGTGATGGTAAGGAGAGGGAGGACGGCTGGAGTCGCGAGAGGGAGAGGGCGGGAGGGCAACTTCGGGCTGGCCGAGCCTGGTGGCGGCTTCGCGCCTTCCCCATTCATCCGCGAGGCGCCGCGCACCGGGGGCGCCAGCCGCTTTCTCCCAGTCTGCGGGTTCCGCGGACGCACGCGAGCCCCTCGCCTCCCTGGGACGACCCTCGCCTCCTGCTGCCTCTTCTTTCTGAGTCCAGGGAAGAAAGAGGTAGCCTGTGTGGGTGTAGCAAACGCTGAAGCGGTTTGCGTTTCCCACATGGTCGCACACCTGAAGCCGCTTTTATTCGGTCAGTGATGTGACTCCAGCCCCCCTTGGCCCCGGCCCCGGCCCCGGCGCGTTCGGGTTTTAGTTCTGACGCTTACTGAGCGCCGGCGACTTGGCCAGGTTGAGTCCTGGGCTCCAGGACCAGAGACTGAGAAGTGCCCGTGCGGGCCCTGCACCGGCCGAGCTGGGCCGGGTGCGAGACAGACGTCGGTCAGGCGCTGTTCACGGACGTGGGCACCGGCCTACACGGGAGCAAGCGGGGTGCTGGGGCGCTGGGGCGCCTTCCGCGGCTGCCCTCGGAGAGGGGGATTTCACCCGAGCCCGGGAGATGGGAAATGGGGCTCCGGAAAGATGAGGGAGGGAAAGCACCACTCGTGGTGGGTGTTGGCCGAAGGCGGTCTGGTGAGTAAGGAGAGCGCCAGGACCCAGGCAGTGTGTGGAGGGTTTACCCCGGCGCCCTCGGCAGCCGTCGAAGCATTCTCATCAGGCCCGATGGGATGCACCCTGGACCACGTCGTAGCGGCTGTGTGCGTGCTGCGCCGGAGAAGTGTTAGGAGGTTATTGCGGGTGGAGCCCTCTGCCTGTCCTACTCTTGCCGTGATTTAGTAGCGGTGTCTGGGTTCTTCCTCGGGGTGAGGAGGTGAGCGTGGAGAGACTCGGTTCGCCGGCGATGCACAGGTCGGGTGAGGACCCAGCCCCGTCGAGCTTGGTCTGCCCCGTGTGGGATGCTGACCGTCGTGCTTGTTCTCGGGGTCACCCCCGGTCATTCTAGATGGGAAGCCTCCCTGGCCTCCAGCGGTCCCCTTTCCCGCTGGAATAGGCTTCACCCTTTAAAACGGAGGCATTGCTCCGAGCAGGCAGCCCGTTCCTTTTCTTTTTTCCTGAGTTCCTGGGCCCTTCTGCGTAGCATCGCTCTTACTACATTGCAATATAATTGTCTGTGCAGCGCCACACCCCCACCCTGGCTTCTTAAGGACAGGGCCTCATCACACGTTTGCTGCAGGGCTTTCACCTTTGTTTCTTAGCTTGGACACTGAGGACTGCAGGTGCCGCTTGTCTCCTCAGTGCAGCATGAACACTTATTTTGTTGTGATGGGTTGAAGACGAAATGGGATAACTGGTTAAATTTCCTAGATGCTCTTCAACAAACAAAAGTGAAAATTAGGTAGTAGAGTGATAGGGAGTGAAGAGTTTGCTTCATTTGGATATTACAAAATATTGATTGGTGAATTGGTAGAGGAGAGTGAGGAGTGGAAGCCAAGTTAAGGAAAAAAAAAATCAATGGATTTTTTTTTTTTTTTTTTTTTTTTTTTTGTGCAGAGTTTACCCCTCAATCCCAAACCTTTCCTCAATGGATTAACAGGGAAGCCCGTGATGGTGAAACTCAAGTGGGGAATGGAGTACAAGGGCTACCTGGTGTCTGTAGACGGCTATATGAACATGCAGGTAAGCTAGAGATAAAAGGGTGGTGACACTGTATTTTTTATGTTCCACTTTATTCCTCCAAGGTTTAGTGTAACTAATAATTCATACAATTGGCAAAGACAGAACAAAATTCAGGAATGAAGTCAAGGCCAGGGAGGATGTTATAACTGATAGACTAGGTACGAGACACAGGGTTAGGCCAGGATTCACAGACCTTACTCGTGGTGGGAAAATGAGGAGGACTCAGGCATTTGATTATTCATATAATAAGGGAAATACATGAGTTGCTTTCAAAAGCAAACCTTTTTCCAGCGCTTAAATCTGATATTTTTCAAGTGAAATTCTTGTCTCAATGAATGCTAAAGGCACAACATCAATGTAATCAACTAGAAGCATTTCTTCAGAGGGAAGACAGGTTAGCTGAAAGAATTGATGAACTGACTGTATGTCGGTTAAACTAGTTGCTGTAAATGATTTGGCCAGTGAGGGGGGCGGTTTGGTGTGAATTTTTTTTATTGTGATAAAATATACATAAAAATTTGGCCACTTTAACCATTTTCAAAGATGTCATTCAGTAATAGTATGTGAGAACATTGTTTTGCAGCTACCACTAGTACCCAATTTCAGAACTTTTTCATTATCCTAAAGTGAAACTCTGTACCCATTAAGCAGTAACACCCCCACACCCCAGATTCTAGCTGTTGGTAACCACTTTTCTACTTTGTGAATTTAATCATTTTGGCAAGAATCATATAGTCAGTACCAAACATATACAGGCCTTTGTTTCTTGTCATTTCCTGAACAAGACATTATAGCAGTTTTTTACATAGCATTTACATTGTAGTAGGGATCATAAGTAATCTAGGCATGATTTAAAGTATAGGAGAGCACGTTGTATAGTTCATATGCAGATGCTGTGCTATTTTACAGAGAGGAACTTAAGCACCCTCAGATCTTGGTATCCTTGGTCACAGGGAGCGGAGGGGATGTTCGGGAACCAATCTCCCAGATTCCAAGGGATATTGTATCTTTTTGTGTTTGGCTTGTTTCACTTAGTACAGTGTACTCAGGGGTCACCCATGTTGTATAGCCATGTGTCAGATTTCATTCCTTTTATGACTGAGAAAGACTCCATTGTATGGGTATGCCACACTAACCCATTCAACCTCCTGTAGACACTTAGATTGCGTCTTCCTTTTGGCTACTCTAAATGATGTTACTATGAACATGGTGTATATTCGAGTCCCTGCTGTCAGAAGTGGGATTGCTGGGTCATATGGCAGTTCTGTGTTTGAGGACCTGCCACACTGTTTTCTATATAGCAGCTTTGGTTTTGCATTTCCACCAGCAAGTATAAAGGTTCCAGTAGGGTTGAATTAGTATCTCATTGTGGATTTGATTTGGATTTCTGTTAATGATGTTGAGGGCCATTTCATTTGCTTATTGGCCATTTATGGTTTTTGTCCATTTTTAATTTTTTTTTTTTAGTTGGAATTCTTTCCACATTTTTAAAGGTTACCTAGACAGGTGGTCAATCCAACCATGAATTGAAGGATTCCATACACAGAAAACTAACAGGAGTACTTTGGTAGGCAGAGAGCTAAGATTGTGTTTAAACATCTGCCACTATAGTAGGTAACTCTAAGCATGGTTTTGGTCAGGAAAATTCCTGAAACAGGAATCATTTACCAAGCCTATAGGGAAATCTGAAAAGCTATAACCATTTTGATGAAAAATGTTCTGGAATATGTGATGGTAGTTGTACAACTTTATACCAAAACTACTGAATTACAAACTTAAAAAAAATAGTGGATTTTATAGTATGGGTGTTACATATTCAAAAATAACACCCACTTAATATTTGGTTTTATTTATTGTTAAAGACTTATTCATTTGAAAGTTGGAGTTATACAGATAGAGAGAGAGAGGTCTTCGATCCGCTGGTTCACTCCCCAATTGGCTGCAACGGCCGGAGCCATTCAAATCCAAAGCCAGGAGCTTCTTCTGGGTCTCCCTTGTGGGTACAGGGGCCCAAGGGCTTCTACTGCTTTCCCAGGCCACAGCAGAGAGCTGGATCGGAAGTGGAGCAGCCAGGGCTTGAACTGGCACCCATATGGGATGCCAGCACTGCAGGCGGTGGCTTTACCTGCTACGTTACAGTGCTGGCACCAATATTTGGTTTTAGAATTAACAGCTTCCTAGTGAAACTACTAGAGTTACAGAGTATATCTGACCAACCACATTGATAGCAGCTTTTGAGTCTGCTCACTCAGCAGATATATTCATGGAGTACCCGTTGTGTAGATGACACTGTAAATACAGCAGGGAACAAAATGTAGTCCTTGCCTTCATGAGTGTGTTTAGTGTTCATTTCTTTTATGAGTCCCGGATGGCACTGTTTTTTTAGAATTACAAGTTTATTACCTATGTGTATAAGGAAAACTAAACATTTTGATGTAAAATGAGAAATAACTTTTTATTTATCTTAACTATTTATTTTAAAGGCAAAGTTAGAGAGGTGGAGGGAAGAGACAGAAGTCTTCCATCCACTGGTTCACTCTCCAGAGGGCTGCAATAGTCAGAGCTGGGCCATGCTGAAGCCAGGAGCCTGGAACTCCATCTCGGTTTCCCATGTGGGTGCAGGGGCCCAAGTACTTGAGCTGTTGTCTGCTGCTCTCCCAGGCATGCTATCAGGGAGCTGAATTAGAAGTGGAGCCAGCCAGGACATGAACCAGCACCCATGTGGTATGCCGGCATTGCAGGCAGCAGCTTAACCAGCTGCAACACAACAGTGGCCCCTGTGCCTGCATTTTTACAAAAAAATCTTAGTTCTTTGGTTGTTGACTGGTAGATTTTAGCCATAGCTTTTGTACACCTGTTTAGATACCTCTATATGATTTACATATTATTACTATGAGAAAATTTAATATTTGGGATTTGAGAACTTAATTTTCAGAAAATTGTTTTAGTCACAACTTATGAGAATAAATTGGAGACTTCTTTCCCTAAAACGCTGTTTGATATCTAACGAAAGAATTACTACACAAACTGGGAAGTTTAACTTTTTTGAAACAAGTTTTAATATATATTCTATATCCATAAACATTAATTTTACTAAATGTTTATATAAACATGAAACAAGTACTTACAATAGTAATAGAAAGCTAATTTTCTCACTATTAATTACAGATAAATTTGAGTTGTTGGTATAGAAAGGTCTCAGTTAATAAGGTCTCACCAGTTTTAGGTGTGCTTTATAATTTCCTCCTGTACAGTGATACTAATAGATTTCTTTTTACTTCAAGCTTGCAAATACAGAAGAATACATAGATGGGGCATTGTCTGGACATCTGGGTGAAGTGTTAATAAGGTAAACAGCACTAGTGTGTTTGAGAAGTTAATGGTGAGCAGTATGTTTAGTGCTTCAACCTGGAAATTACTGGTTTTTAAAAAAACGTCATTAATTTATAATACTGTACAATTAGATTTCAAGATCTTTGAAATTGTTAAACTTGTCAAAGATAAAATATTTTGGGGCTATTCATCCTCAAGATAGTTCTAATGTTGATAAGTCTTGTGACTCTGTGTTGTACCCTTTGTTGTTAAAGATGTTTGTTAGACCCAAGTTCCAGTAATTTTTCCCTTCAGGAAATCATAAATACCATTTTTAACAAACACATAAAAAACATGTCATGAGCTTTTTAACAAAATGGACTGTTTCTTCTGTTTACAGGTGTAATAATGTCCTTTATATCAGGGGTGTTGAAGAAGAGGAAGAAGATGGTGAAATGAGAGAGTAGCATCTTTGGTGGGGTTTTCTTTTTTTATATATATATTTCTAGACAATAAAGATGTGTTTGTTTTTTCAACTTGACTTGTGAGCTATTTATATGTAGGTACTTAAATAAATGCAAAGCTCCCCTGTTGAAACAACTGAAGGATGATTTTACAGAACCAATGCTTGAAAAACTATCCTGCTAATTCAGCATTCTTTTGTAAGCCCAGTACTTTTTTTTCCTGTAGATGCCTAGAAATTTTTTAAAGATGAATTTCAGCCCTTATATATTAACTGAGACCTTTTAAAAGCAACTGTTTTTTTATATTCTTGAGCTACTTTTAATATGTATACATGTTAAGCATTTTCTTAGTATTACTATATACTATAGTATTACTTATAGTCAAATTCTATGTTCTCTATTAATATATGCTAAATAATGTACATGCTGTAGCTAAAATCAGATAAAATCTGATAATTAAAATAGTTGTGGAGATAGGGCACAACAGAAATTGTGCCTGACAGGCTGCAAACATATGTTTTGTTGACTTAAGATAATGAAGTATTTAGGACAGAATTTACTGTGAAAGAAAAACCAGTCTCACGGTTAAGTTCTGAGACCATAATCTAGCAGTTTTCTCTTCAGCTTTAAACTCATCACAACCCTGCACGTATTTTCAGTTTATACACTGTTATGATGCATATTCATTCTACAGTAATAACAGTGTCCTATGAACTCCCAATAGAATGGTTGAGAAAATAGATGATTTCAATTCTCTTGTAGTCAGAGAATAGCCATTATTACCTTTCATGGTCATTCATCACATAGTTTTATCAGTAAACTAATTTTGGATGTGTTGCCTTCACTGGGCCAACTCAAAATATATAGATATAAATGTTTAGATTTTATAAGGTAATACTTATGAGTAATAAAAACCTGCAAAAAAATAATTCCTAGTCTATCAGAATGAGTATAAAGGCCTGTGTTCCTCACATTGGTTGGGACAGGTAATAAGGTGGGATATTGCCATTACTGAAAGCCAAAATCTGCAAAATATACCTAGAATATGCTGGTAATAATGTCTTACTGCTCCTGTTCAGGAAAAAAAATATTCTTCTTCCAGTGATTTTGTTCTTGTATCGCTGACTAAAAGTAGCGTATGTTTGTTACCAGATGGAGGTTTTGAACGATAGATGAGTCTTCTTCCCAACTGAAACAAAAGGAAAGTAAAATAATAACCTTTAGCATAACTATTTCTATTGAAGTATGTAAAATACCACTGTTGAATTGGTTTTGCAAGGTATATGGTTTGGGATTAATAACCTAATGGATGTTTAACATGCCAGGTCGAGCTGAGAAGAAAAATTGAGTACTTACCATATGCAGAAGACAGAGCATGTAGGTTTTACAGGAAGTGGCGGGGACAGGCAACATCATCAAACGCTGGTGTTACTATGGGTTCTAGGAGGGGTTCCCACTAGGCGAGCCTTAGGGAGAAAGCCCCTAATTCACACCTGTTTGTTTTCTCTGGGGCTGTATACTCAAAATCTGTCAGTACTCATAATTCAGGTTTTTCTTTGAGTCTTGGGAGCCCTCCTTCTTAGAATTTTGGTTCTTGTTTTTAGTTTGTAGTTGAAGCTGTGTAAATTAAATGTATGGATGAGGAAATTACCATATTCTGTTGGATATGAGATTTGATAGGACATCTCCACCTTTGTCTCAGGTGCACTACTGACATTTAAAAAAATATTTTTCCTAACTTGAAAGGCAGACCAGCAGAAAAAGTTCTTTGATCTACTGATTCACTCCCAAAATTCCCACAGTAGCCAAGGCTGGGCCAGACCAAAGCCAGGAGCCCAGAACTCCAGGTCTCCCACATGGGTGACGGGGACCCAAGCCCTTGATCTCCTCCCAGGATGCATTAGCAGGAAGCTGAGTCCGAAGCAGATAGCCAGGACTCAGACCAGCACTTTAGCTGTAGTCTCTAATGTGGGGATTAGAAGACCCACTAGTTGTATGTCATTTCTGAGTTCAGGATCTCCAAAATAATGTTGAGTCAAAGAAGCAGGGTTTAGAGCCACCGTTTGTACCAAAAAGAATATGTACACAAACACAGAACAGTTCCAGAAAGATGGAGATGAAACTGTTTAAAGATACTGCCTCCAGGGAGAAGAACTGACGGAGATTGACTTTGCACTGAGTATTCTTTATCTTTTGAACTTTGAACCACATGCTTGTAATACCTATTTAAAAAATTATTGGTTGATGGATGTTTGACCTCATGGTTAAGACATGCTTGGGACAATCACATCCCATAATAATACCCAGGTTGGAATCTGCTCTTCTCTAGCTTCCTGCTAATCCACACCCTAGTAGGTAGTAGGTAGGAGATGATGGCCCAAGTAGTTGGGTCCCTGTCACTCATGTAGGAGCCTAGCTTTTGTGGGCATTTGGGGAGTGAACCAGCAGGTAAGAGATTTCTCTTTGTTCTGTGTCACTGCCTCTCAAATATTTTTTTAAAAAGAGAGTCTAATGGGGAATGATAGACAATTATTTGAATTATTCCAAAAGTAACAAGGAACCAGAAAGCAACCAGTTGAAGCTGTGAGCAAGCCAGCTTATTTTACTGCAGTTCAGCCTGCAAGTATTAGATACGGTGTTCGTTTTAGCACCACAGGCACTCACATGTTGAGGGTTTCTGGGCCTGCTGAGAGTGAAACACATACCTTCTTCTTCGGTTGTGCTACTGCTCTTTCCAGGGCAGCTTTCAGCCTTTCTTCCTGGTGCTTTAGTTTTTCCTTCATTTTCTCTTCACGCAACCTGTCACAAGAGGGGAGAAAATTGTGTCAGTTCTCTACATCACAGAAAGGGGGGGGGGAACCAATATCTACATCATTACTCTTTGTTAATGAACTGTCTGAATACTAGAACGCCTTTAAGGTTAAGTCAAAGTGACATGCTTCATCTTCAGCTTAATAATGGCTTTTGAATATTCAGGAAAAGCTCAAATAGTTCTGTTGTGAAATGGAACGAAATTGCATTTCACCATTTTGGAAAAAGTAAAAGCTGCTCACATCTTGGTCTGAAATGAGATCAGTCCTCATCCCTCCACCTTACATTTCAACATTTTACTGTTCCTCTGTACAGTAGCCACTTGGATTAACATCTAGTTGTTTTTCTCCCTTCTGAAAACCCCTTTTAAAAGAACTGAGATATGAGACACATTTGGAAAAGTACCTAAGTCACAGGTGTATAGGACTATGAATTGCCACAAAAGTGTACTTCCCAGTTAATCTTGAATGATAATCCTCAAATTAAGACCAAGAAATCCTGCTTGACTTAATCTCTTTTAGAGTTCGTTGTGAGGAGAAAATTCAATGGGATCATCTGTGCAAACTGTCTAATAGGAAAGTGTGCAGGAAAGGCATTCACTAAGTAGTAGCCATTTTAATGGACCATGCAATTATATTCTGCGTTACTAACTTGGCATTTGAAGTGCAAAGTTAGGTGCTGTATTAGGCACCTTTACACCTTGGGGAAAATCAACTAAAATCCTCTTTAATAAGATGGAAAGTAACTGGCATTAGATTGGTATATCTGCTGAAAACAAGTTGTAATTATGCCTCTGTGAGAGTGTACTTGCTACTGTAAGATAGATGCAAGTGCTGTTACTGTGGTGAGTAGTGAGGGCTTCTTATGGGAGGCGTAATCTTTGGAATTTTTTTAATACAACAGCCGTACGAGGTAAGTACCGTTATTAGTACCATTTTACAGATAAAGACGCTGAGACTAGAGAGGTTATGCTACTGCCTGCCCAAGGTCACAAAGCTGTGAACAGTTGAACCTGAATCGTACCCAGGCAGGCAGGCTGTCAGTGCACCTTTCTGTAATCTCTCACATGTTCATTATCCCACGTATAGACAATCCTTACCTGCCACATTATACTACGGGTCGTGTGACAGTTGAGTAGTCACTGTCTCAAGCACAAGATGTACATGAAAACTCTGTCACTGGGTTTGGAAATTAATCAGTCTGCTCATTCTCAAAGGCCCCAAGCAGGCAAGGATGTGGGGTGGGGGTGGGGGTCCAGGGACCATAATCCTCGTGAAGTTTTGAGTAGTAAATGAATTAATGTCTAAGTGCTGTGCAAGGGTTGCAGTCATGCACTGAGAAAAGCCACTCTGTGGCCCTCACTTTCAAACAATTCTGTCATAGGTCCACTCCCCAGAGTTTTCCAGTGGAGAATAAGTCTATGTCTTGGGTCCTTCACTGCATACATAATTCTTTCACATGATGGTTCTGTACACATTTTCATGCAATTGTGTTCAAACCAAAGATTCATTTCCCCAGCCTTTAAGACCCCTTTTGCCAGGTGAGTTGGCCCTGGTGAGTCCTGTGGTTACGGTCCCTTCACAGAGACATGCGCTTCCTGAGAGTGTTCAATGAGTGTGTTTCCCACACTAAACAGTAGCCCTGTGAGGAGGAGAGTGCCACGTTCGCTTCACCACGGCATGCCTATATGGCTGTTTTTGCCATACAAGAAACAACTGGAAAATGTGGAATCCAAGCTAACATACTAGCTACTCATTTAGGTCATCTTCTAGATTTGTATCATAAGATATGGACCGTACTTTTGCCGCCGTTCTTTCTGTTTTATCCTCTCGATCGCCTCCACATTTTCTTTGGGGATAGATTCGATGAGGTCACTGAGTTCTACCAGGCGAGACTCCACCTTGACCAGCTTTTGAACTGGGTTGAGGCTGCCAACCTCAGCGTCTCCAATGCAGACTCTGTATACTTGATTAATTTTTTTACTAAGTGAGTCGATCAGTTTTTCCTGAGAGAGAGAAGGAAAGGGAGGACATAAAACATAACATCACTATATGGTTGCTCATTCAATAAATGTGAAATTCTTACTGTATTACATGGAAAAAGTTCCTTCATAGGCTACTAACAGTGTTTCCTTTTTTAAAAGAACAATTTCAACATGACATAGACCAGTGGGAAATGCAGCTGTGGTGTTTATCATTTATAGTTAGATCATTACTCTAGGGACACTTTTGATTATTTTCTGAAAATCTAATTGTCAGCATAAAAAACTAGTATCTTTTTTGCTTGAATATTTTTGTGTTTCTGACAGCGTTCAGGAAAGTCAATATCTACGTTTTAAATCCTTCTGTACTGCTGATAGGTTTCTTTGCAGCAGAATGTGTGCGCCCCCTCCCTTTCTGTATTTATATGTCTTACTGTAATTACTAGAACTATGATCATCCTTGTGATAGAATGTAAGCACCTGGAGGGCAGGGGCTACTTCTTGGGCTTAGATCTAAAACAGTGCCTTGCACATACCTGTGCACTTAATAAACGATTGCTGAATAAATGCATTCTGAGGGAAAAGTCGGCAAGCCAGCAGCTTCCCAGGCTGGCGTAGCAAAGCCTTTTTCAGGAGTTTGCACTGCCTCCCTGGGAGAGCCTGTGCAGTATTCTGTTCTCAACAGAAGCTTAGGCCAAACCCTGCTCATCCCTGTACCTCGCCACTGCGCGATTGTAACTGCTGGTGGAGATTCTTGAGCTGGTAGGTAACGTGTCCTGGGACCCAAAGAAAACTTCTCTCTTTCTCCATTGGGGACCCGGTATTTGCAGCTAAGAGGATCTCCACAAACTGCTGGGCAAGGAAAATCGTTTTCCAGGTAGCCTCCTTCCCCAATTCTCGCTTCTGCCCAAGAAGATGAGAATGACCCTAAAGCCAAGGACAAATAACACACTCAAGACAGGTGTGGCTACTGAAGCCGTGGCAAACCCTGTCGGGAACCACAGGCTCCATCCTGAGCCACCAACACTTCGTGAATTACAAGCCAAGGTCTGATACCAAGGGTGTGCTTCCGAAAGTTTGTGTCTCCCACCTCCTAAGTTAAGCTTGCGGTGAAGTTCCCGTTTTCTCTGGAAAGTAACACTTCTATTTCCCATTTATGTGAGAAAAAAAAAAAATGATCCTTTTAGAACAAAAAAATAGCCCAAGTCTTGTTCACCCTTAACACTTCCTGTGTTATTCATGTAAGGACATGTTACATTCAGAATCCTTGAAGACACAGTAAAATATAAAAATATGGCTTAGGTGAAATACTGTGCATTGCACATGACAGAATGTCACAGTGTGACTAGGTAAAGCAAAAAAATAAAATAAATTAAAAATACATTCAACACTGTCAAACAGGAGAGTAGAAAATAAAGGTATTTCCTTAAAGCTATTAGGGCAGTTGAGGAAATAAGGGAATGTGAGTAGAGAACTCATGTAGTAGAGATTGACAGGCTGGCCCAGCAGAGCAAAGGGCAGGGTCAAGGCCCAGGCCTGAACATGACCAAGAAGTGAGCCCTAGAACTGCCACCAGATGGCAGGCCCAGCCCAGGGCACCTGGAGGAAGACCATGAGGAGGGGAAAGAGGAGATCCTGGTCTTTGGGAGCTACAGTGGGGCAGGACTATGGAAGACAATCCTGGGAGGAGGGCTTCAGAGGCCTCCCAGTAGTGAATGGGAAGTGATAGGACCAGAGCAATGTTTCAGGAGGAATCGCTGTCAAAACTAGAGAGAGGATGGGGGAGAGATCTACATGTCATCCGTCCTTCCAGTCCGCGTCTGCTGTGTGGCCACTCTACACAATGTCGTCAAGCCCCTCCTGCAAAAGGGTAAGACCAGACACCGAGCCACTGCACACTGACAACAGGAGCACTGATGTGCCGTTTCATGTTCGATGAACGAACAGGTGCTACTCAGACATGGATGAATTTCACCAAACACAGTACTGAGAGAAAAAAAGCCAGATGTATCACAGGATTCCATGTTCATGGAAGAGAAGCCCGGAGAGCAGTGCCCTTTGAGGGAGACTGGGAAGAGGCACAAAGAAGGAGTCCAGGGACTGATAAGCTAGTGCATGATCTGGAGGGAAGAGCCACTTTTCTTCATGGCTGTCCAAATTTGGATAAAGCGGGCTGGTTTGGGTTGAGGGAGGGGAGATACCCGGCTATGTGTCTCACATTTTGCATTTCTCTTAGCTTCAGAATTACTTATTTTTTGATGTTTATTTTCTATTTGAAAGGCAGAGGGAAGGGAAGAGGAAGGGAAACAATTTACCCACTGGGTTACTCTAAATGCCTACAACAAGTGGGACCTGGCCAGGCTGAAGCCAGGAGACCCAACTGCGGTTTGCACATGAGTGGCAGGGACCCAAGTACTTGGGCCATCATTTGCTGTCTCCCAGGGTGTGCAGTAGCAGGAAGCTAGATCAGAAGCAGAGTAGCCAGGCATTCTAATGTGGGATGTTGGCAATCCAGGTGGTGGCTTAACCCACTGTGCCACAACACCTGCCTTAAGAATTACTTAAAGCAGAGTTGAAATATGCTAACAACCCAGATGGCCATCGGTAGAAGAATGGATAAACCAACGATGATCTACTTCAGTAAAAAGAGAGAATTCTTTCAATTTGAAAAAATAATGTAGTTCTGATACATGCTACAACATGCAGGAACCTTGGTAACATTACAAGTGAAATAAGCTAGACTCCAAAGGACAAATACTGTACAGTTCCATTTATATGAAGCATCTGGACTAGTCAAATTCATAGACAGAAAACAGAAATTGCTGTTGCCAGGGGAAATGGGGATTTAGTGTTTGATTAGACTAGAGGGCCAGTTTGATGTACTACTGAACTGTACATTTAATAATGGATAAAAGGTTAACTTTTACATTGAAATGATGAGAGAGCTATGAAAATAGACAGTGATAATGGTTACACAACATTGGGAATGTACTGAATGCCACTGAGTTGCATACTTACAATGGCTTAGCAGCAAAGTTTTCATAGAAGCAACACTGAAGAGCTATGACGTGGCTGGCATCACCCTTGCTCTGGGAACACACAACCCATCCCTTGCTGACTGGGGCACCGGAACACCCAGGAAATATGTGTGCCTTTGACAGCTTTTTCTTTTCCAAGCCTGCCCACGTGGAGAGCACAGTCATCTTCCGATACAGTTCTCCCAGATCTACCAACATTTGCAAATCAGGTTTAAAACCAGAACTGTTATCAGCCCCTGGATAAGCTTCTAATTTTTATTTGATGTGAGGCTTTTTCAAGGAGACTAATGTTAGATGGAATTTGTGGTGGGTGACTAAGCTAATTATCATTCAACAAACATTTATTGAGTACCGCCTTTATGGGGACACTAAACTGAGCAAAGGGTAAGACAATGCCTGCCCTCAAGGGGTTCAACTGGGAGAGATGAACTTGTCAGTGAGTGTGTGTCCTAGCATGTAAGTCCACCTATGCAGGCCCAAAGAGGCCAAAATCAAGGCCTTACAAGGCCCGGTGTTGAGTAGACGTTGATTTGCTGTTCATCATGTTAAGTCATTGCTTCCTTTGCTTATAAGCTTGCTCCTGGAATTACCACACCAGCGATCACAGGCAGCGAAACTGTTTCCCATGTTTACACCTTTACTGAAAGAAATGTATATGTAGGGGACACCTCGCTATCATACTTTACAATGATTAGAGCAATGATGCATAACACTCCAAACACCAACGTCAAGGCGTTCTGCCTATGCCAACTGACTATCACATGCTGGCAGATACATCCAAACTGGTTTCCGTCTCTGTCACTGAGCTATGACTTGTGCGTGGCTTTAATTCCCCCCATGCAGAGGCTGAGTACACAAGAAATGCAAATTATTACCAGCAAGAGCCAAAATAAAATTACTGCAGGCAAAGAATGATTACCTGAGCTTCTGAATTAAATTCTCCGAAACTAAACAGCCTGGACCTTAATTCCAGCTCCGCTGCCTTTTCCTCTTCTCTCACACAGTTAGCCTTGAGCATCGCCTTTTGCTCCAACAGAAAGTCCACGTTGGTATTTCTATTGCAAAAGAAGAGAACCTGCTCTGTAATTCACAATTTGGCACAAAAAAATTGCCACGCGCATCAACATTGTTTAGATCGTGGTCAGCATCCTGTGTCTGGTAAGTCACACCTGAGTGTGGGTGTGAGCACACGGCCAAGGTACATGCAGCTTCGCACGTTAAGATGAGAAAAAGAAACACACAATGCCACTGTTAATTTCCATCAGAGGGCGTTTTCTTCCCTCTTCCTACCTGTGTGGGTCCCTCCCCCCAGACCCCCAGATAAAGAGGAGCAGAGCTGGGGCGTCAGCAGCTCCAGTTGCAGTGTGACCTATCACGGCCGGCCGGGCCCTCAGCTTGGGCTAGTGATCAGTATCTAGAAAGTGGGAGGGTGGAACCCCGAGTCCCTCCCCTTGACATTCCCACAGAGACCCCCTAGACGTGGATTCTACCATGATCCCTTTCTCCTGCCTGCCTGCTCCATCCCCATCCCTGAAAATAAAAAATCAGGTGGGGATGGGGGTTGGGGGGCAGCTGATGCTGGAAAGATTGGGAAATACAAAGATGAAAAGTTGGGAATGGGAGGCTGGGAGATAACGTGTCTTAGATTCTTACTTTCTGAACAAATTAATTTGTTCTGAAGTTTCTGTTTAAAAATGTGGTCAATGGGGCCGGTGCTGTGGCACAGCAGGTAAAGCCGCCGCCTGCAGTGCCAGCATCCCATATGGGTGCCAGTTCAAGTCCCGACTGCTCCACTTCCAATCCAACTTGGCTGTGGCCTGGGAAAGCAGTAAAAGATGGTCCAATTCCTCAGGCCCCTGCACCCATGTGGGAGACCTGGAGAAAGCTCCTGGTTCCTGGCTTTGGATCGGCACAACTCTGGCCGTTGTGGCCAAATGGAGAGTGAACCGGCAGATGGAAGACCTCTCTCTCTCTCTGCCTCTTCTTCTCTGTGTGTAACTCTTTCAAATAAATAAATAAATCCTAAAAAAAAAAAAAAAAAAAAAACCTTACAAAAAAAATGTAGTCATTCATGCTGGTGTCGTGGCCTAGCAGGTAAAGCCTCTGCCTGTGACACCAGCATCCCATATGGGCACCGGTTCAAGTTCCAGCTGCTCCACTTCTGATCCAGCTCTCTGCTATGGCCTGGGAAAGCAGTAAAAGATGGCCCAAGTCCTTGGGCCCCTGCACGCACATGGGAGACCCAGAAGAAGCTCCTGGCTTTGGTCTGGCCCAGACCTGGCTGTTGCAGCCATCTGGAGAGTGAACCAGAGGATAGAAGACCTGTCTCTCCAACTCTGCCTCTCAAATAAATAAATCCTTAAACAATAAAATGAAAAATAAAAATGTGGTAATCCAGCTCAGATCATTTTGAAAAAGGTTCTAGAACTTTGTATAATGGGGTAGATACACAGATCTGTTCTCTGTGATTTGATGCTCTTTTTAAAAGTGTCACAAGTGGGCCAGCGCCATGGCTTAACAGGCTAATCCTCCGCCTTGCGGCGCCGGCACACCGGGTTCTAGTCCCGGTTGGGGCGCCGGATTCTATCCCGGTTGCCCCTCTTCCAGGCCAGCTCTCTGCTATGGCCCGGGAAGGCAGTGGAGGATGGCCCAAGTGCTTGGGCCCTGCACCCGCAAGGGAGACCAGGAGAAGCACCTGGCTCCTGCCTTCGGATCAGCGAGATGCGCCGGCCGCAGTGGCCATTGGAGGGTGAACCAACGGCAAAAAGGAAGACCTTTCTCTCTGTCTCTCTCTCTCACTATCCACTCTGCCTGTCAAAAAATAAATAAAAGTGTCACAAGTGTGCTAAAATGTTAGAGTCAGAAGGAATTGTGAGAGACACCTAGTCCAGCCTCCTTCCCCTGACTGCACTTCTGTCTGTAAGAGCCTTGGCATGCGGACAGGTGCATTAGAAAAGCATACAGAATATCTAACGATGAAAATTATTTAGGTGAGAATCACATCAAGGAAAACTCATTTATTGGCATCATCAGGCCAAGTGCCATCTCAGGAAAGGACAGCCTGGTGACAGGTGAAGATGACACTGGTCACAAAGGCAGTAGCTGCCATTTAAATTCTTTTCAGCTACCTCTTGTCATTACGAAGAAGAAAAGATATTCTGACAAGTAAGAGGAGGTAGGGACAAAATTCAACTAAAGCCAGTCCATTCTGTGTAAATACAACTTCCCCTTTTCACACCCAGCAATGCAAACTCTAATAGAAATCCCGGCCTCCATCCATAGAGACCAGGAGAAGGAGCCACACATGCAGGAGGGGCCATTTCCTGTTAGGCACTGCTTCATGGAATAATCGACTTGTTTATGATGACTTACATTTTATCCTGTATCATTCTCTCTCGCTTGTTTATATCTTCCAGATTTTCATCCACATCCTGGGAATACTGGACCAAAGTTAGATTCTGCTCTTCCAGCTCCATGAGCACTTGGAGCAGCTCCTCCGGCTCTTTGAAATAAAGCTCCGGCTCCTAAGCGGTCGGTAACGAAGAACAGAATTCACTGATGAACCTGCTACCTGTGTACACGGGAGGACTGTGTACTCCTGCTACCTGTGTACTCTAGACAGTACCGGGGCGGGGGGGGGGGGTCCGTCCTGTGAGGGGGACAGGGCAGGATGCAGTAGCCTTGCCTGGCTCCCAGTGAGACCTGGCTCTCAGCAGGAGGACACGTGGGGGCTGGGGGGAAAGGGGGAGGGGCTGGGAAAAGGAAGCGGAGGATGAGGAGTGGAGAAAGAAGGGACACAGCAGAAGAGGGGACATGGGCAGGAAAGAGGAAAAAGGCAAGGGAGACAGAATGGGACACAGAACGCGGGCTAAGGGAGGCTGTTTTCCCCCTGCATTTTAATCATCTTCTATTTCCCAAATTGTTAAGACTAAACACGGCTTACTCTAAGCAAATTGCCTTTTTTTCGGGGGGGGGGGGCGGGCAGGCAGAGTTAGACAGTGAGAAAGAGAAAGGTCTTCCTTCCGTTGGTTCACCCTCCAAATGGCCGCTACGGCCAGCGCACTGCGCTGATCTGAAGGCAGGAGCCAGGTGCTTATCCTGGTCTCCCATGGGGTGCAGGGCCCAAGCACTTGGGCCATCCTCCACTGCACTCCCAGGCCACAGCAGAGAGCTGGACCGGAAGAGGAGTGACCAGGACAGAATCCGGTGCCCCGACTGGGACTAGGACCCAGGGTGCCAGTGCTGCAGGCGGAGGATTAGGCTAGTGAGCTGCGCGCCGGCCATAAATTGCTTTCAGAACATGACCCGGGCATTCGCGTACTCGTGCTCATTATTTACAGTAGCCAGGAGGTAGAAGTGACAGGAATATCTGCTGATGGGTAAAGGGCTAAAGCAAGTGTGGGGCAGATACTCAGTGAGATAGCAGTCACCCTTACAAAGTGAGGAAACCTTATCTTCCACTACAGCACAGCTGAACCTCGGGGCTATCATGCATGATGGCTCGAAAAGACAGATATTGCATGATTACACTTACGTGAGGTAGCTATTTTTTTTTTTTTAAGGTGAGAAACCCTACTTCAACCCATCTATTTTTTTAAAAAATGTTTATTTATTCATTTTTAAAATTCATTTGATAGAGATTCTCTATCTGCTATTTCCCTCCCCCAAATGTCCTCAATAGCCAGGGCTTGGTCAAAGCTAAGAGACAGGAACCCCACCCAGGCCTCCCACGTGGATGGAAGGAACCCAAGTACTTGGGCTATCAACACTGCCCCCTAGGGGCCGGCGCTGTGGCATAGCAGGTTAAATCTCCACCCCCATGGGGCCAGCGCTGTGGCTTACTGGTAAAGCCATCACCTGCAGTTGCAGGCATCCCAGATAGGCGCTGGTTTGAGACCCAGCTGTTCCATTTCCAATCCAGCTCTGTTGTGGCCTGGAAAAGCGGTGGAAGACGGCCCAAGTCCTTGGGCCCCTGCACCTGCGTGGAAGACCCAGAAGAAGCTCCTGGCTTCAGATTGGCCCAGCTCTGGCTGTTGCAGCCATTTTGGGGAGTGAATTAGCAGATGGAAGGCCTCCCTGCCTCTGCCTCTCTGTAACTGCCTTTCAAAAAAAAAAAAAAAAAATCTCCACCCACATCCCATATGGCCTCTGGTTTGAGTCCAGTCTGCTCTAATTCTGATCCAGCTCCCTGCTAATGGCCTGGGAAAGCTGCAGAAGATGGCCCAAGTGCTTGGACCCCTGCAGTCACAGAGGAGACCCGGAAGAAGCTCCTGGCTTCGGATTGGTGCAGCCCTGGCTGTTGTGGCCATTTGGGGAGTGAACCAGCAGATGGGAGACCTCTCTGTCTCTCCCTGTCTGTAACTCTGCCTCACAAATAAGTGAATAAATCTCAAAACACTGCCTCCCAGGCACATGAGCAGGAAACTATCAGAAGCACAGGCAGGACTCCACTTAGGCACCCTTGTAAGGGACGTGGGCACAAGCAGCAGCTTAACCTGTAGTCAGACTCTGGAAACAGAACGCACAATGGGGGCTGCTCAGGGGCTGTGGGAGGGGGGAAGGGACTTGTTGGTCTGGGGGCGCAGAGGTCTGTTTTGCAGGATGGGAACGTTGGGGAGATCTGTTGCAATGATGTGCATGTAGCCAGCACTGCTGAACTGCACGCCTCAAAAATGGCTAAGGTGGTGAAAGGTCAAATGGAGGGTCGTTTTTGTTCCTTTAAATGTTGGTAGTTATATGCAGAGTGGCTTAGCCCAAGGTCCATGTTGTGGCCACAAAGGGCTGTTCTGTTGAAGGCTGACCTACTGTATGGCTCAGCAACCTGATGTAGCTCAAGCCCCAAGAGAATAATGAGCAATCAGAAAGTGGCTGTTGGGCCGGCGCCGTGGCTCAGTAGGCTAATCCTCCGCCTTGCGGTGCCGGCACACCGGATTCTAGTCCCGGTCGGGGCACCGATCCTGTCCCGGTTGCCCCTCTTCCAGGCCAGCTCTCTGCTGTGGCCAGGGAGTGCAGTGGAGGATGGCCCAAGTGCTTGGGCCCTGCACCCCATGGGAGACCAGGAGAAGCACCTGGCTCCTGCCATCGGAACAGCACGGTGCGCCGGCCGCAGTGTGCCTACCGCGCGGCCATTGGAGGGTGAACCAACAGCAAAAAGGAAGACCTTTCTCTCTGTCTCCCTCTACTGTCCACTCTGCCTGTCAAAAATTAAAAAAAAAAAAAAAAAAGAAAGAAAGTGGCTGTTTCTACAGGAAGACTCTGGATTACGTGAGGACACTTCAGAAGATCACGACACAGTATACAGGTTTGTATAGTATGCATGGATTTCAACTTTTTTTGCACCAAAATGAACTTTTCTGTTACTTTTTGAAGTACTTTTTGAAGTACTTTTCTGTTTACTTTTTGAAGTACCACTGTGTAGGAATTCGTCTCCTAAATTATCCTCTTACAGACATTTTTCTTAAACTAATGACAAAGATGGACTATACTTCCCATTTGAGAGCAGTAGGAAACTCAGATTATCTCTGGAAAATTTGTAGAATATTTAGAATGGAAATGTTTAAGTTCCAAAGAAGAAATGAGCATCTATACTTTTCACCAGACACAACAGTCAAATCAAGAGGCACAGTGTAGTTACCAGATCGAAGTCCACATCCTCATCTAGGAAGAATTCCAGGCTGTCTTCCGAACTGATGCTTTCAGGCCGGCTACAAAAGGAACAAAGAAGAGGGGAGGGGGAGTGATTTCTGAGCCATTTTCTGTCAACAGACTCGCTTTCATTTCATTTCATCTAGCACAGTCCGACAGGTAGCTCAGCCTTCCAGGAATCTGCAGACTGCATTGCATACGCACGTCTCATTAAAAACTCCCCAGAAACTGGAATAGAGGAGACTTTGTCAGCTTGGCAGTGTCTACAGCTGTGGACACTGACAGCTAACGTCACACACTGAAAACCTGCACCCTCTCACGACTGGGAGCTAGCCAGGACATTGTCCCCTCTGCTCTTACTCAGCTTGGTAAGAGCAGCAAAGAAAAACCAAGGGACATACAAGAGTACAGACCAGAAAGGAAGAAAGAAAACTGTCCCTGTTTGCAGATGACGTGACAGTCCACACAGGAAATCCACAGGAATCTTTTTTGTCTTTTGGGAGAGAGAAGGAGCAAGCTCCCATTCACTGGTTTACTCTCCAAATGCTTGCAATGGCTGCAGCTGGGCCAGACTGAAGCTGGGAGCCAGAAGCTCCACCAAGGTCTCCCACATGGGTGGCAGGGACCCAAGTCCACGAGCCATCACCACTGCCTACCAGGGTCTGCAGTCACAGGAAGCTGAGTCAGGACCCATGGCCAGGAACTGGACCCGGGTGTTCTCATGTGGGAGGCAGGCTTCCTAGCTGGTGTCTTCACTACTAGGCCCAATGCCCAACCCCAAAGGAGTCTTTAAGAACAAAGCAAAACAGAACCTGGGAACTAAGAAAAAGCAGAGTATACAGGATAAAAGCACAACCATCAACTGAAAAACCTTTCAATCTCAACCTGACACCTTGTATAAAGTGGGTCACACTTTCTCTTGCCAGTACGTTATGTACGAATTACCTCAAATTGCAAAATGGGTCATGCATGGGCTTACACATGAAACTATAAGATTCTTAGGGCAAAAAATCTTTGGGTCTTGGGCTAGGCCAAGGATTTTAGAATTGACACCAAAATTGTGGTCCATAAAACAAATTACAAATTGGACTTAATTGAAATTTAAAATTTTGTCTCTACAAAAGATCTTGTTAGGAGAATGAAAGAACATTATGGGAGAAAATATCCGCAAACTGCACATACCCAAAGATTAGAATCTAATACATAAAGAATTCTCCAAATTCAACAAATTCTGTTTTTAAAAAGTCAGAAAACGATGGGGCCCGTGCTGTGGTAGATTAATCCTCTGCCTGTGGTGCCGGCATCCCATATGGGCACTGGTTCTAGTTCTGGCTGCTCCTCTTCCTATCAGCTCTCCAATATGGCCTAGGAAAGCAGAAGATGGCCAGGCGCTTGGGCCCCTGCACCCACGTGGGAAACCCAGAAGAAGCTCCTGGCTCCTGGTTTTGCATTGATTCAGCTCTGGCCCTTGTGGCCACTTGGAGAGTGAACCAGCGGATAGAAGACCTTTCTCTCTGTCTCTCCACCTCTTAAATAAATAAATAAAATCTTTAAAAAAAAAGGTCAGAAAATGAGAAGACATTTCACAGAGGATACAGTAATACATAAGCACATGACAAGATGTTCAAACCCCACTAACTACTGGGGAAATGCAAATTAAAAGTACAATGAAATATGACCATACACCTATCAAAATAGTTGAAATAAAAAATAGTGATGGGTTTGCACTGTGGCTTAGTGGATAAAGCTACTGCCTGCGGTGCCAGCATCCCATATGGGCGCTGGTCCAAGTTCCAGCTGCTCCAGTTCCGATCCAGCTCTCTGCTATGGCCTGGGAAAGCAGTAGAAGATGGCCCAAGTCCTTGGGCTCCTGCACCCACATGGGAGACTCGAAGAAGCTCCTGGCTCCTGGCTTCCAATTGGCCCAGCTGCAACCCTTGCAGCTATTTGGGGAGTGAACCAACAGATGGAAGACTCTCTCTCTCTGCCTCTGTAACTCTGCCTTTCAAATAAATAAATAAATCTTAAAAAAAAAATGGCTTCCAAATGTCACAGAAAGGGAGCCACCCCAAGGAATTCAGAGCAAAGCACCTCTGTTGCCTTTAGCAACTGCCAACGACACTGGGGTGCTGCCCTAGCTCCCTTTCTCAGGGCCAGGGTGCCATCTGTCCCAGCATTGATACACACACAGGGCCAGGGTGCCACCTGTCCCAGCATTGATACACACACACACACACACACACAGGGCCAGGGTGCCACCTGTCCCAGCATTGACACACACACACACACACAGGGCCAGGGTGCCACCTGTCCCAGCATTGACACACACACACAGGGCCAGGGTGCCTGTCCCAGCATTGATACACACACACACACACACAGGGCCAGGGTGCCACCTGTCCCAGCATTGACACACACACACACACACACAGGGCCAGGGTGCCACCTGTCCCAGCATTGACACACACACACACACACAGGGCCAGGGTGCCACCTGTCCCAGCATTGACATACACACACACACACACAGCCAGGGTGCCACCTGTCCCAGCATTGATACACACACACACACACACAGGGCCAGGGTGCCACCTGTCCCAGCATTGACACACACACACACACACACAGGGCCAGGGTGCCACCTGTCCCAGCATTGACACACACACACACACACAGCCAGGGTGCCACCTGTCCCAGCATTGATACACACACACACACACACAGGGCCAGGGTGCCACCTGTCCCAGCATTGATACACACACACACAGGGCCAGGGTGCCACCTGTCCCAGCATTGATACACACACACACACAGGGCCAGGGTGCCACCTGTCCCAGCATTCATACACACACACACACACGCACGCACATACATATATATGTGTGTGTATATATATATATAGTTATATTTTTAAAAAAAATTTTAAAGAGCTTGTTATTTATTTGAAAGTCAGAGTTAAAGTGAGAGGAGACACACAAAGGGAGAAATCTTCCATCCGCTGGTTCACTCCCCAAATGACCCTAATGAACAGGGCTGGGCCAGGCTGAAGCCAGGAGCCTGCAGCTTCCTCCAGGTCTCCCACAGGGGTGCAGGGACCCAAGGACTTGGGCCATCTTCCACTGCTTCCCCAGGTGCATTAGCAGGGAGCTGGGTCAGAAGTGGAGCAGCTAGGACTTGAACTGGCGCCCATGTGGGCCCATACTGGGCCACAGTAGCCTGGGTGGAGAACTAGCAACTTAGGAAATTATGAGTATAAATGAGTCAACCATCATCAAGAGAAGCAACAAAAGATAAAAATGGTTTATGGTGCAATTGCAGCAATTTTGAGCAATGTGGCAAAATTGCGAACCCATAGGCAAAGCAGCTTAGGAAACAACAGCAGAGACCCCAGAGGCAGGGGCCGTCGGTTTCTGGAAGTGGCAATGGCTTCTCAAAGAACGCACAGGAGTCCACGGGAGATCAGACACGGCACGAGCCACCTCCAGTGGGTGTTAGCCCAGCTGGGGATGTGCGAGCTACGTGGAGGAAAGGCCAACAGTGATTTTCTAGAAACCTTTCCATTCCCAAGAGAGTTAATCAGCATGCACTGTACTTGGACACGGATGATTTCTTGGGCTCTGGGTTGAGGGTGGGCCTCTTGCGTGGCTTTCCTGTTCAAGACGTCCAGGTGAAGTCCGTGCCATTGGCGAAGGGGGGGTGGGGGTGAGAAGAAATAACAGGTGATTAGAAATCAGTCCTTGTCCCTTGGTACAAGGGAGAAAATAAAAAAGTGATGTGCACGTCAATCATTACGTCTTGGGACAGACCTACCGCTGCCACGCACGAGTGACCTGTGCACCTGTCCCCACCACACACACACACTTATGTGTACTTGCTACCCACTTCAAGATGTGGGCCTATCCCTGAGTTGAAGCTGAGAAGTGGCCAAGATTTGTCCTGAGTCTCTTCCTCCACTGGCCCACAAACCCACCCGCTGCCTCACGTTTCCTCTTGCCGGTCCCCTTAGGACCCAGCCATGGTTCCCCGATTCTGTCTTGAAACCAGAGTGGGCCTCACCCTTCCCTACCCTCTGTCTGGCAAGCTCCTACTCATACTTCAAAACCTAGCTCACATGTAAACCTTAAGTAGAAAGGGTCTTCTAAATGTGTCAGGCAGAGATCACATTGGGGTTCCTGTCTCCTGAGCCCTTGTTGCCTGTCACTTGCCCTGTTGTATCGCATAGCTTGGGGGTGTAGATATATGCTCTGTTCACCTTGGTGAACTGCAGGTCTTAAAACATGCCCAGCACATTGTATGCTTCTGATAAACAAAGGGCGTGTGAGAGGAAGAATGGATGGCGAGCCGGATGGATGCCATCGCCATCATAAATGATCATCTTCGCTTTTAAGCTGAGACCCGAACGCGTACTGCTGAAGTATCTTTAAGGGGTGTGACTTAGACTGAACAAGCTCCATCGTCCAGATTTCACAGACGAGAGAACACTGACATCACTCCACTGCCTACCCGCACGTGCCACTCCGGAGCCTCTAATATGCAAAGCATGCCTTCCACGAGGCGCATCCAAAGGGACCACGGCACCCACAACAATGCACTTTGTCAAGCAGCGAGCTGGGCGCACAGGGCGCCAGGCTCCTTCCAGGGTCATTTCTGGGCAGACACAGGTGCAAGGGAGCTGTACCCCCGCCCTCCTGGGCACGCACTGCTGGGCGGTAGCAGGATAAAGGACAGATGGGGTCACCAAGAAAGAGTCAGCTTGGGTAGGGGGACTGCAGATCCAAATGACAACAGGCTGGGGCAGGTCCAGGAGGCAAAGGGACCTGATGGGGACTGACCCCTCCCCCATGGGAATAGCCCCCACCCTGGCCCCGGAGTGTAGATCTTGGGGGTTTTCTACAGAAGATGGGATTCTAGGTATTTCCAAGACCTGTACTGCGTTTTAAATGGCGGCCACCAAGTCAAGCAGTGTTCAGCCCCTGGGGCAAATCTCTGGTCTGTGGTTGAGACAGGAGGCAGGGGGGATGTACCAGAAGTGAATGGTGGCACTGCAGAAGTTTCCGGAGCTGACTGTGGGCAGGCGAGCACTGCCACATTCCCCGGAGAACCCGGCCCACGGCACTCCCCAGCTTGCCATGCGCCTGGTTTCCCGGGTCCATGGAGCGGGCCTGTCAACACTACAAGGCAGGCCTCCGCCCCACGAACACCAGGAAGGACCGTGGGCACGCCTAGGCGGCCAGGGGGCCACTCGGACCACAGGCTCTCTTCCCTCCCAGCTTCTCTGCCTGTTCTGTCTGCCTGTGCCCAGCTCTGAGTGTTGTGATGATGTTGGAGAACACTGGGAGCCTCAGAGGATGGGAGAGGTGAACGGCACCCTCTACCTCCCAGGTCAGCGTGCAGGCCCTGCCACCTGCCGCGGACATACTCTCCGCTCCCCCTCTGTGCGGCAGGCCACGTGGCTCTCACTTACCTTGGCTCCTCCTCCCTTCTCCTGAAAGCGACATCCCCTCGGACTCCTCCGGGGTGCCGTCTCTTTTATTTGAACTTACGGAGAATTCTGGAAAACAAGGCGGGGGGGGGGGGGGGGGGAGCACAGACGCGGGTGGGCGGGGCCGCCTCTGAGCCTGGTCCTCACTGTGTTGGTGAGCTGCCACCAGGTGGCGTGGCTCCTGCGACACTCAGTACTCAGTGGGCAGGGCCCGCACAGTGGCTGGATGGGAAATGGTTAGCAGCCCGCTCTCCAGGGAACAGAGCGGCGCTGGGCCCACAGGGGGTGGTGCAAACGCTCCTGCCCCGGGGCATCTGTGCCTGTTCTGTCCTGGGCTCCACCTGGGAACTCTCTCCGGGGAGTGAACAGAGGTGAACACAGGGCGTCCCCTCTCCCGGATTTACTCTGCTTTGCTGCTTTGTGTCCAAAGTTCCGAAAGCCAGTGTGTCGTCTAAATATATCCAGTGTTTTAGATGTTTCAGGTCTGTGGGAAGAAGCTCCTGGCTCTTGGCTTCAGATTGGCGCAGCTCTGGCCATTGCGGCCAATTGGAGAGTGAACCAGTGGATGAAAGACCCCCCCCCCCCACCTCTGAATTTCAAGTACATAAATCTTAAAAAAAAAGAAAGAAAGAAATTCTGACAATTTGGGGCCAGTGTCGTGTGTAGCAGGTTACACCTGCAATGCTGGCATCCCATGTGAGCACAGGTTTGAGTCCTGGCTGCTCTACTTCTGATCCAGCTCCCTGCTGATTCACCTGGGAAAGCAGCCGAAGATGGCCTAAGGGTTAGGTCACTGCCAGTGTGAGAGACTCAGATGGAGTTCTAGGCTCTTGGCTTTGGCCTGGCCCAACCCCGACTCTCACAGCAGCTAGGGAGTGAATCAGTGGATGGAAGATCTCTCTTTGTCTGTCTCTCCCTCTCTGTAACTGTGCCTTTCAAATAAATCTTTTTAACAAATCTTGACAATTTAAATACATAACAAACATTGAAGCGGAATATTTTAGAATCAGGGCTGTTTACTAAATGAAGAATGCGCGACTTACTTGTTAATAATTTTGGAAGGATGACTTCCTCTTTACTTTTGGATGCCTGCGCTCTTTTTAGTGCTTGCTGCATTTGCCAATGCTTTGGAGATAATTTCAGCAGAAAAAATCCATATTTTATGTACTCCCTAAGTAGGAATTCTGTTTTTGCTATTTCACTACTCGAAAGAAACAAGGATATGATTAGGTACATGTATTTGAAAGCATAGTCATCTAAAAAAATTTATAAAATTCATTCTCTTATTAGGTATTTGCATAACAATTGGCTTGGCAAAAGGATAAACACAACCACAAAAATGCAGGCTTCAATGAGCTATGAGGTGAAAAAGAAACCCGCAGGAATGTTGCCTGAATAAAAAAAATATTTCTAGAATCGTACACACATACCGTAGGCTGATGAGAATTTTAATCTATTTATTTGTCTGTGAAAAACATTGTGTTAAGTTGTAGACACAGGGAAAAATTAGAAAGTAGCAAAAATTGGTATTTGTTTAAGGAGGAGGAAACCAAGGGTTAATGAGCACCTCCTGTCATTGGGCAGGATTCCCGAGGGTTCCTGTCTGGCGTGTACGCCGGTGGGAACAAGCAGACAGTGACTTCAGCTATAAGCAGAAAGGAACTTGTTTGCGTCGGCAAAGCCAGGGGCAAGAGCATCTTATGAACACACACCAGGCTCCCAGAGTAAAGGGTGGTTACACGTCCTGTAGAGTTCGCTTTGGGAGTCATACACAGGCCGTTAAATCTGGGGAAACTTCCAGGAAGGCTTATGATGTTTAAAAGTGGGCAGGGGTGGTTGCTGGCAGTCACCCGAGGTCCAAGTACAGTGGAGAGAGGTGGCCAATTCAAACCAATCTCTCCAAAACAAAACCCATGACCCAGCCGAGAGATACTGGACACCATTTTGAATCAGGACTTCGACCAGGGAAGCCCACAGGTGCGCACATAACAGCCCACTGTGAGGGTAGGGGCCTGAATACAGCACTGGCAGCAGCAGTGCGCAGGTGTTAGACCAGTGACTGTAGCGTGTGATCCAGAGCTGGGAAAAGAGAGAACAGCCCGTAGCCCCCACTGTCTCAGACATCGACAGGGAAGTGGCTGGGCAACTACCAGAAACAAAGGGGCGCCCATGCCAGCAGCGACTGGGGGAACCTTAGGTGCTGAGACCTTGGGGCTGGGTGGCTAAGGGAAAAGCTGCAGGATGTAGCCCAGATTAATTTCCTTGGAAACTCACCTCGCCCTAGAGCACTGACCAGAGCCCCCAGGTCACACCCACCACACACCTCCTGGTATTCACTGGAAGGGTAGACATTCCAGGAAGCCACAAAAACATACCAGCCCTCGCCCCAGAATAAAAGTCAACAGAAGAAAAAATTAAAAATCAATGTAATACATTATCCATTTTAGTATTTTTTTGTTCTAGTACTGGTGGTTGAACTCTGTAATCAACACACAGTTATTGTTAGGTGTTTAAATTTTAACTGAAAAGTGATCCCTGTTAAATATAAGAGTGGGAAAAAGAGAGGGAGGAGATGTACAATTTGGGACATGCTCAATCGGACTTGCCCCAAATGGTGGAGTTAGAAACGTGCCAGGGGATTCCAATACAATCCCATCAAGGTGGCATGTACCAATGCCATATCACTAGTCCAAGTGATCATCTTCAGTTCACAATTGATCACACTGATTGGTCTAAGAGTCAAAGGGATCACACAAACAAAACTAGTGTCTGCTAATACTAATTGAATCAAAAAGGAGAGAATGATCCAACATGGGAAGCGGGAGACACAGTAGACCCATAGAATAGCAGATGTCCTAAATAGCACTCTGGCCTCAGAATCAGCCCTTAAGGCATTCGGATCTGGCTCAAGTGCCCATGAGAGTATTGTAGGCATGGAAAGCCAAGACACTCTGGCAAAAGAAAAAAAAAAAACCTAAATGAAAGATCTCTGCGAGTGAGATCCCAGTGGAAAGAATGGGGCCATCAAAGAAGGAGATACCTTTCTCTGAAGGGAGGAGAGAACTTCCACTTTGACTATGACCCTGTCAGAATAAGATCAAAGTCAGAAAATTCAAAAGGCTTCCATAGCCTTGGCAACTCGTGACTAGAGCCTAGGGAGATTACTGACGCCATAAACAAGAGTGTCAAATTGTTAAATCAACAACAGGAGTCACTGTGTACTTTCATCTCATGTGGGATCTGTCCTTAATGTGTTGTCCAATGTGAAGTAATGCTATAACTAGTACTGAAACAGTATTTTTACACTTTGTGTTTCTGTGTGGGTGCAAACTGATGAAATCCTTACTTAGTATATACTGAATCGATCTTCCGTATATAAAGATAATTGAAAATGAAAAAAAAAACCCTTGGTTTTAAATTGGAAATTGCATTGAAAATTAATCAATTTTTAAAAAATATCATGTAGGATCTCTGTCCTTAATGTGCTGTACATTGTGATTTAATGCTATAACTAGTACTCCAACAGTATTTTTCACTTTGTGTTACTATGTGGAGGCAAACTGTTGAAATCTTTACTTAATATATAGTAAACTGATCTTCTGTATATAAAGAGAATTGAAAATGAATCTTTGATGTGAATGGAAGGGGAGAGGGAGCAGGAAAGGGGAGGGTTGTGGGTGGGAGGGAAGTTTGGGGGGGGGGTGGGAAGCCATTGTAATCCATAAGCTGTACTTTGGAAATTTATATTCATTAAATAAAAGTTTAAAAAAAATCTTAAAAAAAATCAATTCCAAAAAATAAGAACCAAAATTCGAAGAAGAAAAAGGAAGTCATCATGAACCCCCAGAGGAACACAACATTTCAATATTAAAATGCAAAGAGAAAGAGATCCGAGGAAATACCAGAAATGGAATTTAGAAAATTAATCATAGGATTATTTAAAAAAATCAGGAGCAAGTCCATAAACTAAAAAAAACTATACGAGACAAGAAGAAAAAATTTTTCCCAGGAAATCGAGACTATAAAGAGAAATCAAAATGAAATTTTAGAAACAAAGAATTCAATGGATCAAATACAAAATGAAGTGGAAAGTCTTAACAGCAGACTTAAGGAGGCAGCAGAAAGAATATCTGAACTAGAAGACAAGTCTTTGGAAATCTTACAGTCAGACAAAGGAAAAAAAAAAAACAAGAAAATAGAAAACTTAGTGTTGGAGACCTATAGGATATTATCAAATGACCAAACATATGGGTCATAGCAGTGCCTGATGGAGTGGAAAGAGAGAAGGGAACAGAAAGCCTATTTAGTGAAATAATTACAGAAAACTTCACCAATTTGGAGAAAGAAAGGAATGTTCAAATAGAGGAACCATAGGACTCCTAAAAGATATGACCAGAAAAGAACTTTACCACGACACTTTGTAGTCAAACTCTCCACAATAAAACATAAAGAAAAGATTCTAAAATGAGCATGAGAAAAATGCCACATTACCTTCAGAGGATGTCCAATTAGACTCACAGCTGACTTCTCATCAGAAACCCTACAGGCTAGAAGGGAATGGCGAGATATAGTCCAAGTCTTAACAGAAAAAACTGCCAACCCAGATACTGTACTCCACACAGCCTGCATTTATGAATGAAGGTGAAATAAAGGACTTCCATAACAACAGAAATTGAAAGAATTTGTTGACACTTGTCCAAACCTACAGAAGATGCTTAAGGATGTGTTAAATATAGAAACACAGAAAGACACCCACCATTATGAAAGAATGAGAAGGCAAAAAAACCACTAGGAGAAGTACAAAAGAAATCCAAAGTAAACAATAGGAAGAATGATAGACAAATGGCAGGGCCAAGTCCTTACTTATCAATTGTCACCTTAAAAGTAAATGGCGGCAGGCGCCGTGGCTTAACAGGCTAATCCTCCGCCTTGCGGCGCCGGCACACCAGGTTCTAGTCCCGGTTGGGGCGCCGGATTCTATCCGGTTGCCCCTCTTCCAGGCCAGCTCTCTGCTATGGCCTGGGAGGGCAGTTGGGGATGGCCCAAGTCCTTGGACCCTGCACCCGTATGGGAGACCAGGAGAAGTACCTGGCTCCTAGCTTCGGATCAGCGAGACTCACCGGCCACAGTGGCCATTGGAGGGTGAACTGATGGCAAAAAGGAAGACCTTTCTTTCTGTCTCTCTCTCTCTCACTATCCACTCTGCCTGTCAAAAAAAAAAAAAAAAAAGTAAATGTCCTCAACTCTCCAGTTAAAAGATAACGATTGGCTGAATGGACTGAAAAAACAAGACCCATCTATTGGCTGCTTACAGGAAATCCATCTCACCAACAAAGATACAAGCAGACTGAAAGTGAAAGGCTGGAAAAAGTCAGTCCATGTAACAGAAACCAAGAAAGAACTGATGCTGCAACCCTAGCATCAGACAAAACAGACTGTAACATCACAGCTGTTGAGAGAGACAAAGAAGGACACTATGTAATGACCCTGGGATCAATCCAACAGGAAGATTTGACAATAATAAACGAATATGCACCCAACTACAGGGCACCCGGCTACTTTAAAAAATGTTAATAAACCTAAAGGGAGGCATAGACTCCAATACAATAGTGATGGGGGACTTTAATACCCCACTTTCAGCAATGGACAAATCAACCAAACAGAAAATCAGCAAGGAAACAACAGTTAATCAACACTATAGACCAAGTGGATCTAACAGATATCTACAGAACTTTTCATCCTACAGATACAGAACACACATTCTTCTCATCAGTGCATAGAACTTTTTCTAGGATAGATCATACACTAGGCCACAAAGCAAGTCTCAGCAAATTCAAAAAAATAAAAATAATTCCATGACCAATAGACACAAAAAAGGCAATCTGTAGAAGTGAAATTGACACTTTGAGAAACAATGACTTGTTAAACTCTTAATATAGAATTTATCAAATGTGTATAAACTTAATTGAAAATAGATCTTAGTAAAAAATAAGAGTGGGAATGAGAGGGAGGAGGAAGAGGGGTTGGAGTACGGGTGGGAGGGTGGGAAGAATCACCATGTTCCTAAAGTTGTAATTATGAAATGTATTAAGTTTGTAGCTGTAAAGCTGTATAGTTCTGTATACATTCCTATGGAGTCACTTCTAAGGGTACAGTTTAAAAACTTGCCATGGGATGCCAAATCCCCATAAGTAAGATGGTATAGAAAAAAAAACAAAACAAGTATTTTAAGCATTAAAGTAATCATAGAGATAGGATTAGCTACCCCCACTCTGGCGATGGAGACTGCTTCCTACAGCTACTCTCTCTGCAGTACTTCCTTATGGCTTTTTCAGTTCTCCAACATCTGTTTACTTTACAAATATTTTATTTATTACATTTTGAGATACTTTTAATTTATAGTCAAAGGCTTCACTAACTAAAAAGTTCAACAAACAAAAAGTAAAAAGACCCTAGTCCAACAGGAAAATAGGCAAGGGCTATACATAGTACTCAAAGGAAAAAATGTTCAACTTCACTCATATAAATTTTTAAAAGTCAGAAAATCATTAAAACATGTAATTCCTATCAATTTGTTGAGCATCTATTTAAGAAATTGTTTTTAACCTCAGAATCAGCCCTTAAAGCATTCTGGTCTGGCTGAAAAACCCATGAGAGCATTTCAGGCATGGAAAGCCAAGACACTGTGGCAATAATATCCTACACAAAGGACCTCTGTGGGTGAGACCCCAGTGGAAAAAAGTGGTCGTCAAAGATAGAGGTACTTTTCTTTGAAGGTAGGAGAGAACTTCTGCTTTGCTTATGGTCTTGTCTAAATATTGAAGGATGCAAAAGGCTTCAGTTTGTGGACTCAGAGGGCTTCCATAGCCTAGTTAGCTCATGTCAAGCGCCTTGAGTGATCACTGATGTCATACATAAGGGTGTTAATTGTTAAATTAACAACAGGAGTCACTGTGCATGAACTTCTCATGCAGGACCTCTGTCCTCCAAGAGTTGTATTATGAGAGCTAATAGTAAAACTTGTTCTCAAAGATTTACTTTGCTTTAGTGTATTAAGTAGAGGATATTCTTATGTCTCCTAAGTTTTAGATAAGCCTAAGTGCCCAACGCCATTGCTTGTTTCCTTAGGTACTTCTTCAATTAATAAAATTTGTTCTCAAAGAAAAAAATAAAAGTATATTATTTCAAAACTTCAAAGGAAAATAAGGAAGCAGAAGAAGAGGAGGGACGGAGGGAGGATGGGGTGGGAAGTGTCATTATGTACTTAAAACCATATATATGAGATACATGAAATCTGTTCTATTTATGTAAATTAAAAATTTTTTTTAAAAAGGGGGGCAGATGTGTAGGCCACTGTGCTACCACGTATGTTATGTGGGTTCCATGTTAGGCTGGGGGTGGAGATTTCACATCATAATGCAGGGGGTTTGGCTTCCTACAGCAGAAAGGTCAAGGTGAGAGTGCGGCTGCAGCTTGAGCTCAGGCCTCTCCAGCTGGCCACAGCTACAGGGAGACTTGCAGCTTTGGTCTGAGCAGATTTCTGCTGAGCTGCCTCGTGTCTGCAAGAGTGCCTGGTGACCCTCACCTCGGCCTCGGTCCTGGTTATCTTCTGCAGGAGGGGGCAGTGTCTCTACTGCGTGCTGGGCAGGCTGAGGACACCCTACACGCATCACTGCATCCTCAGTACTACTATAAGACAGGCACTGGGTATTCTCATCTTTTGGAACATGTGGGTGCTGCAAAGTCATCTGTCCAGCTTTTCACTCAGACCTGGGTCTGTGTGACTTGGAGGTAGTGACGGGGACTTCATGCCCCCTCCCAGCTTCCCACTGCTTTCCCACAGTCATGCTCCAAGGTGGACCTAGAGGGATGTTTAAAATCAAGAAAAGGAGGGGCTTGCCCTGTGGCAATAAAGGTTAAGCTGCCGCCTGTAGTGGTGGCATCCCATATGGGCACCGGTTCAAGTCCCAGCTGCTCCACTTCCTATCCGGCTCCCTGCTAATGCACCTGGGAAAGCAGAAGAAGATGGCCCAAGTGCCTGGGCCCCTGCCGTCAGTGTGGGAGACCCAAAAGATGCTCCTGGCTTTGGACCTGGCCCAGCCCAAGCAGTTGTGGCCATTTGGGGAATGAACCAGCAGATGGAAGAGATATCTCTCTCTCGCTCGCTCTTTCTCTCTCCTCCTCTATCTCTGCCTTTCAAATAAATTAATTAAAAAACACACAAAAGGAGGCTCTAGTCATCGGGAGCTCTAATACTGCAATGTTTTGGAGGCTTCCTTATTCATACTCTCATCTCTCATCAATTTCACTTCCTAGCAATATCCTCAGCTTCAATACTTCAAACTTGTCAGAGTCTTCCTTCAGCCATGGAGCAAGTCTTATGCAAGGGTTCAGAAGCGAGCACATTCCACACTCATGGAAAATGTGCCAGTACTTTATTTTCTATTGGAATCCTCCCAGGTGTGCTACAAAGAACCTAAGGCAAGGGCCAATGTTGTGGTAATGCCAGCATCCTGTATTGGAGCACCCATTTTTTTTGGTTTGTTTTTTATATTTATTTATTTTGAAAGTCAGAGTTACAGAGATACAGAGGGAGGGAGAGAGGGACATATATTCTACCCAGTGATTCACTCCCCAAGTGGCTACAACAGTCATGGCTGGGCCAGGCCGAAGCCAGGAGCTTCTTCTCGGTCTCCCATGTGGGTGCAGAGGCCCAAGGGCTTGGGCTGTCTTCTGCCGATTTCCCAAGCCATTAGCAAGGAGCTGGATTGGAAGCGGAGCAGCTGGGACATGAATGGGTGCCCATATGGGATGCTAGAGTCACAGGTAGAGGCTTTACCTGCTACACTACAATGCCAGCCCCTGGACCAACATTTCAAGTCCTGGCTGCACCGCTTCCAATCCAGCTCCCTGTTAACACACCTGAGAAAGCAAACAGAGGACAGCCCAAGAGCTTGGGCCCCTTCCATCCTTGTGGGAAGCTATTTGGAGTTTCCGAGTGCTGGCTTTGCAGCCATTTGGGGAGTGAACCAGCAGATGAAGGATTCTCATTCCCTCTCTCTCTTTCCATCTCCCTCTCCCTGTCATTCAGCCTTTCCAATAAATAACTTTTCTATTTTTTGAGGATGAGAACCTAGGGTGAAGACTGGCTGGAACTGCAGGTTTCCCAGCAGGAGCTTCGCCACTGCTTCCTTTTGCTGTGGACAGAGCAGCTGAGGACCTCCTCAGGCAATCGCAAGCCTAAGAAGAAAGAGCACCTGTGACCTGGCTCTGCCACAAGCTTGTGTTTCATTGTCTTGTGCACCATCTAGGATGAGGATGTTCACAGACAAGCAGCAGGTTCTCTGGCCACGCTGTTTGGAGTACATGACCAGGGAGCTACTGTGTGTGAATGCAATACTCTCTGCACACACAGAGGTTGCTCCTCCAGCTCCTACCAATTGTCTATAAATGCACGGAATCTTCTCGTTGCATGGGGGGTGAGGGAAGGAAGGGCAGTCCTCTTCCTGGGGCACCTTCAACCTCAGGCTCCTAAAACAGGAGAGGACGCAGCAAGAATGTGTTTGAAGACACCTTTTCTTCAAAAACTGCCATCCAGTTCATGTGCTGCATTTTAGACAAGCTATTGTCTTTCTCCCCCAGAGCCTCGGTTGTAGGGAATCCGACGACTTGGTGTTAGAGGGAGGTGAACACAAGCCCTCAAGAAGAAAATACAAGTTTCAGCATGACCTGATACCAAGATGTCTCTTGGGTCATGAAATTATTACGGACGGAAGCTTCTTTAGATGTTTAAAATTATTTCAACTGAGTTCCCTTGACCAAAGCAGGAAATACTCAGTTTGAAAATGAGCAAACTGATGGGACAATAATTTTAATCTCAACTCTTGCTCCTGTAATGTTTCTTCTTACCAATTTTTTTTTTTTTTTTTTTTTTTTTTTTTTGCGGAGAGGCGCTTTTAATGCAATGAATGGGGAGTAGTTCTTCTTACCAATTTGTTTTTAATAGCAATATCAGATTTAACTAAATTGAAGTCTAAATATTAAAAATACTACCATCTATAACTCAAACATGAATGTAAAATGAATTCAGATTTGGTGGGGGCAGTGTTGTGGCATAATAGATTAAGCTGCTGCCTGCAACACCAACAACGCATATGAGCTCCAGTTCGGATCCTGGCTGCTCCACTTCTGATCTGGCTCCCTGGGCCCTTGGGTGGAGTTTCGGGCTCCAGGCTCAGCTCCAGCCATAGCAGCCATTTGAGAAATGAACTAGTGGATGGGGGCTGGTGCTGTGGCATAGTGGATGAAGCCACTGCCTGCAGTACCAGCATCCCATATGAGTGCTGGTTCAAGCCTCAGTTGTTCCACTTTTGATCCAGCGCTCTGCTTATGGCCTGGGAAAGCAGTAGAAGATGGCCCAGATCCATGGGCCCCTGTACCCATGTGGGGGTCCTGGAAGAAGCTCCCGGCTTCTGATCAGCCCAGCTTTGGCTGCTGCAGCCATTTGGGGAGTGGGCCAGTGGATGGAAGACCTCTTTCTCTCTCTGCCTTTCAAATAAATTAAAAATCCTTAAAAAATATACTTTAAAAAAAAGATGAACAAGTAGATGAAAGATCTCTCTCATCTCTCCCTCTTGCTCTGTAACTCTGCCTTTTAAATAAATAAATAAATAAATAAGAAAATCTTTAAAAAAACAAAAAGCCAAATATTAGGGATGTTACAATGTGGGGGGACAAATGTGTATTTCAGAACAAATGGAAAAAAGCATTAAGAAGACAGCTAATGGTGTGCCCTCACATCAGTTTGCTTCTTCTTTTCCACTACTTTCTTTGCCTCTGTACCTGTGTGTTAGAGAAACTTTCCAGCCAGAGGCCAGGTACTGTCCTGATATTGATTGAGGCAGTGACCATCCCATTTTAAAAATATATTCACACTTATGAAATCATCAGCTGATACAGGTTATTCCCTCTTAGCTCTTGCTAAGCACAAACAGCTATTTTTAAAATATTTTTATTTATTTGAAAGAGACACAGGCAGACACCAAGATATCGTCCACCTGCTGGTTCACTCTTCAAATGCCTGCAGCGGCTGGGGCTGCAGCTGGGGCTGGGCCAGGCCATAGCCAGGAACCAGAAATCCAATCTAGATCTCCCCTGCGGATGGCAGTGATGTAACTGCTTAAGCCACGGCAGCCTGCCAGGGTGTGCATTAGCAGGAAACTGGATAGGAAGCGGACCCGGGATTTGAACAGGGGTTGCATGCATCCCAAGCAGTATCTTAACCACCACAGCAAACGCCCATGCCACAGACGGCCTTTCACGGGGTATGGCAGTGTGATGAGGAAAAGCCAGAGCCTCCACTCTCACCTTTTCACTGCCTGCACATCCATACTTGCTTTCTTTAGCTCTGCTGTCACTTGGAGTTTGTTAATGGTTTCTTGTGCTGCACTGAAAAGTAACAGAGATTTGTTAGTTTCCTTTTGTGTTTGTTTTGAGAAATTTTAAAAGGGGGCAAAACCAAAAAGAGAACGAGAGGGGTCAGCGTGAAGAAACTAACATTTTAAGAGCTTCTACGGATCTCTGATCGTTTTCTCGAAGGAATTCCTCAAAGGCCATGGCGTCATTTTGGAGCTTTTTTTCTGCCTTCATCAGCTGCCCTTCCTTCGTTGCTATGTGCTTTTCAAACTTCTCAATTGTGTTTCTTTTGGTTAACAGAGCGTACTACGAATATTGGAAACAAAAGTGCATCAGAAACATTGCTGCACATTTCAACACTGTTGTGAGACAAAGGAGAAAACACTGCACAGCCGGTGATCATTTGTATGAGAAATAATAGGATGCCCAAATAAATCTTGGGCAATGACCTTGATTTCAGGATGGAATTTGAAAAGGACAAATCAACATCACATGTTCAAAGTACACGATTTGTGAAGTCTTGACGTGTATACTCTTGGAAATCCTCACCACTGTGAAAATAATGAAAATACCCTCAGATCACTCCATAGAATTTCCTGAGCCATTTGCACCCTTCTTTTCCTCCCTCCTTGCCAGCTCCTTCCCTAGGCAACCAAGGACCTGCTTTCCGTCACCACAGGCTGGGTGGCATTTTCTAGAATTTTACATAAGAGAAAGCATGGATGAACTAGTTTTCTGTCTGGCTTTTAAACTTAGCACAATTATTTTGAGATTCATCCATGCTATTGCAAAAATCCATAATTGATTCTCTTTTATTGCTGAATAACACTCAGCTTTTAAGAAACACCACGGTTTGTTTCCCAGTTGAGTTTGGACATTTGAGTTTTCTGTTTTGGGCTACTTCTTCCTTTTTTTTTTTTTTTTTTTTTTTTAAAGATTCCTTTTATTTATCTGAAAGGCAGAGTTACAGAGAGAGACAGATAGAGGTTTTCCATTTGCTGGTTCACTCCCTAAATGTCGGCAATAGCCTCGGTTGGGCCAGGCTGAAACCAGGAGCCAGAAAACTCCATCTGCATCTCCCACATGGGTGGCAGGGACCCAAGGACTAGGGCCATCCTTCGCTGCTTTCCCAGGCAAACTAGCAGGAGCTGGATGTTGGAAGTGGAGCAGCTGGGACTCAAGCAGGCACCCATATGGATGCCACTGTTGCAGGCAGCAGCTTAACCTGCTGTGCCACAAGGCTGGCCCTTGTTTTGGGCTACTGCTCATAAAGTTGCTATGAACATGTATGCTTTCATTTGTCTTGGGTAAATACTGAGAAGTGGAAAAGCTATGAGTAGAAAACTGCTTTTAAGCTCTGACCCAAGAGGCTTTGTCATCTTCAGTGCAGAACTTCAAAAAGTTCTTATAAAAATGGAATTAAAAGTCAGTTTATTTTGTTGCAAAGATATTTTAAAATCTATACATACTTTTTCATAATATGTATTTTTCATGAACTTTTGGAGGGTTCCTCATGCATGTTTTATAAACTTATCCATATTTCATATTTTTGATGTTCTTGAACATGACATTGCTTTTTAAATTTCAATTTCTTATTTTTTAATGAAATGTTATAAAATTCAATTGATTTTTGTAAACTGACTTTGTATTTTGCAACACTGGAAAACTTTTTACTCTGATTATTAATAGCTTTCTAAGATTTCTTAAGATTTCTATAAAGATTATCATCTTGTTTGTAAATGAGGACAGTTTTAATATTTCCTTTTTTTTTTTTTTTGACAGGTAGAGTGGAGAGTGAGAGAGAGAGACATAGAAAAAGGTCTTCCTTTTACCGTTGGTTCACCCTCCAATGGCCGCTGTGGCTGGCACACTGCGGCCAGCGCAGCACGCTGATCTAAAGCCAGGAGCCAGGTGCTTCTCCTGGTCTCCCATGCAGGTGCAGGGCCCAAGCACTTGGGCCATCCTCCACTGCACTCCCGGGCCACAGCAGAGAACTGAACTGGAAGAGGAGCAACCGGGACAGAATCCGGCGCCCCGACCGGGACTAGAACCCGGTGTGCCGGTGCCGCAGAGAATTAGCCTATTGAGCCGCGGTGCTGGCCAATATTTCCTTTCCAATACTCATTTTGTTTACTTATTTCGTTGCACTGACTAGGACTTCCAGAACAATGAAGACTAGAAGTGGTAGAGTGGAGATCCTCACCTGGTTCCTATCTTGGGGAGGAAAGCATCCAGTCTTTTACCAGCAAGTATATGATGTTAGTTTCTAGAAAACATCTTTTATGTAGCTTAGAAAGTTCCCTTTTGCTCTTGCTTTGCTGAGATTTTCTTTTTTTTTTTTTTAATTTTTTTTGACAGGCAGAGTGGACAGTGAGAGAGAGTGATAGAGAGAAAGGTCTTCCTTTTTGCCGTTGGTTCACCCTCCAATGGCCGCCGAGGTAGGCGCACTGCGGCTGGCGCACCGCGCTGATCTGATGGCAGGAGCCAGGTGCTTCTCCTGGTCTCCCATGCAGGTGCAGGGCCCAAGCACTTGGGCCATCCTCCACTGCACTCCCTGGCCACAGCAGAGAGCTGGCCTGGAAGAGGGGCAACTGGGACAGGATCGGTGCCCCGACCGGGACTAGAACCCGGTGTGCCGGTGCCACAAGGCGGAGGATTAGCCTATTGAGCCGTGGCGCTGGCCTGCTTTGCTGAGATTTTCTATCAAGAACGAGACCTGGGGGGCCAGCACTATGGCCCAGCAGATTAAGCTGCTGTCTGCAGCACTGACATCCCATATGGGTGCTGGTTCAAGTCCTGGCTACTCCACTTCTGATCTAGCTCTCTGCTAATGCACCTTGGAAAGCAGTGAAAGATGGCCCTAGTACTTGGGCTCTTGTACTCACGTGGGAGACCTGGATGAAGCTCCTGGCTCCTTGTTTTGACCTGGCCCAGCCCTTGGTCATAGCGAACATTTCAGGAGTGGATTAGCAGATGGATGAGCTCTCTCCTCTCCCTCTCTCTCTGACTCTCCCTCTCTCTGATTTTCAAATAAATAAAAAGTCTGTTTTTTTTTAAAGTTTTTTAATCCATTCAGCCAGACTGTATCTTTAATTGGAGAATTTAGGCCATTTACATTCAAGGTTACTATTGATAAGTAACAACTTGGCCCTGATTAAAAGAAAAAAATAAAAGACCCATGTATTTGCTACCTACAAGAAAACACCTCACCAACCAAGACATACACAGACTGAAAGTCAAAGGATGGAAAAAGATATTCTATGCCAATGGAAAGCAAAAATGGGCAGGTGTAGCCATCCATGTATCAGACAAAATAGACTTTAACACAAAAACTATTAAAAAAGACAAACAGCACTATGTAATGATTAAGGGATCAATTCAACAGAAAGATGTGACTATTATAAACATATATGTACCTAATTACATGGCACCTGGCTATTTAAAAGAAATGTTAATGGGTCTAAAGGGAGACAGAGACTCAAAAACAATAGTAATGGGGGACCTCAATACCCCACTTTCAGCAATGGGCAGATCAACTAGAGAGAAAAACAACAAAGAAACAACAGAGCAAATCAACAGTATGGACCAAATGGACCTAATTGATATCTACAGAACTTTTCATCCCACACTTTTTTCATAAGTGTATAGAACTTTCTCTAGGATCACTATATGATAGGCCATAAAGCAAGCCTCAACAAATTCTAAAAAATTGAAATCATATTATGCATCTTTTCTGCACAATGGAATGAAGCTGGAAATTAACAAGTCAAGAATCTCTAGAACATATGCAAACTCATGGAGATTGAACAACATGCTCCTGAATAAACAGTGGGTCATAGGAGAAATCAAAAAATGTCTGGAAATGAATGAAGATTACAATACAACATATCAAGACTATGGGATACAGCAAAAGTAGAGACAAGTTTATAGCAATTGGTGACTACATTAACAAATTAGAAAGATACCAAATAAATGAGCCATCATTATATCTCAAAGATCTAGAAAAACAGGAAACCAAACCCAAAACTAGTAGGAGAAAAGAAATAATTAAAATTAGAAAAAAAATAAATAAGACTGAAACCAAAAAGAAATACAAAAGACCAGCAAAAAGACGAGCTGGTTTTTTGAAAAAATAAAATTGACATATTGTTGGCCAAACTAACCAAAAAAGGAGAATATGCAAATTAATAAAATTAGAGATGAAAAAGGAAATTTAATGACACCACAGAAATAAAAAGAATAATCAGAAATTACTACTAAGAGCTATATGCCAACAAATTGGAAAATCTCAAAGAAATGGATAGATTCCTGGACACATACAATCTACCAAAATTGAATCATGAAGACATAGAAAACTTAAACAGACCAATAACCAAGATATAGACTGATTCAGTAATAAAGACCCTCCCAAGAATGAAAAGCCCAGGACTGGATGGCTTCATTACTGAATTCTACCAGACATCTAGAGAAGAACTAAGTCCAATTCTTCTCAAGCTATTCAAAACAATTGAAGGAGAAGGAGTCCTCACAAACTCCTTCTATGAAGCCTATATCACCTTAATTCCTAAACCAGAAAAAGATACAACAGAGAAAGAGAACTAATTTCCCTGAAAGAACATAGATGCAGAAATACTCAACAAAATACTAACTAATCAAATCCAACAACACATCGGAAAGATCATTCACCCAGACCAAGTGAGATTTGTCTCTGGTATGCAGGGATGGTTCAAGAATTGCAAATCAATCAATGGGATACATCATATTAATAAACTGAAGCACAGGGGCCAGCGCTGTGATGCAGCAGGTAAAGCTGCTGCCTGCAGTGTCGGCATTCCTTATGGGTGCCAGTTCAAGTCCCGGCTGCTCCACTTCCAATACAGCTCTCTGCTATGGCCTGGGAAAGAAGCAGAAGACGGCTCAAGTCCTTGGACCGCTGCACCCACGTGGGAGAACCAGAAGAAGCTCTTGGCTCCTGGTTTCAGATCAGCTCAGCTCTGGCTGTTGCAATCAATTGGGAAGTGAACCAGCAGATCTAAGAGTTCTCTCTCTCTCTCTCTCTCTCTCTCTCTCTCTCTCTCTCTGCCTCTCCTTGTCTCTGTGTAACTGATTTTCAAATAAATAAATCTTTAAAAAAAAACCTGAAGCACAAAAACCATATGATTATTTCAATAGATGCAGAGAAAACATTTGATAAAACACAACATCTTTTAATGATGAAAACCTTAGGCAACTGGGTATAGAAGGAATATTCCTTAACACAATCAAGGCAATTTAAGACAAACCCACAGCCAGCATCCTATCGAATGGGGTAAAGTTGGAAGCATTCCTACTAAGATCCAGAACCAGACAAGGATGCCCACTCTCACCACTGCTATTCAATATAGTCCTGGAAGTTTTAGCCAGAGCCATTAGGTGTGAAAAAGAAATCAAGGGAAGGCAAACTAGAAAGGAAAAAGTCAAATTATCCTTATTTGCAGAAGACATGATTCTATATATAGGGGATTCAAAAGACCCCACTAATAGACTATTGGAATTAATAAGAGTTTGGTAAAGCAGCAGGATATAAAATTAACACACAAAAATCAATATCTTTTGCATACATGGATAATGCCACAGCTGAGAAAGAACTAAGATCAATCCCATTCACAACAGCTACAAAAAAATTAAATACCTTAGAATAAATTTAACCAAGTATGTCAAAGATCTCAAAGATGAAAACTACAAAACATTAAACAAAGAAATAGAAGACACACAAAAAAATGGAAAAAGCTTCCATGTTCATGCATTGGAAGAATATCATCAAAATGTCCACACTACCAAAAGCAACTTACAGATTCAGCGTGATCCCAATCAAAATACCAAGTACATTTTTCTCAGATGTAGAAAAAAAAATGATGCTAAAGTTCATATGGAAACACAAGAGACCTTGAAAAGCTAAAGTAATCTTATACCACAAAAACAAAGCTAATGTATCACAATACCAAATATCAAGACATACTACAGGGCAGTTATAATCCAAACAGCCTGGTATTGGCATAAAAATTGATGTGTAGACCGATGGAACAGAATAGAAACTCCAGAAATCAATCCATACATCTACAACCAACTTATCCTTGACAAAAAAGCTAAAATCAATCCCTGGAGAAAGGACAGTCTGTTCAACAAATGGTGCAAGGGAAACTGGATCTGCACATGCAGAAGTATGAAGCAGGACCCCTACCTTACACCTTACACAAAAATGCACTTAAAATGCATCAGGGACCTAAATCTATGGCCCAACACCATCAAATTATTGGAGATCACTGGGGAAACTGCAAGACATTAGCATACACAAAGAGTTCTTGAAAGAGACCCCAGAAGCACAGGCAATCAAAGCCAAAATTGACAAATGGGATTACAGCAAGCTGAGACGATTCCTTACTGCAAAAGAAACACACAGCAAAGGGAAGAGGCAACCAATAGAATGGGAGAAAATATTTGCAAACTATGAAGCTGGTAAAGGATTAACACCCAGAATCTACAAAGAGCTCAAGAAACTCAACAACAAAACAATTCAGTTAAGAAATGAGCAAAGGATGTGAACAAGCACTTTTTAAAAGAGAAAATTCAAATGGCCAACAGACACATGAAAAAATGCTCAGGAACACTAGTTGTTAGGGAATTGCAAATCAAAACCACAATGAGATTTCACTTCACTCCAATTAAAATGCTTCTCATACAGAAATCAACAAACAATAAATGCTGGCTAGGATATGGAGGAAATGTACCCCAATCTACTGTTGGTGGGATGTAAACTGGTACAGCCACCATGGAAGACAATTTTTGGAGTTACCTCAGAAATCTCAATATAGACCTACTATATGACCCAGCCATCCTATTTCTGGGAATTTACCCAAACAACATGAAATCAGCATATAAAAGAGTGATCTGTACCCCCATGTTTACTGCAGCTCAATTTACAATAGTGAAAATATTGAATCAACCCAAATGCCCATCAACTGATGACTGGATAAAGAAATTATGATATATATACACCATGGAATACTACTCAGCGGTTAAAAAAATGAAATCCTGACTTTTGCAACAAAATGGATACAACTGGAAACCATTATACTTAGTGAAACAAGCCATTCCCCAAAAAGGCAAATACCCTATGTTTTCCTTGATCTGTGGTAATAAAGTACCTAAAATGTAATGTTTAGGAGTGAAACGGACATTTTGAAATTTGATGACTGTTGATAGCTCATGTCTCCACTGTTGAAGAACAGGGTTTTCTTTCTTCATACTATTTATTGAAATATTTATAGGGTTAATCTTATGAATATAAATTTAATTGGAAATAGATCTTTATAAAAATTAAGACTGAGAATAGGAGGAGGAGGAAGAAGAAGGACGGGAGCATGGGCAGGAGAGAGGTTAGAGTGGGAAGTATCACTATGTTCCTGAATCTGTATATGTGAAATACAAGAAATTTGTATACCTTAAATTAAAAAGTTAAATTAAAAAGAATGTTATATATAATGTTGTATGAATGTTTCAATGATGTTATAAAAATGAATATGATTTTTTCCATTCAAAAAAAAAAGAATGAGTTTTGGATATTGTTAAAGGCATTTTCTGTATCAGTTGAGATAATCATATGACTTTTTCATTTTTAATTATTAGTGTGTATTACATTGACTCATTTTCAAATGTTAAACCACTCTTATATTCTTAGAATAAACACCAACTGGTTATGATGCTTAAATTATCAACTTCACGTATTACTGGAGTTTGTAAAAATTTGTTGAGAATGTTCGCATTTATGTTCACAAGGGGTCTTGGTCTTTAGGTTTTTTTCTTCTAATGCCTCAATATGATTTTGTTATCAGGGAATGCTGGCCTCACAGCATGAATTGGGCAGACTCTCTTCCTATTCAGTTTTGTGGAACAGTGTGTGTAAAATTATTTTCTTCTTTCAGTGTTTGATAGAACTAACCAGTGAATCTAGATTTTCCTTTGTAAAAACAAAAACTTTCAAAATAAAACCTTTAAGTTCAATTGCTTTAAGAGACGTGAATCTATTCCATTTACTCATTTCTTATTGAGTAAACTGTAGTAGTTTGTGTCTTTCAAAGAACTCTTTTCATCTGTGCTGTCAAATTTATTGGCATAAAGTTCATAATAGTAAGTTCGTAAAATGTGAACACTCATAATATTTTTAGTGGGCATTTCAGGCTCCAACTCTGCCACAAATTACAAGAGAAAGAGATGGGAAAAGAGAGGAGGAAGAGGAGAGGGAGGGAGGGAGGAAGAGCAAGCAAGCAAGGGAGCCATGAAGCCTTTCCAAAGTCAGCCAAAGTGCAAAATTTGAAGGCACAGTCCCCAAGATTTCCCCCACTTCTGACACCAGCTATAGTTCCCCAAGCATTCTCATTCTTGATAATTCAGAAGGACTTAAAAAACCTACCAGAAGCTGTAATACTCCTGAACACAGTTTCTTATAAGGAAAGCATACAGATTAAAATCAGCCAAAGGAAGAGACATGTCAGGCAGGGCCTGGGAAGGTTCCAGATGCAAAGTTTTTAGTAGTCCCTTCCCATAAACCTGTTCCCCACCCTGCATGGGGAAGCTCCACGGAGCTATGTCTTTTCCCTGGGGCTTCATTCAGCAGGCACGATCAGGCCCTCTGCCACCCAAAGCCCCTACTGTAAGTCACACGGCTGGTTTTTCTGGCATGGCCAAGCCCCTACCCAGAGACAGGGCAAGGTGGGCAGCCCCATCTTTTAGGTAGGACCTGATGTTGTTGAGTTAGACATAGTCTGTCTTCTCTAAAACTCATGCTGCGGTTTAATTCCCCCGTGACGAACTCAGAGGTTATACTCTCAGTCTGACAGTGGTATGCAGAAGTGGGGCCTCTGGCAAATGATCACCATTAGACGAGGTCAGCAGGGGGCGTCCCCACGACGGAATACTGGCACACCCCATGTCTCTTGCCATCTGATACTTGCACTGCCTGGGGGGGGGGGGGGCACTTCTAACTAGAAGGCCATGGCCAGGTAAGACCCAACACTGGACCAGAGCCACACACCAAAATAAACCTCTGTGCCAGCTGCACTGCCTCCAACCCAGCTGCCTGCTAAAGCACCCTGGGAGGCAGCCTCGAGCCCCTGCCGCCCCCCATGGGACACCTACATGGAGTTCCTGGCTCCAGGCTTCAGCCTGGCCCAGCCCCAGGTGTTGTGGCCATTTGGGGAGTGAACCAGCAGATAGAAGACCCCTGTCTGTCTCTCCCTCTCTGTTGCTCTCTCAAATAAATAAATAGTCTTCAAAAACTATTTTCTTTATAATTTGTAGCATTGTATTAGAAACAGAAAATGGACTAAGTTTTCTAGATTACCACCTAGAAGTCAAGGGCAAAGGCCAAACTCTCTTGGGGCAAGGGAATTTTTCTTTTAACTATATATGAGCCTTCGTGATAAACGGACACCATCAAATCACTTTGGGACACTTCACCAAATGGTCACGGAAGGGAAGCCTGTTTAATACAAATGTCCAACTCCTACTGCATCTGTTGAGCGTGACCTCCAGCTCCTGGGATGTCAGGTGGGTCAGCAGGGTCTTAGGATAAAAGCCAAAGTCACACCCAGGGAATGACATTTAACAACCAATGGTACCACGTTCTATCTATAACTGCGTCACTGACTTTAAGGGAAATCTTCTATACTGATCGCAGCTGCAAGAATACCAAGTGTTAACTTAGATTTGTGCTTCAAAATGTGCTATGGGAAATAATGAAAAAACGAGTACATTTTCATTTAGCATTGAAGACTTTGAGACGGTTATCCTCTTTAGATGCTCTATGCTTGACAAAAGAGGTGCAAATAAGATTAAATTAATTTGCTTTGTAATTATGCTTCCACTTTTTTTCTTTAAATAGGCAAGTGACACAGAGACAGAGACAGAAAATCGATCTTCTATCCTCTGGTTTACTCCCCAAATGGTCACAACAGCCAGGAGCCTGAGCACTTGGGCCATCTTCTGTTACCTTCCCAGGTGCATTAGCAAGGAGCTGGATTGGAAGAAAAGCAGCTGGGACTTGAACTGGCTTTTGGACATGGGATGCCAGTGTTGCAAGGAGCAACTTAACCCACTGTACTACAATACCAGCCCCCATATTGATATCATCAGGGGCTTGGTGTCTCTTTTTTCTAAGCTAAGTGATTACGTACACAGGGATGTTTTTTATTTTTTTTATTTTTATTTATTTTTTTGACAGGCAGAGTGGATAGTGAGAGAGAGAGAGAGAGAAAGGTCTTCCTTTTTGCCGTTGGTTCACCCTCCAATGGCCGCTGTGGCCAGTGCATCGCACTGATCCGAAGCTAGGAGCCAGGTACTTCTCCTGGTCGCCCATGCGGGTGCAGGGCCCAAGCACTTGGGCCATCCTCCACTGCCTTCCCGGGCCATAGCAGAGAGCTGGCCTGGAAGAGGGGCAACTGGGATAGAATCCAGCGCCCCAACCGGGACTAGAACCCGGTGTGCCGGCACCGCAAGGCGGAGGATTAGCCTGTTAAGCCACGGCGCTGGCCTATTTTTCTATTTTTGACAGGCAGAGTGGACAGTGAGAGAGAGAGAGACAGAGAGAAAGGTCTTCCTTTACTGTTGGTTCACCCTCCAATGGCCGCTGTGGCCAGCGCGCTGTGGCTGGTGTACCACACTGATCCAAAGCCAGGAGCCAGGTGCTTCTCCTGGTCTCCCATGTAGGTGCAAGGCCCAAGGACTTGGGCCATCCTCCACTGCACTTCTGGGCCACAGCAGAGAGCTGGCCTGGAAGAAGGGCAACCAGGACAGAATCCGGCGCCCCAACCGGGACTAGAACCCGGTGTGCCAGTGCCGCAGGTGGAGGATTAGCCTATTGAGCCGCGGCTCTGGCCACGTCCACAGGGATATTAAATAATCATGTTTTCAGTTATGTGGCATGGCTTCTAGTTAAAGGTTTTTTATACCAGAATAAAAGCCCCTGGGCCAGCGCTGTCACGCAGAGGGTAAAGCCACCAACTGCAGCGCCAGCATCCCATGTGGGTGCCAGTTCAAGACACGGCTGCTCCACTTCCAATCCAGCTCTCTGCTATGGCCTGGGAAAGCAGAAGAAGATGGCCCAAGTCCTCCTTGGGCCCCTGCACCCGCATGGGAGACCTGAAAGAAGCTCCTGGCTTTTGGCTTCAGATCAATGCAATTGGCCATTGTGGCCAACTGGGGAGTGAACCAGCAGATGGGAGACCTCTCTCTCTGCCTCTCCTTTTCTCTCTATAACTCTTTCAAATAAATTAGTCTTAGAAAAAAGAATAAGAGGCTCTGTTATTTTTATAATACTCAACTGGACACCTAGCACTCTCTTCTGGCATGAGTGGGAACAGAGGAGCTGAAAGGATTCCAGAATTCTCTGGATTCATGCTGCTTGGGCTTCTGTGATAGTCAAAGAACTAGGACAATCTGGATTAAAATGGGCTTCTCAGATACTGTCATGATCATGAGAGAGAGAGAGAACTGGAAAAAAAAAAAAGGAGCAACTCACCTAGACATCCTCTAGAGTAATTTTCCATAGAGTCTAGCAAGTGTGGAATCCTCCCTAGAGTTCTAGAATGTAAGCTCTCCAAGGATGGGGTCTCTGGGCACTGCTTGGCACAGAGTGAACACAGCATAAGTGTTTTTCAAACAAATGAACACATGAATAAACCAGTCTGTTCAGCCAGCAGACTTGGGACAATGGAAAAATAAAATGTGAAGATAAGTATGTGGCAAAGCTGTGCAAGAGGCCTTGTATTTGGCTGATGGGAGAAAGAAATTATTTTTACCTCAAGTAGGAACCTGTCTCGTTGGTCCTTAATAAATTCACGTACTGTCTTTTTTGTGTCTGCACCTGTAAAAAAAAATTGAAATAGACTGGTTTAGTTCAGTATCTTTCAAAGACGTTGAATAAAATAAAGCCTGGTAATTAAATTATTGCACAAAGTGTGTATCTGAACTTCAAAAAAAGATACTCTATCTTCCAATAGACTTTTTCCAAGCCTCTCAAAAACTAATTTAGGGGTGTACACTTGGCACAGCAGGGTAAATGATGACATCCTGTATCCGAGTGCCCGGTTTGAGTCCTGGCTCCTCTGCTTCTGATTCCAGCTTCCTCCTAACGTGCATCATGGGGAGGTAGCAGGTGACAGCTCAAGTACTTGAGAACCTGCCACCTGTGTGGGAGACCTGGCTTTAGGGGAGGCTTTTGGGGAGTGAACCAGTGGATGGAAGTTCTCTCTCTTCCAAATAAAATGAAAATCAATAAGTATTTTTAAAAACTTATTAAGGGGCCAGTGCTGTGGCACAGCGGGTTAACCCCTGTATGCAGTAGCAGCATCCCATGTGGGTGCTGGTTCGAGTCCTGGCTGTACCGCTCCTGATCCAGCTCTCTGCTCATGGCCTGGGAAAGCAGTGGAATATGGCACAAGTCCTTGGGCCCCTGCATCCACATGGGAGACCCAGATGAAGCTCCTGGCTTTGGCCTGACTCGGCCCCAGCCATTGTGGCCATTTGGGGAGTGAACTAGTGCGAGGTGTCTCTCCTCTCTCTTTCTCTGTAACTCTGCCTTTCAAACAAAATACAACTTTTTAAAAAATTAAACTATGAATTACCTTTTATTTTGTGTCCTCATTTTACTGGACACTTTAAGTATATCAGTTAATCCTGACAAGAATCCAAAGTACTTTATTAGCCCCCTGAGGCTTGGAGGTGTCAAAGCTCTTGTGTGAGGTCACACAGCTATCAAGTGACAGAGCAGGGGACACTGTTCCTAAGCCAGCACTACTCCAGATAAGACTGAATTGCTTTAAACACTAGCGATTGGCCCATCTAGACATAACACTCAAGTCTTCAGGCAACACGTTCCTTACAAGGCTTCCTCATTCTGGAAAATCATGCAGATGCTACAGTTCAAGAATGGGAGCTTCGTGCAACATCAACGGAATGTGGTCAGGAATAAAGCATAAGTAGAAATAATGTTTCCCAACTAACCAGCAAGCACTGCTCTGGGAGGCCGAGGCGAGCGGTCTCCCTGGGTCGCCTTTGGCCCTCACCACTCACCAGCGGTGCGGTGATGAGTGAACGTCTTATCTTCCCTGAGCCTCCGTTCCCCTAACTGTCAAGCAAGGGCACCAACTGTGGTTTCCAGGCCTGACTGTGGACTTGACCCATGGAATGGGAGTGGGCGGGTCTACCTCGCTTGCAAGCAGAAGCTTGAAGACTGACCACCCAGTTCTCTTTCTTCCTTTGCTAAAAGCCAGCAACGTCCCAGACAGCAAAAGATCCTTCAGCAAAAGCAGCAGCGAGAGGCACCAACGTTGAAAAGTGAACGAGAATTAAACCTCTGCTATTGGAAGCTACTGAAATGTAAGAGGGTTTTATTACCCAAGCACAAGTTAGGCTAAGGAGACACATGAGGCAACAGATTAGGCAACACAAATTAACTTTTTAGTAAGGATTAGCTGTCATTATGTAAACAATACAACTGGGATGAGCAACTCATTTTTCAAGGTCAATTATAAGAGAAACAATGATCATTACAGTCATTAACAACTATTAATTGGGAGGTGACAAACCACAGGTTTTGGAGTCAGGCCCTGGTTTGAATTCTGCAATCACTTAAGAGACTTCTGATGACTAAACTGTCGCAAAGTCATTTTCACCAGATGCGAAAAAGGAGGCAAACCTACTGCACAGCACTTTGCTGGGGGTTCAGTAACACACAGGAAAGCAACCAGTGTTCAGCACACGTTTGTCTTTTCAACTTTCTATCCAGGGAATCCCCAACATTCATAAAAGCCGAGACACACGATGAGCCCCGAGGCCCTGTCGCCTACTACAACACGGCCAGCATTTTATTTCCTGGCACCACCACACTTCAGTTTTGTTCTCACTGGAACATTTTAAAGAAAAGCCAAGCCCCTGGATTATGTCATCCTTCACTGTTTATGGCTACCCGATCAAAAAGCTTTGAAACAGAACCGCAGCATCACTCCCACACCTAAAACTAGCAGCTCCAGTGTTACAGCTCATAGCTAGCCTGGGTTTCCCAGATGTCTCGAAAAACACCTTTCTGGAATTTTAAACATTAAAATCTAAACCAAGACCAATTGGGTGGGTGTGCTCCTGCAAGTCTCCGTTTTATCTGTAACAGCTACCTTCCCACCCCCACCATCTTTTTTTCTGTTATTCATTTGGTCCAGAAACCTGGTCAATTCCCCACACAATGGAGCTGGTATATGGCATCCTGAAGGGGTTGTTTAATTTGATCCTCACACTTGACTACATTCAGGCTCAACTCACTCAACCCTTTTTTAATAGAAAAAAATGAATGAAGGGGCTGACTGTGGCCTTCATTTGGCTCTTACAATGGGTCAACCAAACTGAAAATAAATTTCAGTATCAAAAAATATGTACTATAAACTAAGCATGATTTCAGCCTGCTTTAACATAGCACGGTCTGGCTGAGTGGACGGAATTTTATCCTTCCACCCTAAGACGACTCATTATACTTCTTTCCAACCAAGAGATCTTGTTTGATACAGCCCTCCCCAGAGGCTGACCCCAAAGCACCTCCAGCACTCCTCACTGGGGAGCTAAAGACCAGCCCAAGGGATGTGAGCCTGCAGCACACTCAACGGACACAAATCATAAAGAAGGCGAAGCCAAAGGCTGGCTGCCAGCTGCATGGAGAAGAAAACAGCACTTCTACCACGCAGACCAAGTGATCTGCCTGTGACACTTTGTCCGTCTAACTTCTCTGATGGTGACTTAGGGGTTTACTGCTCTTGTGCGCATACACACACACACACACACACACCAGGCTCCCAGAGTGGACCCACTGGCTTATTTCACTGTCATGTAGGTTTGCTTTCAGTCAGAATTCAGGCAGAGAATGGAAGGTGGAGAAACAGAGGTTCACTCATTTACTCAAACCAGTTCTTGATTGGAAGACAACTTCCTTGTGAAAAGTTGTCCCAGTGGCTCTTCAGGCAACCAGCAGAAGCCGTGCACCCGGCTGCCAGTGGTGACACAGCCAGCGTGACCTGTGTAATGTCAAACGACTTCATTATTTCTAGAGTCTACTCCACATTTATGTGTAGAGGACCAGTAAGCTCTCCAGCAGGTGGCAATGGCGCAGCCCTGGGTCATCTGCAAAGCCAAACTTCCTTGGTATCCCAGAACTACTGGAATGGCAAGGGTTTTACAAGTCAGCCACTTCAGGGCCAGCGCTGTAGCACAGTGGGCTAAAGCCCTGATCTGCAGTGCTGACATCCCATGTGAGCGCCGGTTCAAGTCCCGGCTGCTCCACTTCTGATCCAGCTCCCTGCTAATGTGCCTAGGAAAGCAGCAGAGGATGGCCCAAGTGCTTGGGCCTCTGCACCCATGTGGGAGACCTGAAAGAAGCTCCTGGCCTCAGACTGGCTCAGCTCCAGCTGTTACGGCCATTTGGGGATTGAACCAGTGGATGGAAGACCTCTCTCTATATATATTTCTCCCTGTAAGTTTGTCTTTCAAATAAATAAAATACAAAAAAGGCAGCCATTTCATGTAGAATTCTTTGTTGAATCTATAGAATTTTTGAGTGAATTTTTTTATTTATTTGAAAGGCACAGCAAGAGAGAGAGAATGAGAATCTTCTACCCACTGATTCATTCCCCAAATGCTTGCAACAGCTGGGGCTAAGCCCCACCAGCCAGGAGCCAGGAATTCCATCTAGGTTTGTCACATGGGTGACAGAGACCTAAGTACTTGAACCACCATCTTCATTAGCAGAAGCTGGGTCAGAAGTGGAGGCAGAACTCGATCCCTGGCACTGAGATGCAACACAGGCATCCCCAGTGGCAGCTCAACCCACTGTACCACAACGCTCACTCCCACACGCAATTTTAAATGCTCTTGATGACCTAGGGTTCCTCCTACAGAGGTGAAGTGTGAGACACAAGACTGAACTGAGATTTATCCTAGAACTTGTAGAGCAGCCTCTTCGTCCACCTTGACGCCTATCATTTGCTACTGTTTCGTACAGTTACAATATTTATATGTATTTATACTCTTCTCAGTAAGTCAACATGGCTCTTTTTCTACATTAAGTTGCTGAATCCAAAGTCCTTTCCCAACTGTTTTGTTGTTGTTGTTGCTGTTCTCTGAAGATTTTTTTTTTCATCATTTGTGAAAATACCTGAGCTTTTGGGAAGCCAGAGACGTTTTAAGTTACCACAGAAAATTCTGGGTACTTGATACATGGCCTTCCTTCCTTTAAATTTTTTGATTAAAAATTTGGAAATGATTCTGAGAAAAGATTGTAACGACTTCATCATTCTAGCGTTAATCACTTCTGCTTCATGAACTTCAAACCACTTGCTATCTCTTTTATAGGCTCTTCTTGATCTGAGAAGTAGTAAACACCCATTTGTGATGGCCAAATTGCCCTCCTTTATGGAGCAGTAACTGTTGCCTGTGGTACTTTAACAAGGGGCCATCAAAGGTCCTTAAAGCCAGGGTACAACAACAGCGGGCAAGCTCATTCCATTCTTAGCTTCCTGAATCTAGATACATGGGTTCTACAGCATTGATAATCAAAATCCCTCCGCCCTTCAAAAGTTTCTACAGTTCTTCATCTACAGCTGAGTATGAAATGGGGCAGTCATTGCCTTGATATTTTATCTGCCTTCCCAATGTTAACAGATTTTTTAAATATTTATTTATTTGAAAGGCGGAGAGAGACATACAAGTGCACACACACCGAGAGCGAGCGAGCAAGCAAGCAAGCGAGAGAGCGCCTCTATCCACTGGTTCACTCCTCAAATAGCCACAACATCCCGGGCTGGGCCAGGCCAAAGCCAGGAGCCTGAACTCCATCCGAGCCTCTCATATGCATGGCAGGGGCCCAGGGACTTGGGCCATCCTCTGTTGCTTTCCCAGGCCATAGCAGGGAGCTGGATTGGAAGCAAGAGGAGCCAGCGCTCCGATACAGGATGCCAGTGTCACAAACAGGCTTAACCCGCTCTGCTGCGACGCCAGTCCTCTGCCGACTTTAACATCGCAGTACTCGGCAGTGACCTCCTTCCTGCCAGCTGGGCAAAGCAGTCACAGTCTTTTGGGGGAAATCATGATCTCTTATTCAAGACAGACCTCCTCCCAACTCTCACACCCCGTCTGCACAGCCCTCCCTCACCTCTCTGAGACAGCACACACTTCTCGTTTTTCCCACGCCCAGACAACCTCTCGATTTTGCCATTAGTAAATATTCCAAACAATGTGCTTCAACAGAGTGTCATTTTGACTTGACTCACCTTCTGCCAATCTGAGAATCAGGGTGGGATCCAGTCCAAAATTTTCAAATGAGCTCCCACTTCTGTCTGAGTACAAACCTAGCTGGCCCAGGTGCGAGCGACTCTTCATTCGGGAGGAAAAAGTAGACTTCTGGTGGATTTTCATGTTCCGGCTCATAAGTTTTTCCTGCCCAAGTGGAAACATTTTAAAGGCTGTTTTTATTTTTTTTTAATTTTCTTAAACACCCACCCTACACACCAAACTCTATGTGAATGCCTCTTTTTTTTCCCCTAAGACAGGGATAGAGAATCTTTTTTCTTTAAGATGTATTTGTTTATTTGAAAGTTAGAGCTGCACAGAGAGGGAGAGACAGAAATTTTCCATCCGCTGATTGACTCCACCAATGGCAGCAATGGCCGGAGCTGGGCTGATCTGAAGCCAGGAGCTTCTTCTGGGTCTCTCATGTGGGTGCAGGGTCCTAAACACTTGAGCCATCTTCCACTGCTTTCCCAAGTGCATTAGCAGGGAGCTGGATCAAAAGTGGAGCAGCTGGGACTCAACCCAGTGCCCATAAGGGATGCTGGCACCTGCAGCAGCTTTACCAGCTATACCATGGTGCTGGCCCCAAAGGATTTTTAATATAATCAAGGAATATGATCTTAAAATAATGACCATTTGGGGCTTGTGCTATGGCACAACGGGTTAAGCCACCATCTGCAGTGTCGGCTCCCATATGGGTGCTGGTTTGAGTCCCGGCTACTCCACTTCTGATCCAGTTCCCTGCTAATAGCCTGGGAAAGTAGGAGAAGATGGCCCAAGTGCTTGGGCCTCTGCACTCACATGGGAGATCTGAAGGAAGCTCCAGGCTCCTGGCTTTAGCCTGGCCCAGCCCCAGCCATTGTGGCCATTTGGGGAGTGAACCCGCAGCTGGACGATTTCTGTCTCTCCATCTCTCTCCCTCTCTGTAACTCTTGCCTTTCAAATAAATAAGTAAATCTTTATTTTTTTTTAAAGAAAGTGACCATTTATAAAATTATCATTTGCAACAAAAGGTATAAACAGAGCTATCCCAAATTCTTTTAAGAATTATGTATGGTTTTTTTCTTGCTTTAAGAAGTTGAACAAAGGGGCCAGCACTGTGGTGCAGTGGGTAAAGCTTCTATCTGTAGTTCCGGCATCCCATAGAGATGCTGGTTTGAGTCCCGGGTGCTCCACTTTCAATACAGCTCCCTATTAATGGTTCTGGAAGAGCAGCAGCAGATGGCCCAAATCCTTGGGTCCCTGCACCCACGTGGTAGACCCAGAAGAAGCTTCTGTCTCTTGGTTTTGGCCTGGCCCAGATCTGGCCATTGCAGCCATTTGGGGAGTGAATTAGCAGATGGAAGACTTCTCTCTCCCTGCCTCTGCCTCTCTGTAACTCTGTCTTTCAAATAAATAAGTTTAAAAAAAAGTTAAAATATTTTTTAAAAAAAATATTTGAAAGTCAGAGTTACAGGGACAAAAGGGAAGGGGACAGAGTCTTCTAAGATGTGAACCGGGAAATACAAGGTGCAACATACAAGCGGTGAGATGAACTTTGCAAGGCACAGTGGGAAGCTGGCCTCATTGCTGATTTAGCTTCATTTGGAATAATTTTATTTGTTAAAATATGTACGTATGTATGTATGTATATATTCTAAGGGCAGAGTGTTGGAGAGAGGAAGAGAAAGAGAGGGATCCTTCCACATGCTGGTTCACTGCCCAAATGGCCACATCTGGGCCAGGATGAAGCTAGGACCCCAGCAATCCATCCAGGTCTCCCATGAAGGTGGCAGGGACTCAAGTACTTGAGCCATCATCTGCTGCCTCCCAGGCGCATTAGCAGGGAGATGGATTGGAAGTGGAACTCAAACTGGCATTCTGATACAGGATACCAGTAATGCAAGCAGCAGCTTATCCCACTGAGCCACCACACTGGCCCCATTCCCAATCGTTCTGAAAGGACACCCTTCCTCTACTTTGATCCTGTCATCCTTCTCCTGTTCTCCTCCCCAACACACACGTACATCATCGTAGCCACATCTGCTGGCAAATTCTGACTGCGTTCTGTTAAGTTAGAGGGATGTTATAATAACTATGTTATATTCTACACTTTACGTTTTTTATTCATTCATTTGAAAGGCAGAGAGAGAGAGAGAGAGACAAAAACATAACAGAGAGAAATAGAGAGAGAGATCTTCGATCTGCTGGTTCACTCCCCAACTACTCCAAACATTGGGGGCTGGATCATCCTGAAGCCAGGAACTCAGTCTAGGCTGGCAGGGGCCCAAGTGCTTCAGCAATGAACTGCTGCCTCCAAGGGTACCCATGAGCAGCAAACTGGACCTGAAGTGGAGGTGGGACTTGAACCCGGCCCTCTGATACAAGACATGGGCATCTCAACTGCTGTGCCAAATGCCCACACTAAGTTTTCCTCAAGACTCGCTCCTGTCATCTCAGTGAAGTCTTGACACACACCACCACCCTGCCACCCCCGCCCCCTCTTCTCACCACCAACCGCAGGTACACCTTCCTCTATACCTTCTGTGCAAGCCTCTACAATATGCTATCAACTCTAGGATGTCACTTCCTGTAAGATGTACTACTGTGGACAGCCAATGACGTACGTTGCACCACCTGTGTAAGCTAGAGCTAGAGTTCAGAAATGGAAAAACGTGGGTGTCAGATCAGTGCAGTAGTGCTTACTTCCTGGTCATACTGCCTTACAGTGGAGCATGCGTCTCGCTCCATTAGGTGGCGACCTTAGCAGGTCCCCATCGAGTTCTGGATGCTGTTCTTTCGTTAAGGGTCACATGGTTTCCCTATCACATGGGGAGGGGGACGTCCAACACATGTGTCTATATCTACGTACATAGAATGTCAACATCTGACTCCATGCTTTAACCCAGCAAAGTTCTTAAATGCAATGGATAACAAGATACGAAGCTAGCAATAACTGGGATTGGGATTTTGAACAAAACCTTACCTTTTTCCTTGCTGCCATTTCATTTTCTTTGAAAAAAAAGATGTCTTTGAAAAAGACCTTGTAAGGCCTGTCCTTTTTGATTGTGTCATTGTTTATGTTATCTGTGAAAAAAACAAAGACAGGCAGACCTCTATCATTCCTCTACTAGCCAGAGCACCACGGCTCTTGCCAGCCAGGGCAAAGTGAGAGGGCTCTCCCAGGGGTCTCTGAGAAGGTGAGGTTCGGGCAGCTCATCTCCCCAGCTACAGGCTGAGACACACGGCCTGGATCTCCCAGGCAGGAGCACTGCTCCTCCTTCTGTGTCCCATGGCCCTGAGCCCAGCACTTGATGCCTCGTGGTGGCCAAGTCCACCACATGAGGAGACCTTGAGAACAGCGCACTGTATTTTGCGATGTGGTTTCTTCCCACCATTGCACACACCCCCGCCATCACCCTTAATCCCTCTTTTCCGTCTAACAGACACAGTCACCACCCTGAACAAGAGCCTCAGCCCAGACTAGCGCCTTACAAATGAATTCAAAACTACTCCAGAGGATGTGGAGAAACCGGGCCCTCATTCACTGCTGGCAGGAACGTCCATGGATCAGCCACTCCGAGCAGCACTCTGGCAGCGACTCGGAGCAGCGCAGGGCCGCTGGCAGGACGCAACCTTCTCAGCAGCTGGGTTGTGTAGCACTCTCCTCTACCTCCTCAATCCGCCACAAAGCCCAACCACGCGAAGCACAAAGCACAAACTCGAGGTTTCTTTTTACCTTCAGGATTCAGCGATGTCGGCAAAAAGTCTGACGTCATTTTGTCTCCTGGCCCTGTCCGAAGAAAAGGACACACACTTTTAAAAAAATTCTACAAACACTGCACCAGGAGGCTACATTCAGTCACCAGTGGCTCTCCTCAGTGGCCTCGCTGGTGTTTCCGAGCAGTGCCCATGCAAACGCTTTGCCTCAGCAATTCCACTTCTAGGAACTTATCCCAAGAAGATCATCAGCCAAGCGGCCAATCAGTACATATGGTCAAGCTGGTCCAGTGTCACTTAATACAACAGGGACTCGACAAGGAACTATGGTACGCCTCTGCAATGCATTGCTGTGTGGCCCCTTGAAATAGTGCTGTAGGCAGGGGCTGGGGAGTCAGGGCCTAGTGGTTAAGACGCCCGTCTCCCACACTGCAGTACCTGCGGCCAAGCTGGCAGGCTTTCAAATAGTTTGTGGATATCTTAGTTTCTTTTCTTTTTTTTTCTTTTTTTTTTTTTTTTGACAGGCAGAGTAGATAGTGAGAGAGAGACAGACAGAGAGAAAGGTCTTCCTTTTTGCCGTTGGTTCACCCTCCAATGGCTGCTGCGGCCAGTGCATCTCGCTGATCCGAAGCCAGGAGCCAGGTGCTTCTCCTGGTCTCCCGTGTAGGTGCAGGGCCCAAGCACTTGGGCCATCCTCCACTGCCTTCCCGGGCCACAGCAGAGAGCTGGTCTGGAAGAGGGGCAACCGGGATAGAATCCAGTGTTGTGGATATCTTTTCTGGGAATTTTGTTGGGATTCTACTGAATGCATAGATCAAGTTAGAAAAAACTGTCATATTAACAATGTCGGGGAGAGGAAAGATGGCGGGACAGCGACAGGGAGGTCTTCTCTAAGCTCTGCAAGGTTGGAAAAGTGGAGAAGTTGCACTCTCAGGGAAACATTTACGGGAGAAACTGCAGCAAACGATCTTGCGAAAGCAGCCTGGATATGCAGTGAGTATGGACCACGGAGCAGGAACACAGCAACAAAAGAGCCAGTAGCCCAGGATCGCAAGGTGAGGTCAGACTGCACCAGCCCATGCTACTGTTCCTACGGCTGGACGGAGAGCCTAGTAGATGACACGGGTTTGGGTCCAGCCTGGAACCCTCAGGGGAGCTGGGTGACTGCTTACCCAGAGTGGGGGAAGGAGGCAGCACGCCTCTCCCTCCCCTACTTCTCCCTCCAAGCCAGTGCCCTGCAGCTAACTAGCTGGGAGAAAGCTGGCACCATTTCAGACATGAACAGGAGCAGCCCCACCTTCTCCCGGTGCACCCAGCAGCTAGTGAGGGCTCTTGGTAGGGGCAACCACAGCAGTTCAAATTAAGGGGGACGGGGGCTGCGGCTGTACCCACCCTACAATGGGCAGGGAAGGGGAGCCGTCCCCTCCTAAGGGAAGTGCTGGCCGCAGAGACTCTTGTACCCGTCCTGCACAATTCTGAAAGCAGTAGGGCCGGCGGGAATTGTGCCTGCTTGCAACCCAAGGATTCCACAGGGGGAAAAAAAAATCTTGTTCACCCCTCCCCACGCTGACCACACCAACCCTGGGATTCCTAAAGAGCTCCGGGCCAGCCACACCCCCAACCATTTCCCAGGGGTGGCCAACCCACCTCAAGGCTCCACAGAAGCCAACAGACTCCCAAAGAGTTCCCCACGGACTTTGGGTCTGGCAAGGGGCTCAGACTCAATCCACCTTGGGTGGAACACATATAGATAGTGGCTCTGGGAACCCCTCGGCCTCTCTGTGGACAGGATAGCCTAGTGGGATGGAGTGGATGCTCTTGTGTTCCTTATTTGTGGGAGCCCTAGATGCTGAGCCTGTGCAAACACTGTGACTGCATGAGAGGTGGCAGGGTGTAGCTGGGGTTCTGGGCAAGCTCTGGGTGCAGAGCCACACTCTCAGAACTGCTTGGTTGCGGTGGAGGGGGAGGGTGGTGCTCACTGCAGCTGGAACATTGCGTGCAAGGGGCTCCGCACAGATAACTCATGCAGATGAGTGTTGAACACATTGGGGACTAATATCCAGGCATTCATTGCTCAGCTTAAAGGAGAGGAAGGGAGGGAGCAGATGTGACCACCTCTCCCCTCCCCCCCCAATTCTCAGAATAAGAGGAGAGCTACCACCCCCAACTCGGGTGATATCCTGGATACTCCCTTCACCCCAGAGCACTGAGCAGAGCTCCCTGACCACACCCAGCACTTGCTTCTGCTATTCACTGAAAGAGCCGACACTCCAATGAGCCACGGAGGCACAGTACAAAGATAAAAGCCATCATAGGGGGGAACAAGCCAAAGAACCAACAACTATCTCCACAAACACCAAAAACTAAACACAGCAATCCAAAAAGCAAAAATAAAGTCAACATGATGCCTCCAAAGGAACATAACATTTCAATACTAGAATGCAAAGATGACGATATCGATGAAATGCCAGAAACAGAGCTGAAAAGACGAATCATAAGAACACCCAGAGGCAAATCTATGAACTAAAGAAAACCATATGTGACATGAATGAAAATTTATCCCATGAAATTAAGATTTTAAAGAGAAACCAAAATGGAATATTAGAAATGAAAAACTCAATATATCAAATAAAAAATACAGTCAAAGCCTTAACAGCAGACTCGGCAAGGCAGAAGAAAGGATGTCCAAACTAGAATATAAATGCTTGGAAATCCAACAGTCAGACCAAAAACAAGGAGAAATTAGAAAACTAAAAAATACTGTTGGGAATCTACAGGATACTATCAAATGACCCTACATGTAGGTCCTAGGAGTATTTGAAGGCATGGAAAGACATAAAGGATTAGAAGGCCTTCTTAGTGAAATAACAGAAAACTTCCCTAATTTGGAGTAAGAAAGGGACATCCAAGTACAGGAAGCACATAGAACTCCTAACAGATATGACCAGAAAAGATCTTCACCACAATGCATTGTAGTCAACTCTCCACAGTAGAACATAAAGAGAATATTCTAAAATGTACACAGGAGAAATGCCAGATTACTTTCAAAGGATCTCCAATTGGACTCAGAGTTGACTTCTCATCAGAAACCCTATAGGATCGCCTAGCAGAGAATGACAAGATACACTTCAAATCTTAAGAGGAAAAAAAACTGTCAATCCAGAATACTGTACCCCACAAAGTTCTCATTTATGAATGAAGGTGAAATAAACATCTTCCATGACAAAAAAAAAATGGAAAGAATTTGTTACCACTCATCCAGCCTTACAAAAAATACTTAAGGATGTGCTACACACAAAACCACAGAAACAGGATGACCACTATTAAAAAAGATGATGGCATTAAATCTCTCAGTAAAAATATAAAGCAAACCCAAAATAAAAAAAAAATTGGAATATTAATGGGAAAATGGCAGGGAAAAGTCATTACTTATCTATTGTCACCTTGAATGTAAATGGCCTCAACTATCCAGTTAAAAGACACAGACTGGATGAATGGATTAAAAAATAAAATGCATCTATCTGCTGCCTACAAGAAACATCTCACCAATGACTGAAAGTGATAGGATGGAAATAGATATTCCATGCCAACAAAAAACAAAAGGAGCTGGTGTAGCCATCTTAATATCAGACAAAATAGACTTTAACACAAAAACTGTTAAAAGAGACAAAGAAGGGCACTATGTGATGATTAAGAGAACAATTCAGCAGGAAGATGTGACTATTATAAATGTATATGCACCTAATTACAGGGGACCTGGCTATTTAAAAGAAATGTTAATGGATCTAAAATGAGACTCAAACAATAATGGGGGACTTCAATACCCCACTTTCAGCAATAGGCAGATCAACCAGACAGAAAATCAGCAAGGAAACAGAGTTAATCAACAATATAGACCAAATGGACTTAACAGATATCTACAGAGCTTTCCATCCCACAGCCACAGAATACACTTTCTTCTCAGCAGTGCATGGAACTTTCTCTAGGAGTGACCACATGCTAGGTCATAAATCAAGTATCAGCAAATTAAAAAAAAAAATCACAATCACACCATGCCTCTTCTCTGACCACAATGGAATGAAGTTGGTAATCAACAACACAGGAATCTCCATAACATATGCAAATACATGGAGAATGAACAACATGCTCATGAACAAACAGTGGGTCACTGAAGAAATCAAAAGACAAACCAAAAAATTTCCGTAAACAAAGGAAGACGACAATACAACATACCAAAGCTTATGGGATACAGTAAAAGAAATGTTCAAGTTCATAGTAACTGGTGCCTACACCAAGACACTGGAATGACACCAAACAAATGAGCTATCAGTGTTTTTCTAGGTCCTTGAGATGCAACAGCAAACCAAACCCAAAACTAGTAAGAGAAAGGATATAATTAAATCAGAGAACAAATAAACAAAATCAAAACAAAAAAAATATATGAGATCAGCAAAATGAAGATCTGGTTTTTTGAAAAAACAAAATTGACACACCATTGGCCCAATTAACCAAAAAAAGAAGATAGAAGACCCAAATCAAAAATCAATAAAATTAGGCCGGCGCCGTGGCTCAACAGGCTAATCCTCCGCCTTGCGGCGCCGGCACACCGGGTTCTAGTCCCGGTTGGGGCACCGATCCTGTCCCGGTTGCCCCTCTTCCAGGCCAGCTCTCTGCTGTGGCCAGGGAGTGCAGTGGAGGATGGCCCAAGTGTTTGGGCTCTGCACCCCATGGGAGACCAGGAGAAGCACCTGGCTCCTGCCATCGGAACAGCGCGGTGCGCCGGCCGCAGCGCGCTACCGCGGCGGCCATTAGAGGGTGAATCAACGGCAAAGGAAGACCTTTCTCTCTGTCTCTCTCTCTCACTGTCCACTCTGCCTGTCAAAAAAAAAAATCAATAAAATTAGAGATGAAAAAGGAAATTAACAGACACCACAGAAATAAAAAGAGTCATCTGAAATTACTACAAAGAGCTGTATGCCAACAAATTGGGAATTGGGAAACATGTAAGAAATGGATAGATTCCTGGAAACGTACTACCTACCTAAAATGAGTCTTGAAGACATAGAAAAAAAATCAGAAATAGAGACCCTCCAAACAAAGAAAAGCCCAGGACTGGATAGCTTCACAGCTGAATTCTAGAAGCCATTTAAAGAAGAACTAACTACAATGCTTCTCAAGCTATTCACAATTGAAAGGGAGGGAATCTTCCCAAATTCTATGAAGGTACCATCACCTTAATTCCTAAACCTGAAAAAGATATAATAGAGAAAGAAAACTACAGACCAATTTCCCTGATGAACACAGATGCAAAAAGCCTCATGAAAATACTAGCCAATCGAATCAAACAGCACATCAGAAAGATCACTCACCCATAGCAAGAGAGATGTATTCCTGGTATGCAAAGATGGTTCAACATTCACAAATCAATGTGATACATCCATTAACAAATTGAAGAACAAAAACCATATGATTATCTCAATAGATGAAGAGAAAGCATTTGACAAATACAACAACCTTTCATGATGAAAACTCTAAGCAAACTGGGAATATAAGGAACATTTCTCAGCACAATCAAGGCAATTTATGATAAATCCACAGCCAGCATCCTATTAAATGGGGAAAAGTTGGAAGCATTCCCACTTATATCCAGAACCAGACAAAGATGCCCACTCTCACCCACTGCTATTCAATATAGTCCTGGAAGTTTTAGCCAGAGCCATCAGGCAAGAAAAAGAAATCAAAGGGATGTAAATAGGCAAGGAAGAAGTCAAAATATCCCTATTTGCAGATGAAATGATTCTATATATAGGAGATCCAAAAGAATCCTCCAAGAGACTATTAGAACTCATAGAAGAGTTTGGTAAAGTAGCAGGATATAAAATCAATACACAAAAATCAACAGCCTTTGTATACACAGACAATGCTATGGCTGAAAGAGAACCTCTAAGATCAATCCCATTCATAATTGCTACCAAAAAAATCCAATACCTTGGAATAAATTTAACCAAGGACGTCAAAGATCTCTACAATGAGAATTACAAAACATTAAAGAAAGAAATAGAAGAAGATACCGAAAAAATGGAAAAATCTTCCATGTTGAATCTAAAGATTCAATGAGATTCCAGTCAAAATACCAAAGACATTCTTCTCAGATAGATATAGAAAAAATGATGCTGAAATTCATATGGAGGAACATGAGACCTCAAATAGCTAAAGCAATCTTATACAACAGAAACAAAGCCAGAGGCATCACAATACCAGATTTCAAGACATACTACAAGGCAGTTATGATCAAAATATCCTGGTACTGGTACAAAAACAGATGGATAGACCAGTGGAACAGAATAGAAGTGCCAGAAATCAACTCAAGCATCTACAACTTATATTTGACCAAAGGGCTAAAACCAATCCCTGGAGCAAGGGCAGTCTCTTCAACAAATGGTGCTGGAAAAACTGGATTTCCACATGCAAAAGTATAAAGCAAGACCTCTCTACCTTGCACCTTATACAAAAATCCACTCAAAATAGATTAGCCATCTAAATCTATGACCTGACACCTTCAAATTATTAAAGAACATTGAGAAAACCCTGCAAGACATTGGCACAGAAAAGACCTCAGAGGCATAGGAAGTCTAAGCCAAAAATTAACAAATGGGATTACATCAAATTGAGAAGTTTCTGTACTGCAAAAGAAACACTCAGGAAAGTCAAGAGGCAACCGACAGAATGGGAAAAATTATTTGCAAACTATGCAGCTGATAAAGAATAATAACCAGAATATAAAAAGAGATCAACAAATTCAACAACAACAAAACAAACCCAGTTAAGAAATGGGCAAAAGACTTAAGCAGACATTTTTCAAAAGAGGAAATCCAAATGGCCCACAGACACATGAAAAAATGTTCAGCATCACTAGCTGTCAGGGAAAAGCAAATCAAAATCACAATAAGGTTTCACCTCACCTCAGTCAAAATGGCTTTCATACAGAAACAAACAAATGCTGGCAAGGATGTGGGGGGAAAGGTATTCTAATCCACTGTTGGTGGGAATTTAAGCTGGTAAAGCCACTGTGGAAGACAGTATGGAGATACCTCATAATGGAAACATCTCAGAAATCTGAATATAGTCCTATCATATGACCCAGCCATGCCACTCCTGGGAATTTACCCAAGGGACATGAAATCAGTACATAAGAGAGTTATCTGCACCCCCATGTTTATTGCTGCTTAATTCACAATAGCTAAGGCATAGAATCAACCTAAATGCCCATCAACTGAAGACTGGATAAATAAATTATGGGATATGTACACTATGGAATACTACACAGCAGTTAAAAACAAAATAAAATCTGGTCATTTGCAACAAAACAGTTGAATCTGGAAAACATTATACTCAGTATAATAAGCCAGTCCCAAATGGACAAATACCATATGTTCTCCCTGATAAGTGAGAATAGAGCACCTAAAACAAAATCTGTACAAGTCAAATTGACACTCTGAGAAGCTATGACTTGAGCTGCCCTTGTCTTGACTGTCCAAGGAACAGTTTTTTTTCTTCATAATATTTGTTGAACTCTTAACATAGAGTTGATCATACGTGTATAAAGTCAACTGAGGATGGATCTCAGTAAAAAATGAAAGTGGAATAAGAGAGAAGGAAGTTTGTAACTGTAAAGCTGTATAGCTCTGCACACATCCCTACAGATTTACTTCTAAGGATACAGTTTAAAAACTTATCATGGACCCTAAATACCATTAAGTTAGGTGGTAAAAATGCCATCTTAAGTGTTAAAGTGAATGTACAGATAGGATTAAGTGATAAAGTGATCATACAAAGATCAACTGTCTGATAATAACAATAAATAGAATTAAAAAGGAGAGAATGTTCCAACATGGGAAGCAGTTCACACAGCAGACTCATAGAATGACAATCATTTAAAGTAATGCTCTGACATCAGAATCCTGGTCTGGCTGAAAAGCCTGTGAGAGCATTTCAGGCTTGGAAAGCCAAGAGACTGTGGCAAAAAATGTTCTACATGAAGGATCTCTATGAGTAAGACCCCAGCAGAAAGGAGCGGCCATCAAAGAAGGGTGTACTTTTCTCTAACAGGAGAAGAGAACTTCTACTTTGCTGATGGCCCTTCTAAATACTGACAGTTTGTAGACTCAAAGGCTTCCATACCTAGGCAGCTCATGTCAAGAGCATCAGGTGATCACTGACGTCATACATAAGCGTGTTAACTGTTAAATTAACGACAGGAGTCACTGTGTAGTAACTCCTCATGCAGGATCTCTGTCCTTAATGAGTTGTATTATGAAAGTTAACTGTAAAACTAGTTCTCAAACAGTTTGTGTGTGTGCGTGTGTGAAAACTGTTGAAATCTTTACTTAATATAGAGTTGGTCTTCTGTGTACAAAGCCAATTGAAAATGAATCTCAGTGGAGAATGGGACTGGGAAGGGGAGAGGGAGGATGAGGAGAGGTGGGAGTGCTGGTGGAAGGATGGGTATAGTGGGTATAACTCTGTTCCAAGGCCAGAACTGTGGTATAGCAGATAAAACCACCTACAGTGCTGGCATCCCATATGGGCACCAGTTCGAGTCCTGGCTGCTCCACTTCCAATCCAGCTCCCTGTTACGGCCTGGGAAAGCAGTAAGATGGCCCAAGTCCTTGGGCCCCTGCACCCATGCAGGAGACCTGGAAGAAGTTCCTGGCTCCTGGCTTCAGAGCAGCATGGCACCATTTGTTGCGACTATCTGGGGAGTAAACAAGCAGATGGAGGATCTCTCTCTCTCTCTCTCTGCCTCTGCCTCTCAAATAAATAATTTTTTTTTTAAAAAAAGAGTAACTATATTCCTAAAGTTGTATTTATGAAAGTTGTATTCCTTAAAAAACAAACAAAAAAGAAATTATAGGATATGTACTCCATGGAATACTACACAGCACTAAAGAAAAAATCTGGTCATTTGCAACAAAATGGATGAAACTGGAAAACATCATACTTAGTGAAATAAGCCAGTCTCAAAAGGACAAATGCCGTATCTTCTCCCTGTTCTGTGATAATATAGCATCTAAAAGGCAACCCATAGAAATTAAATTGTCACTTTGAGAAGCAATGACTTTGAATAGCCCTTGTCTTGACTATTGAGGAACATTTTTTCTTTTGTCCTAATCATTGAACTCTGCTTAACATAGAGCTAACCATACGTGTATCAAGTTAACTGAAAATAGATCTTACAAAAAAAATAAGAGAATAAGAGAGGGAAGAGGAAGAGGGGGTGGGAGTCGGGGGAAGAACAGATATTGTGGGAAGAATTACCATGAACCTAAAGTTGTAACTGTGAAATGTATGAAGTTTGTAATTGTAAAGCAGTATAGTTCTGCATATATTTCTACAGACTTACTTCTAAGAGTACAGTTTTAAAAGGTGCCATAGGACCCCCAAATCCCCTTAAGCAGGGTGATAAAAATAGTATTCCAATGTTATAGAGGTCATACAGATAGGATTAAGTGTTAAAATGATCATATAAATAGGACCAAGTGTTCAGTTATAACAGATAGAATTAAAAAAGAATGAATGCTCCAACATGGAAAGCAGTCCACACAGCAGACTCATAGAATGACAATTGCCTTGAGTAGCACTCTGATCTCAGAATCAGCCCTTAAGGCATTCTGGTCTGGCTGAAAAGCCCACAAGAGCATTTCAGGTGTGGAAAGCCAAGATACTGTGGCAAAAAATGTTCTACATGAAGGAGTTCTGTAGTTGAGACTCCAGTGGAAAGAAGTAGACATCAAAGAAGGATGCCCTTTTCTCTGAAGAGAGAACTTCTACTTTTCTTATGGCCTTGTCTAAATACTGATGGAATCTGTGGATTCAAAAAGCTCCCATAGCCTTGGCAGCTCATGTCAAGCACCTCAGGTGATCACTGACCCCATCCATAAGAGTGTTACTTGTTAAATAAACGGGAGTCACTGTGCACTAACTACCCATGCAGGACCTCTGTCCTCAAAGATTTGTATTATGAGAGTTAACAATAAAACTTGATCTCAAAGAATTACTTCGTTTTAATGTATTAAGTGGAGGATATTCTTATGTCTCCTAAGTGATAATCAAGTCTATGTGCCTGCAAAAGATGTATTATTCTTTGGTTCTTCTTTAAAGATAATTAAGCCCCTTAAAAAAACAAAAAAGCAAAATTACCTTAGAGATTACTTTGAACAGCCTTTGATGGACTGTTGAGAAATTTTTTTTCTTTCTGATACAAAGTGTTGAACTCTTTACCTAGAATACAGTTATCGTCTGTGTATAAAGTTAAATGAAAATAGATCTTAGTAAAAAACAAGACTGAGGCCGGCGCCGCGGCTCACTAGGCTAATCCTCCGCATTGTGGCGCTGGCACACCGGGTTCTAGTCCCGGTCAGGGCACCGGATTCTGTCTGGGTTGCCCCTCTTCCAGGCCAGCTCTCTGCTGTGGCCAGGGAGTGCAGTGGAGGATGGCCCAAGTGCTTGGGCTCTGCACCCCATGGGAGACCAGGAGAAGCACCTGGCTCCTGCCATCAGATCAGCGCGGTGCGCCGGCCACAGCACACCAACTGTGGCGGCCATTGGAGGGTGAACCAACAGCAAAAGGAAGACCTTTCTCTCTGTCTCTCTCTCTCTCTCACTGTCCACTCTGCCTGTCAAAAATTAAAAAACAAAAAAACAAAAAAACAAAAAAAAAACAAAAAAACAAGACTGAGAACAGGAGAGAGGAGTGGAGTACAGGTGGGAAGGCGGGTATGGTGTGAAGAGTTACTATATTCCTCAACTTGTATTTATGAAATATATGCAAATAAACTGATTAAAAACAATAATGTCTGTGCTGCTCCTGAATAGAGAACATCTCTGAATTTATATTTCTTTTTTAAAAACTTCTTTTGATTCCTCTGTGTTCCATGGTTTCCCGAGTGTTTATCTGCATGTATTTTGTTAGATTTGTATTCAGGGGGCCCGGCACTGTGGCATAGCAGGTAAAGCCGCCACCTGTGGTGCAGCATCCCATATGGGCACCAGTTTGAGTCCTGGCTGCTCCACTTCTGATCCAGCTCTCTGCTATGGCCTGGGAAAGCAGTAGAAGATGGCCCAAGTCCTTGGGCCCCTGCACCCATACAGGAGACCTGGAAGAAGCTCTTGGCTCCTGGATTCCTATCAGCTCAGCTCTGGCTGTTGCGGCCAATTGGGGAGTGAACCAGCAGACGGAAGATCCATCTCTCTCCGCCTCTCCTTCTCTCTGTGTGTAACTTGACTTTCAAATAAATAAAAATATCTTTAAAAAAAAAAAAGAAAAAAGATTTGTACTCAGGAACTTCAATATTCAACTGTGGTTGTAAATAATATTTCCTTGATTCTAATTATTGCTATAGATTACTGCTGATATAGAGGAAATCAATTAACATGTTAAAAAAATGTACAGTCCACACTCAGCCCCATGGTGAAGAGCCTGCTCACCTCTCTCATACTTTTGCCCCTTCAACTCTTCTATCTAAAGTCACCCCAGGGGCTGGCCAGAGCTATGGCGTAGCAGGTAAAACGGCCAGCTGCGTTGCCAGCATCCTATTTGGATACCCATTCAAGTCCCAGCTGCTCTGCTTCCAATTCAGCTCCCTGTCGGTACACCTGGGAAAGCAGCAGAGGATGGCCCAAGTCCTTGGGCCCCTGCACCCATGTAGGAGACCCAGGAGAAACTCCTGGTTTCAGATTTGGCTCCACTCCAGCCATTGCAGCCATATGGGTAGTGAACCTGTGGATGGGAGATATCTGTCTATACCTCTCTTTATAACTCTTTCAAATAAATAAATGTTTTAAGAAAAAGCGAGGGACAGTTTAACTGGATGCACAGCCACTCTGAAAATTCTTGCCTTAAACCAAATTCAGATCCAACTGTCAGTGGATGAAAAAGATAAAGAGCAGATTTTTAAGAGTCCAGGCTCTGGGGGGATTCAGGAAAGAGGAATGGGGTTTTGTAGGGCCCAACCCTAAAGTTCTAGGCCAACTCTAAAACACTAACACTCCCTGGTAGACATGGCTTTGAAAGCACTTGGAGAGCCTGCAGAATTGGCAAGAACGGAGATGGAACTGTCATCAACAGAAAAGGCAGTGGAGGAAGAAACCGTGGAGATGAGTAGGGAGGAGAGGGTCAGTTAGGAGTACGTTAAATTCGAGTCAGCCGAATCAGTCACAGGTGTAAAATATTCCACTCCTCCACGTGATTAACACACCAGTTAATGTAATTAATACTGTGTTCCTCTGACCTTTATGCAATTCCATGCCGTCACTGAGTCAGGGGCAGTGGGAATGCGCAAAGACCTTGGCGTTCTGCCTCTTGTTATCAGTGCTTTCTCTAAAACTGATCGATTTAAACTTAGTGCGCCTGGGATCCTTCTCTTGTCAAGCAGAGATAATAAGACCTTTCTTTCGGACTTGTTGCAATGTTCTAACACAGGTAATGTAGGCACAGGCCTGCTCACGGTGGGCTGATGGGCACACAATCCACTTACGCTTTCTTCAAAGCAGAGACACCTGCTCATCTGCTCTGCCTCCGGACCGACCCTCAGCCTCTGAAAAGAGGCACAACAGCCAGCCAGCTTTGGCTAAGGCTTCCTGAATCAAAGTTCTTGAAAACTGGCCATCTGCAAGCAACCTACCAGCTGTGTTAGTGCAAACTGGAAAACCTGGCCCACCCCCGTGCAGAGCCTGAACATTCCTTACTCTGGGGAAGTCGGGAAAGAGGAGTGGGGCTTTGAAAGGTACAAGTCTCAAGCCCTGGCCAACTCTAGAAACAGTAACTCTGCCGGCAAGACCTAGTGCCCCAAGCCGCCTGTGTTTGATTCTCACAACAACCCTCTCTGCGACCCAGTGAAAATGGGTCCTCAGATTCTTCTAACACAGGACAAAAACTTACACTCCTCTCCCAGGTCCTCTGGGACCCAGTGCCTTTCAGATTGCTCTCCCACCTCCTCTCCACCCACCTTAGACAAACACTAGGAAAGGCTGTGAACTGTGTCCTTGGATGGTGTGGAGAGAGCAGCGCTGGCAGTTTTCTGTTTACCTGAGAGCTCTGTCCTTGGCCTCCTGGATGGCCTTCCTCTTGGTTAGGTCAGCCGCAGAGCACAGCGTCCGCCAAATTACTTTCAGCTTGATCTCGAAGTCCCCACTGGCGTCAAACTAACTGTTCCCTGTTGACATTTTTGACTGCCCCTTTATGCAAACTGAAAGATAAATCAATAAGCGGAGGTCCAGAGGAAGGAAGATTGGGGACAGGTCAGCCACTGTGAGTCAGAGGACGGGAGCACTTTGCAAACTGAGATGAGCCACACAGACGTCGGGTATTCCAAGGCAACACTGGCCACCCTTCCGTCTTTGTAACTGCTCAACACGGACCGGGGAGGACAGACTCACCCTTACCCTTCCTGCAAACCTCTTGTTTGCAGGAGCTGCTCAGGGAACATCTAACTGGACTGTTAACCGGATGCACTCAGTGCACCCAAGGACATAAACGTCCATGAAGTAGCCTGAAAACTAACTCGCCAGGGCCTTGCAAGTTTTAAGAACATGGCTTACTCTGTGAAGTCAGAACCCCTGGCTGAAATCCTAGCCTTAGCTGACCAGCAAGACAAACAGGATTGAAATGAATAAGAACATCTAGTCTTTGTGTAGAGTGAGGCATTGGGCTAAATGACATATTTTATACTAAAGCTCAAACAAGTCCATCACGTAGAAACGTTTCTCCCCATGATGAAGCTGAGAAAACGAGGCTAAGTGAAGCAAATTACTGGATGTCAAACAGCTCATGAGTAACAGCTGGGATGAAAAGTTGAACCCCGAGGTTTCCTAATTTTCTATCATTTCAACCCATTCTTTTTACCTATAACTGCGAAATGCTACTAATGTCTACAACTTCAAAACGTTCACACATTAGCTGTCTTTAGCAGAATTTTATAAAATTCTACATCTCTACCAGTTAGGCACTTTTGTGTTTATTTCCTCTATTTCTACTTCTCATGTAGTAGTAAATATACCATATATATAATACACATGTAACACATATAATACATTACACCACTATGTACATATATGTATACACAACTGTATACAAAATGTTTGCCATGGTGTAGCTGGGCTGTGAGTAATATTTGGAATTTTTTTTCCCCTTTGAGTCTCTTTCATTCCCATTGCCTAACTCTTCCCAGTGTTTTCTTTCCCACCTGATTTTTCCCACAGGCTGTAATATGACATTAAATGTGATCATCTAAAGGTCTTTCTGTCCTCCGTTTTTAAACTGACTTCCTTTGCCATGTTGCGGTCTCGCAGCGTTACCTTGCCTTTACGGTGTACTACTGGTGCCCGCGTCTGGCTCCCATCTGACTGTGCAGTCCGCGGGGCAGGGAAAGTGCCTTTCCTGACTTTCTACGTTCCCCAAGACACGACGCTGCGCTTCTAACCCAAGTGTACTGGATTAGCCAAATAAGATAATCAAGAAATCAAACCAAAACCTGGTGCCCGCCGGTGTTTTCCCAGCCAATGATAGGCGGGAGACTCCAGAGAGGCCATCCTCCTTAAACAAACATCACCTGTCTCCAACCTGGGCCGCCAGTTGCGTGCGGACCCCCAACCCCAGGCCCTAGCCCCTAGCCCCTAGCCCAGACGCAGTTCGGGTCGGGTCGGACTCGGGCCTCGCACCTGTTCCACCTCCAGGCGTTTGGATCTGCAGTGTATCCCGCAGGAAGGCGTCACCCGACGGTCCGCAGAGCCACCAACTGAGGCTGCGGGCTCAGTGCTACCCGTCCCCGGGCCGGGTCACCTTCATCTTGGGGGCCGCCCGCCCGCCAGCCGGTCCGGGAGCGGCGCCGGTCAACCGCAGAGTGCGCGGCGCCCACCACCCCGCTTCGCGGTCGCGCGGACCCGAGCGCCGCCCCCGCGCCCACGCCCTCCCTCCCGCAATCCGCGGGCCCTGCAGAGAGCGAGCCCCTCTCCCCACCGTGTGCCCTCCCGCCGCCCTGACCCCAGGTTCGCGCCCCAGCCCTCCGCGACCCCCTCTCGCATGGCCGACGCAGCCATCTCCTCCGGTAGCCAGGCTACCGTTTCCTTATCTGAAACGTAGGGACCACAGGGCCTACTCCGTTTACCCTGAACGTGCAAAAAACGAGGGAGTGCCATGGCGAGGCCAGTTGCTAATTCTTGGACTTGTGGTTGCGGTGCCCGAGGGGGAGGCACCAGGGCGGCGGCTCCGAGCGCCCGCCCCCGCTCCACCCTCCCAGCCCCGGAGGCGCAGCCGGCGGACCCGCGCCCTCCCGCCGCGGGTCAGAGCCCGGCGGCCTCGCGGCGACATGGCGGCCGGCCACCGCCTCCTGCTGGAGAACGCGCGGCAGGTGGTGTTGGTGTGCGCCCGCGGCGAGCGCTTCCTGGCTGGGGACGCGCTGCGCAGCCTGGCGGTGCTGGAGGGCGCCAGCCTGGTGGTGGGCAGGTAAGGGGCTGCGCGCAGGGTGCGGACGCCCGTCGGCCAGGGCTCCGGCTTGCAGCTGGGTGCTGGGCGGGGTGGGGGTAGGGTCGGAGCTTCCCTGCGCGCAGAGACCTTGGCAGATCAGCCTCCTAGGCACCTGTGGCTCATTCGCCCAACTGCCTTGGATTTCATTCGGGGAGACAAAGCGCTCAAGCTGAACATCTTGGGGCGCACAGCTGGTGAAGGGTCCTTGTCCAGCAGCCAGGAGGAGTTGGGGTTCTTTCCAGTGCTTCTTGAAGTGTGACACGGGGGACCACTTTTGTCAGGATGGCCTGTGAAGATAATTATACGAATTATTATTAAGAGAGTTCTGACTCCACTCCCTAGCCCCAAAACTTTTGGATCAGCATCTCTAGGGAGGGAGTTCTGAGACCAGAATTTTTAAAAAGTACCTTTCCCACCCCGTGGTCTGTACCATAAAGCTTAAAGAGTCGTGGATTGACATGATGGTGGCTTTGGGCGACAGGAAATTAGGATTTGGCCGCCAGAAAAAGAAGGGTTCGTTTCAGCCACTTTTCTCTTCAGCTCCTGAGATTCCTGCCAGATGGGAACTGAAGAACAGAGTTTGGGAGGGTGACCTGGGAGGGGGTTGTGTGGGGGTTTGTGTCAGAGGACCCATGGGGCAGGAATTGCACAAGATGAATCAGGGTCACAAACAGACCCTGCTTATCAGGGTTGTGGAAGGCACAGCTTGCAGGAACTGCGGGTGTGTGTGTTTGTTTTTAGTTAATAAAGAGATGGAAACATTCCCATCATTCCCCGTCTTAGACCGTCTTCTCTTGCTATAATGGAATACCTGGACAGAGACTCAGTTAGCTCAGCTCAAGAGGTCTGGAAGCCCAGGAGCTCAGCCCTGGCATCACCTGGTGAGACAGAGCTAGTAGGCTCCCTCTTCCCCTAGGAAGTCACTAATGCCATCCCGGGACTCCAGCCTCAGGACCTCATCTCATCTCCCAAAGGCCCAACCTGCGAATGTCCGTAACATGTGACTGCCACCCCTGGAGGAGTCCTGCCTCGAGTTCCTGACTCCTGCTTGGCCAGACCCAACCCAGCCATTATGGGTATTTGGGGGAGTGAACCAACAGATGGGGGTCTCTCTCTCTCTCTCCTCAAATAAATAAGCATTAATAAATAAAAGATAAGTTTATTTTGGTGCAAAAAATTTTGAAATCCATGCATACAATGAGTCTTCAAAAAGTTCATGGGGAATGTGTGTTAGGAAAAAACTATGCGTGAATTCCACAAATTTTCATTAAAATATACTTAGCCTTTAAATCTATTTTCCATGAACTATTTGAAGTGCCCTCGTGGAAGTTACTGTAAAAAAAAAAAAAAAGTTAAGATCAGTTAACAGACTCACACACTTGCTTAGAAGGTTGAAAAAAAATACCTGCCTAGATTGGAACCACAGTACCTACAAACATAAAACATTAGCAACATGAGGTCTTGGATTCCAAACATGTTCCTATACTGAGTTCATGTTAAAACCACATAAAATAGGCTAAGAAAGAGGAAGGTATTGACTTGTGGTCTAGAAAGTGAATTTTTGATTTGAGTCTGTAACATGTTTCTTAGAATTTGTTGTATTTATTAAATCCATTCAAATAAACTTACAGGAATATTCAGAACTTTGCTATTCAGATTACTAGTTTGATACAGGATTGCTTTTATTTTCATTTGTTATTAGAACTGTATATTACACATGCAAAATGGAGAATTGACATCATCATCTGATGATTCGAGTTGCTTCAAAATGTATCCCCCTGGGGCCAGCACTGTGGCATAGTGGGTAAAGCCACCACCTGCGGTGCTGGCATCCCATATGAGAGCCAGTTCTAGTCCCAGCTGCTCCACTTCCGATCCAGCTCTCTGTTATGGCCTGGGAAAACAGTAGAAGATGGCCCAAGTCCTTGGACCCCTGCACCCATGTGGCAGACCCAGAGGAAGCTCCTGACTAATGGCTTCGGATCAGCACAGCTCTGGCTGTTCGTTGTGGCCAATTGGGCAGTAAACCATTGGATGGAAGATCTCTCTCTCTCTCTCTCTTGCTTTCTCTCTCTCTCGCTTTCTCTGCCTCTTCTTCTCTCTGTGTGTAATGCACTCTCTCTCTCTTTTTAAGGATTTATTTATTTATTTGAAATCAGAGTTATACACAGAAAGAAGGAGAAGCAGAGAGAGGGAGAGAGAGGTGTCTTCCATCTGCTGGTTCACTTCCCAGTTGGCCACAATGGCCGGAGCTGGGCCGATCTAAAGCCAGGAGCCAGGAGCTTCTTCCAGGTCTCCCATGCAGGTGCAGGGGCCCAAGGACTTGGCCATCTTCTACTGCTTTTCCAGGCCATAGTAGAGAGCTGGATCCAGCAGAGAGCTGGAGCAGCTGGGACTTGAACCGGCACCCATATGGGATTCTGGCGCTGCAGGCGGTGGCTTTACCCACTACACCACAGTGCCAGCCCCATGTGTAACTCTTTCAAATAAATAAAATCTTTTTAAAAAATTAAAAAATAGTATATAAATAAATAAATAGAGAGCTCTCACTTTCTGGTTCACTTCTCAAATGTCCACAGTGGATCCAAGAGCTGAGAATCCAATCCAGGTCTCACATATGGGTGGCAGGAGCCTAATGACTTGAGCCATCACTGCTGACTCCCAAATCTGCATTGGAAGGAAATTGGAGCTAGGAGCTAGAGCTGGGAATCAAATTCAGGCACTCTGATGTGGGATGTGGGTATCTTAACTTGTGCCTTAACTGCTAGGCCAAATGCCTGCCCCAAAGATAGTTTACTCTAACATTCACAACACACACACACACACCCCACACACACACGTGTGTACCCCATCCAAAGGCTAAAACCAAGATGAAAATGTCTGAGAGAATAAAACAATGGCAATGAGAATATAGGTTCATACATAAGGACCATTTGTTTTCACACTTCAGAGCAGAGAATAGGCAAAAATGGAAAGTGTTGAAGGAAAAATAAATGGGTGTTTCAACTTTACTCTTAGACACCATAAAGATCCAGGTTGACAATGAATAATTTTATCCATTCATCAAACTTGGGGCCAGCGCTGTGGTGCAGTGGGTTAAACCACCACCTGCTGGAACCGATGCTGTGGCTCACTTGGGTAATCCTCCCCCTAGGGTGCTGGCATCCCATATGGGCGCCGGGTTCTAGTCCTGGTTGCTCCTCTTCCAGTCCAGCTCTCTGCTGTGGCCCGGGAGGGCAGTGGAGGATGGCCCAAGTGCTTGGGCCCTGCACCCGCATGAGAGACCAGGAGGAAGCACCTGGCTCCTGACTTCGGATCGGTGCAGCACCAGCCATAGCAGCCATTTGGGGAGTGAACCAACGGAAGGAAGACCTTTCTCTCTGTCTCTCTCTCTCACTGTCTATAACTCTGTCAAAGTAAACAAACAAACAAACAACAAAAAAAAAACCCACCGCCTGCACCGATTCGAGTCCTGGCTGCTCCACTTCTGATCCAGCTCTCTGCTAATGCACCTAGGAAAGCAGTGGAAGATGGCTCAAGCGCTTGGGCCCCTGCATCCACATGGGAAATCCAGAAGAAGCTCCTGGCTTCAATCTAGCCCCACCCTGGTTGTTGTGGCCATTTGGGGAGTGAACCAGCAGATGAAGGACCTCTCTTTGTCTCTCCCCCTCTGTAACTCTGTCTTTCAAATAAATCTTCAAAAATGCAATAAAAATAAAGAACTCATCAAACTCGTACTGAGAAGTTAGACTGTGTTCAGATCTGGTTCTGCTCTCAAGGAGCTCACAGAGATAATGACACTTTCATTTCTAACCTAGGGTTTTTTTTAAGTTAGTTTGTTTATTTGAAAGTCAGAGTTACAGAGAGTTACAGAGAGAGAGTTGGAGATCTTCCATCCACTGGTTCACTCCCCAAAATGGCACAATGGGCCATGCCAAAGCCAGGAGCCCAGAACTCTATGAAGAGCTCCCAAGTGTGTGGCAGGAGCCCCGGGACATGGGTCATTATCTGCTGCTTTCCCAAGCACGTTAGCAGGGAGCTGGATCTGAAGCAGAGCGGCCGGACCTCGAAAGCAGCACTCCAGTATGGGATGCTGGCATCACAGCCTCTGGCTTAACCCACTGTTCCACAAGACCAGCCCCTAGTTTGCCTGCTAGTTTGCTTTACTAATTCCAAAAGATTCTGTTGGATTGTTCTTTCTAAACTTTTCAGAATAGAAAGCTGATAAAAACATTACCAACACATCCCTGCTCTTTGTTGTCCATAAAATGTACATGTGATACATGTTCATTGTAGAAAAAAATGAGAAAGTATAGATAAACTAAGAAGAAAAAAAATCACTAAGCCGGCGCCGCGGCTCACTAGGCTAATCCTCCGCCTTGCGGCGCCTGCACACCGGGTTCTAGTCCTGGTCAGGGCGCCGGTTCTGTCCCGGCTGCCCCTCTTCCAGGCCAGCTCTCTGCTGTGGCCAGGGAGTGCAGTGGAGGATGGCTCAAGTGCTTGGGCCCTGCACCCTATGGGAGACCAGGATAGGCACCTGGCTCCTGCCATCGGATCAGCGCGGTGCGCCGGCTGCAGCGCGCTACCCGCGGCGGCCATTGGAGGGTGAACCAACGGCAAAAGGAAGACCTTTCTCTCTCTCTCTCTCTCACTGTCCACTCTGCCTGTCAAAAAATTTTAAAAAAAAATCACTAAACTCCACCTGCTATTTAGTGAACTGATGCCAACATTTAGGTATTTCTTCTTGCAGATGTTTTCCTATGAAAATAGAGTCATCTAAAAATAAATTTTTTGGAAAAGGAATTTGTATATTGTTTTGTATCTTTTTTCCCACTTGGTAATAAATAGTAAAAATCTCACCATAGCACTACCACATATATTTCTGATTTTAAAAAAAGTTTATTTATTTATTTGAAGAGCAGAGAGAGACAGAGAATGATAGGGGAAGAGAGAGAGAGAGAGAGAGAGGGGTCTTCTATATACTGGTTCACTCCCCACATGCGCTCAACAGCCAGGGCTGGACCAGGCCAAAGTAAGGAGCCGGGAATTCTGCTCGGGTCTTGGGGGTGAGAGGGACCCAAGTACTTGATGCATCATCTGCTGCTCAACACTTTAGCAGGAAGCTTGCCCAGAAGTGGAGGCAAGACTTGAATCCTGCTCTGAGGGGGGATGTGGTTGTCTGTGCAAGCAGTGACTTCACCCATTGCACCACAATGCCCACCCGCATCTTTGTAATTTTTCATGACTACCTGAAAGAAAATACTTTTGGGGGAGTGCTTCTAGGTTCTTTCAGTAACTATCCATGGATGTAAGCCTTTGTTCAAACGTGGTAAGCAGGAATCCACCAATCAGTGAGTGCCAGGAATTCTTAGAAGGTAGATGAGCATGTGATTGGTGGGGACAGGAAGAGGACCCAGTGCCCTCAAAATTTTCCTCCCACACGATCGAGGCTGTTAGATTTATTTCTTAGGTTTGACCTCACTTAAGCACCAACAATCCTTCTTAAAGCTGTGCCACTCATTAACTCTTCACATAGAATAGTTGATCAGCTCTTTTGACCTTTGATCCTGGTTAATACAGCTTCATGCCAGGAGACGTCCTTTCGTGTTCAAAGGTCAACTCCCAATCCTGCCATCTTTCCACCGTCAGATTCACAGCACAGTGGCAGCCTAACTAAGCAGACTGGGTAAAAGCTATTAACAGTGACAACAAGTGTATCAGCCGGGATGCTAAAGTAAACTTCAAACCTTAGGGTTTTATCCTACCCCTAGGTTGGTCTTTCCATAATTTCTTCTTCCCCCTTTCATGATAGCTGTTTTTCTCCTGGGGAATCCATTCCTCCACCCTTGTATCCTGTTAGGTTACTGCAACAACTTCAGAATTCCGTCCCGCCCCTGCTGCCTACAGCATTTTTAGCACTCAGCAGAATGACTTTCAATTCTGGAAGCACTGATTTGCAGTGAGTGACAAAGACTCAACATAGTAGAAGTCTCTTTCTGTCCTGAGTAGATCCAGAGGTAGGCTTCAGTGTTAGCTGGGGACAGCACTCTGCAGAGCCAGTCCTTGGGATCCGGGCCCCTCCTATCTTGCTCTGCTGTACATGAGACAAGATGACTGCTCCAGTTCTAGTTATGGTGTTTGTGTTCCAGCCAATAAGAATAGGAAGAGAAAACAATCCTATTGGCTAGAGTTTAGTCACATGGTCACCACTGGCTAATGGGAGGCTGGGAAATGTAGTCTTTATTCTGGGTGGTCTTGTGTCTAGCTAAAACATAGCATCCTATCACTGTGGGAAAAGGGAACACTGATCCTGGGGAACAATTAGTAGTCTGTGCTACACAAGGCTTTTTGGCTTGAACATGGGTACAGGCACTTTTCCAAGACTCGAGTTCAAGAAGGAAACACAATAAATGTTGATGATGGATACCAAGTCACCCAGAAACATTTTAAACCACTAGTTGGATTTCTCACATTCCTGTAGAGCTTTAGTAATTATTTCTTGATTTTCTTTCTTCAGTGATGGGTTTATAAAAGCGATTGGTCCTGCTGATGCTATCCAAAGACAGTTTGCTGAAGAAACTTTTGAAGAAAGAATTGACTGCTCTGGGAAATGTATCCTACCAGGTACTTCCCTCTTTCTCCACGTGGGTCTCCCATGTGGGTGGAGGGGCCCAAGTGCTTGCACTGTCTTCCGCTGCATCCCAGGCACAGTAGCAGGGAGCCAAATGGAAGTGAAGTAGCTGGGAGTCAAGTCAGCACCCATGTGGGATGATGGCGCCACAGGTGTGGGTTTAACTCACTGCACCACAATGTCAGCCCTGAAGGGTTTCTATCTTATGGTTCTTGAGGGTCAGGAGACAAAGCCAGGATGAAATATTATGAGAAAAAAATTGAATATAATAAAAAGCAACAGGAATAGAGACTTTTGATTTTAGTCCAATCAGAACCATTCATGAGTCATTTATTCCTTAAGGTATTTTAAGTATTCCAGAAAGACAAGCTTGACTGAATTATACCTGGATAGTGAATTATACCTGGATAGTGAAAAGTTCCAACTAGTTGCTTCATAGTTTCTCTTTAGTTGAGATACATTTCTCTCTTGAAGACAGAGTCATTGTTCTGATCTCACATTTTTCCTTCTCAAAGTTGGGGAGGGGATCATGTTATTCTGTTTTCGTACCTGAATTATTTCTTGGGGATACATTCCTTGTAAAAGCTTATTTGGTCATCATAGACATATTGAGCAACAAGAATTGCATGTATTTCACTTCTGTGTGAGAAGCTTCTCTAACAGCCATGCAGAGAGGTGGTGCTGAGCTGTCTCTGTTGAGAGAACCACAAGGTCCTACTCTTGCATCTTCCTCCTAGAGAGATGGCCACCGTCATGCTTTCCTAAGAGCACCACGGTGCAGTATGCTTGCCACAAAGGCTTTTCATTTCCTAACTTTGAGATGACTGCTTTACCGATTGCAGGTTTGGTGGATGCGCACACCCATCCCGTCTGGGCCGGTGAAAGAGTTCACGAGTTTGCGATGAAGGTAACTGCAGCGAAGAATGGCAAAGCAAAATAAAACTGTCCTAAAAAGTTAATAGGCTGTCAAGTGTTGCCACACACGTCATCCTATCTTTTTACTTGCCTAGGTGTGAAAAACTTATTTGTAACTGCCCCAGATCTTTACATTATGTACAGAACTAGCAATCATTTTAAATGCGATAGTCTTGGAAAGTTTTAGCTGAGAATCCTTTTAAAGCAGAGCTGTTTCTTCTTTCCCTTCTCCCCATACAAACCACTACCTCTAAGAGCCTTTGAAAGTACTCCAAGAAACAATTTGAAAATCACAATTCATTGTGGCCAAATGTGGAAAAATATGGTACTAATAACATAGAAAAATGAAACATTAAGAACCACAAACTGTAGTTTGTGTCAGTCATATACTAATTGTAGCCAACTTCTAAATCCCTGGCTGGAGCCGTTTCCACGTTGTTTACAAAACAGAAGATATGCATCCTAGCAGCTGAATTGGATTATGTCAGAAAAAAAAATGTATTTCCTCTAACTGTCATGTACCTTTCTCAACAAACGTGAGCTGGTGGTTCTTAAAAATTATTTTTAGGGGATGCAAGTTTAGCCTAGTGGCTAAGACACCTGCATCCCACATTAGAGCATCAGAGTCTGATTCCCAGATTCGGGTCTAGAATCCAGCTTCCTGCCAATGCAGAGCTGGGAGGCAGAAGTGATTGGATCCCTGCCACCCAGGTGTGAGACCTGGATTGAGCTCCTGGCTCCCACCTTTAGCCCTAGGGCATTGGGAGAGTGAGTCAGTAGATACTGGCTCTCTGTTTCTCTGCCTCTCAAAGTTTTTAAAAAATTTTGTTGAATCACAGAATTTTAGAGCCAAAAGCATCCTTAGAGATTCATGGTCCAGTGCTTTCATATTTATATAACTGGAGAGAGTCTGGTCCAGGGAAAGGAAGTTAGTTGACTGAGAGTGGCAGACACCAGATGGCAGCTTGGGCTGGGAGACTCAGCCCTGTGTGTTTTGTTCCCACCACACTCTCAGCCCGCCTGAGTAAGTGGAGCCCAGCAGGACCCCAGGAAGTGCCTCTTATGTGCTTGAGTGACAACAGTCAGACTTCACACTCTGGTGCCCAAATATTGAGCCATGGAAACTGCCCTGGGTCTCTTTAGTGGAGATTTGAATAATTCTTGTGAGGTTCCCTAAATCACCCAAACTTTGTGTTCTCCATCATACCGAGGGAGGTAGGCAGGGCTGAGACCCAAATGGTACACACTGGGGCAATTGGGTTGTTAAGATATTGAAATACTCCTATACCATTTTTTTCATTGCAGCTGCCCTAAAACCCATCACATCTCCCAACTCTGCCACTCCAATCTCTTCCTGCACCCCTGTCTCTCCCCCTTCTTCACGCCTGCCATGCTTCCCACAATCCAGCACCTGGCAAAGTAGGGGCTTCCAGGTCTATGTACATCCTTTCTGGCCTGATAGATTGGTACCCACGACACATCACCTCATCGTCACTTTGTAATGTCACCCTTGGGAGTAGCTGCGAGCGACGCCTCTGGTTTGCCCGGCCTAAGGGTAAGCGCTGTGTTCAGTTGGCAGGAGCCACCTACATGGATATTCACCGGGCTGGAGGAGGAATCAACTTCACCGTGGAGCGCACGCGCCAAGCCTCGGAGGAGGAGCTTTTCAGCTCCTTGCACCAGCGGCTGCAGTGCATGCTGAGGGCTGGGACCACCCTGGTGGAATGCAAGAGCGGATACGGCCTCACCTTGGAATCGGAGCTCAAGATGCTGCGCGTGATTGAGTGCGCCCGGCGCGAGCTGGACATGGGCATCTCGGCCACCTACTGCGGGGCTCACTCGGTGCCCAAGTAATCTCAGGGCTCGGGGATGGAGGGAAGCTGCACTGGCCGGGGCTGAACGCTTTGGGTGTGCATTGGGAGCCCAGGAAAGAAGCCTGTGGAAAGCTGTTTGGCTTCTAATGGCCAATAATCCTGCACACGAGATGTTAGAGAGGGGCCTGTGAGCCTCAGGAGTTGGAGAGTCCTGTAATAGAGAAAGCGGAGGAGATGTGCTGAGCTCTTTGGGTTAGCAAGAAAGCAGGAGCCAGCAAAGTCAGCAATGGAGTCATTTCCCCTGATAATAGAAAAAAACTTTAGAAAGGATAAGGAACACCCAGGAGATAGATCACACCTTGCAACCTAGGTGAGACTCAGAAGGGTGCCTGGTGTTGTTCACCAGACAGAAAACACTTCAATTGTAAATGGTTTGTAGTCTTCCCCTTGTATCTATAAAGTTTCTCCACGTGGCTTTACTGCAGGAATCTGTCTCCTTCTGGGTTTGCATCTTCCTTGTTCTGGGTTCCCTTTGGTCCTGGGATGCATTCATTTTCTTTTAGCTCTTTTAGTTCTGGAACCATGGCTTTCCTCCCCAGAAATCCCAGGAGATAGCTCACACCTTGTAGCCCATCAGCTTCTGTGATAACACCGAAAATCAATGCTTTTACCAATTTTCAAGAAAACAATACATTGTTATTAACTGTACTCATCATGTTTAGAAATATAAATTTTTGTATTAATATTTATCTGCAGAGGAACTAAAAACATGAAACCTCAAAATTCAGAAAATAAATTATGTAGAAAATATTTTCAGTAATCTTTGTTGAAAACTTTAAGCATTTATATTTATGAAATTAAGCTTTTTGTTTGTTTCTTTGGGAGGCAGAGAGAGAGACAGACAGCAAGATAGCTCCCATCTGTGTTTACTCCCTAGTGCCTGCAAAGGCCAGCGCTGGGCTGGGGCCAGCACTGAGAGCCGAGAACTCAATGCAGGTCTCTCATGTGGGTGGCAGGAACCCAGTTACTTGAGCCATCACCTCTGCCTTCCACGGTCTGCAGTGGCAGGAGGCTTGAGTCAGGAGCTGGAGCCAAGACTACACTCAGGCACTCCGATGTGGGGTGTACGCATCTCCACTGTTAACCACCTGCTCCCCAATGCACTTTTGAATTTTGCATCTTGATCTGCATCGATAAAGCCTGTGCTCAAAGAACAGTGAAATAACACATCCCAAGTTACATAGGCTGCAAGTGGTCAAGCTCCAAGTTTATCTGACTTCAAGAGCACAGCCCTTCCTAACACAGAACTACCCCAGAATTCTAGAGGCAATTTCAGGGCCTCCTAAGATCTTCCTGCATGGCCCCTGATGGTGAGGCAGGGAACCTCAGATAAGTTATGGAGATAGAAAAAGGCAAGGCCATAGCCAGGACCCAAAGAAGGAGAGCACAGTTGGGTTACCAGGGAAGCCCTCTGAGGGTCCTTGGCAGGAAGACAGCTTTTCAGCCTGGTGGCCCTACTGGCATCCCCAAAGGCAGCACCATTGTCCTGGAATGAGTGAGGCGTTAGAGTCTCTGTATTGGGTCAGTGCATACAGAAGTCACGAGGCCTTTGCTTTGCAGATGTGGGTAATAGAGTCTTGAGTTATAGCTTTGATTCTTCCTCCACCTTCCTGAGGTTTGATGTCTTTTACCTGTACTGTATTCCAGATTTCCCAAGTGCTGAGTAGCTCTCCATTAATCTATATATTTGTCTATGATAATATTTTCTTCCCTCAGAGGAAAAACTGCCGCGGAAGCTGCTGCTGACATTGTCAGTAACCACCTCCCAAAGCTGAAAGAACTTGGCAGAAAGGGAGAAATACACGTAGACAATATAGATGTGTTCTGCGAGAAGGGTGTCTTTGACCTTGAGTCCACCAGAAGGATTCTTCAGAGTGGAAAAGAGATCGGGCTGCAGATTAACTTCCACGGGGATGAACTTCACCCAATGAAGGCCGCCGAGGTACGGTCAACCTTTGACTTCCCCTTTGTCCACGCTCATTCTTCACATCCATGCAGTGGAAAACTGAGTTCGTTTTTTCAAAGTTAGCAGAAGCCTTCTGAAAAGATAGAAGATAGGGAAATTTGTTTGGACAATAAGTGGATGGGCCGAGTTGACTCTGACCTCTCTTGGAGAGTTAATTTTTTGTTGATTATTTATTTGTGTTACCATCTGCTGGTGACATTAATAGGAAAGGAAGTCCTTCTGTGATCTCCTATGCTAAATGCACTTCATATTTTGTGAGCATACACACTCACACTGGCAAAGTAGACTAGTTTCCCATGAGGCTTCTAGGATCATTCGGGGAGACAAGCAGATGCATTTTGGTGGCACACAGGGACAATTAGCAGCCACAGGGACAATTTCCAAGTCCACATATCTTGCCCTGATTCATTAATCATGCTTTCAACTAATATTGAAGTGTCTGCCGTGTGTGAGACACTGTGCAATGGCATTGAGAATCCAGCAGTGAGTAAGATGGTCCCTGCAGTTGTGAGTCGAAGCCTCTCTCCTCTAAACCCTGGAGCTAAATAAACAGCAGCCCTTAGGGTGTAAACACCAATGCAAGCACCTCACCTGTACCCCAGCCATAACGTGTCCAACTTGCTCTCTTCATACCACTTCCAAATCTTGGATTGGGTTCCCTTCCTTGGTGAATAACACCATCATCTGTCTGTTGCCTAAGTCAAACTCTTGAACATCATTTTCACTCATTCCTGCCCCTCACATTTCAACCAACCACCAAGCCTTCCCAGTTCTCCTCCTAAGTACCCCTGGATTAACTTCTCTCACCTTCACCTGGGTTCCTGCATCAGCCATCCCCTTGTGTCCAATCTTGGCTCCACTTTAATCCATTCTCTCAGTGCCTCTTAATCCTTCCCTTTCATTGCTTAAAACCACAAAAATCCTGATCAATACTCTTAGGACAAATTCCAAACCCAACACATGACTTGTCAGGCTCCCAGCCCTTGATTATCTTTCTATTGGCCCATACTCCATCACTATTTTCACCTCCTGTACCCTCTTGACCATGAACTAGCCACAATAAACTATTCCCATGCCTTTATCCATGTTGTTTCTCTGACCTAAACTCTCACTTTTTTGGCTAATTCTACCTCCATTCTATGTTTTAAAATTAGCTACCATTTTTCTTGGACTCCTTCCCAGACTTCTCCAAGAGTAAATTATGGCCTGTCCCTGTCCTTATCCCACTGGGCTAACTGAGCCATCCCTGCTGGACTATAAACACACTGAGGATTGTACCCATTACTTGCGTATCCCCATTCCTAGGGGTCAGCACAACACCTAGAGTTCAGATGGCCTTTCATAAGTAAATATTTCTTGACTGTTTGTTGAATGAATGCAAGCTGGATGATGAGCAAGATACCTTGGTTGTAGAGAGTGATGGATTAAATCAATAGAGGTCAATACCCAGAATGAGCAAATCAAGTTTGCAAGAGTAAAAGTGATTCCAAGGTCAGAAAGAAACTCCTTTTGGGGATCATAGTCTGTCTTGTGGAACACTGGGCTCCTCCAAACCCCCTCCAAATTTCTGTTGGACCTGAACAGACTCTGACGAGGGGGTCAGCCCCTCCTTGCCTTGACAATGAGCATCGCAGACTTCCAGGGTCACAGCATAACATCAAGCATCAGTCTGCTTTCCCTTCCTTGGAATTCTTAGCCCTTTACCAATCAACCTGGAGCATTTGCGTGTCTCTGTGTGTGTGAGAAGTTTTGTCCAGTTAGGGATAAAGGCTGTGATTTGAACTTGAGAAGCAGCCTACTTTATTGCAATGCTTACGTTATCATCACAGGAGTACCTTGTCTTGGCTTTCCTCTAACCATCTAGCCCCAATTTTTTATCTGGTAAAACGTCAAGTTCAATTTGTGTTCCCCAATTGCACATATGATTCTACTTTTGTTTTTATTTTAAGAGTTTTATTTATTTATTTGAAAGGCAGAGGAAGAGAGAAACAGAGTCTTCCATCTGCTGGTTCACTCCCTAAACAGCCACAATGGCCAGAGCTGGACCTGCTTCTGGGTCTCCCATGTGAGTACAGGGGACCCAAGCACTTGGGACGTCCTCTACTGCTTTCTCAGGCCATAACAGAGAGCTGGATCGGAAGAGGAGCAGTTGGAACTCGAACTGGTGCCCATGTGGGATGCTGGCTTTACCCGCTATGCCACAGCACTAGCCCCTGATTCTATATTTTAAAAGCTTGTTTTTATTAACTGTTCCCTTTTTACTGAATGCAGTGGAATTCCAAAATACCATTGTATGTTTTTGTATACTTTTATAGTATATTATGTGTACTGTATTGTGCTTTTATGTGCTCTAATAATTAGATTTTATGACCATTATTATTCTGAGCTTTATTCTGATCCACAAAACTCAAAGTTTTGCTTCAGAAAATGTCTGAAGGCATTTGTGTTTAAGAATAGTTTTTTCAAAGTGCAATAACATTTTATCACTGTATGTTAGCTTTAGACTATAAGGGATAGCTTATTAATACTTGATTCTGACTATATCAAGAAAAATAATTTTCCAATATTCTGAGAATAGAATGTATGTCATTCAGGGCCAGTGATGTGGCTTAGCGGGTAAAGCTGCCACCTGTGGTGCTGATATCCTGTATGGGCACCGGTTCAAGTCCTGGCTGCTCCAATTCCTATCCAGCTTTCTGCTATGGCCTAGGAAAGCAGTAGAAGATGGCCCAGGTCCTTGGGCCCCTGCACCCACATAGGAGACCTGGAAGAAGCTCCTGGCTCCTGGCTTCAGATCAGCCCAGCTCTGGCCGTTGCAGTCATTTGGGGAGTGAACCAGTGGGTGGAAGTCCTCTCTCTCTCTGTCTCTGTCTCTCTCTGTCTCTCTCTCTCTTTCCCTCTGCTTCTCCATAACTCTGCCTTTCAAATAAATAAATAAATCTTTTTTTTAAAAAAGAATTTACATCATTCTTCTCATTTATTCTTCATTTTTAGTGATGAAATGTTCTAATTCATTGCATATTTAGCAATGAGTCTCTGTATCAGTGTTTACTAAGGTAAACTGAGACAACTTTTTCTTGTTATGTCATTTGAAGGACTCAAGCTGATTTTCAAATGAATGGCCACCGTTTGCCCTTTTGCCATTGAGGGCTTGTGTTGACAAGAGGTAGTTTGACAAGCAATCTTGATGGAGGGCTACTTTTTTGGTTTTGGAAGGAGAAACAATTTCATTATGCTTTATCGGTTTGTTGCTGCTGTTAGCTAAATCTGTCTCCCTCTGCCTGCTCCTCTTAGCTTGGGGCTGAACTGGGAGCCCAAGCCATCAGCCACCTGGAGGAAGTGAGTGATGAAGGCATCGCGGCCATGGCAATGGCCAGGTCCTCTGCCGTCCTCCTGCCCACCACGGCCTACATGCTGAGGTAAGGTGTCTCACACTGACACAGAGCTGCAGGGAAGTGCAGAGGTTCCTCCCAGGAGCCCGAGCTTGAGGCTGGTCCCATCACTGTGTTTAGGATACAGAGGAAGAGTGCTGAGCTCACGAGGGGACCAGCTCTGCAGTGGTGCTCCCAAGTAAGTTCCCAGAGGAGAGCGCTTAGACCCCTCGCCGTGGAGTGGAGGGCTTCTGGAGAAAGGCGATGTGTTCTCTTTCCTTTTGTTCCCAGATTTTGGAATTTTCCAATTTAAATAAGCAGTAGGCAGTGTTTTTATAATGAGAAAGGAAAGAAATAGGCTCTTTACTCTTAAAGACATTTGTAAGATGGTATATCTATCAGTACACTGATCCTTCAGTACCCTGGGGGAATTCATTCCAGGCCCCCTTCTGGATGCTCAAATCCCTTACGTACAGATGCACAGAATGTATGCACCCCCTCCAAGGTGCTTTTAGTCACCCATAGAGCACTTATAGTACCCAATGCAATGAAAACACCACATCACCAGGTATTACACTGTATTGCTTAGGAAAGGATGACAAGAAAAAGAGTCTATACAAGTTCAGTACAGATGCATTTCCCCCCAAATATTTTCTACCCAGGGTTGGTAGAGCTCACAAAAGTGGACCCAAAGATACTGAGGACCGACTGTCTTCAGAATCTGAATGAGCAGAGCAATGATAGATGGAAGACAGATCTTCCATCCATGGGTTCACTCCCCAAATGCCCACAATACCTAGGGCTGAGCCAGGCCAAAGGCGAGAGTCTGGAATTCAATCTGGGTTTCCTATGAGTACAGGGTTGGATTACTTGGGCCATCACCGTCTGCCTCCCAAGGAGCACATTAGCAGGAAGCTGGAATGAGGAGCAGGAGCTGGGAGTCAAACCTAGCCACTCCCATAAAGGACGAGAGTGTCCCAAGTAGTGACATAGGTGCTGTACCAAATACTCACTCCTAGGGGGCCAGTGCTGTGACATAGCAGGTAAAGCTACCACCTGCAGTGCTGGCATCCCATCCAGCTCTCTGCTGTAGCCTGAGAAAGCAGTGAAAGATGGCTCAAGTCCTTGGGCCCCTACACCTGCATGGGAGACCTAGAAGAAGCTTCTGGTTCCTGGCTTTGGATCAGTAAAGCTCCAGCCATTGGAGCCATCTGGGGATTGAACCAGAGAATGGAAGACTCTCTGCCTCTGCTTCTCTGTAACTCTGCCTCTCAAATAAATACATCAATCTTTAAAAAGAAAAAATACTCATTCCTTGAGAAAGGGATATCCCTCAAGACAGGAATATTTCAGTGATTTTCCTCAACTTTATTTTGATTTCACATATATACATATCCTATAGTTTTTCAATTATAGTTATTAAAGAGTAGAAGCAATGTAGACTATCATCAAGAAATATCAGTAATTTGTAACAGTATGGCCAATTGGTTTTCTTACAAATCTTGATAACCTTCAGTTATGATGACCTAAGTCATCAATCAATATGTAATTTGGTTAATTTTCTACCCCAAAGAATAAATTTTTAACAAAAAATTAACCCACAAAAAACAAAAACTAAAACATAGATTTCCTTTAACTCACTTTGAATCTCTTAACATGAAGCAAAAATCAGAGATGTGCTACAGAAAGACCCTTCAGCATTAAATATCTGAACCTTGCAGCAGGTGTTCTGTCTCATGTTCAAGACACTGGTGAAGACGTCTGCATCCTGCTGTCCTTGTGGCACAGCAGGTTAAGCCACAGCCCGCGACACTGGCATCCCATATGGGCACTGGTTTGAGACCCAGCTGCTCCTGCTTATGGCCTGGGAAAGCAGCGGAAGATGGCCTAAATGCTTAGGCCCCTGCATCCACATGGGAGACCCAGAAGAAGCTCCTGGCTCCTGGCTTCAGATCAGCAGCCATTTGGGAAGTAAACCAGCAGATGGAAGGTCTCAGTCTCTCCTCTCTCTGTAACTCTGCCTTTCTTTCTTCCTTTCTTTCTGCCTTTCTTTCTTCCTTTCTTCCTTTTTTTTAAAGATTTATTTATTTACTTGAAAGAGTTACACAAGGAGAGGAAAGGCAGAGAGAGAGAGAGAGAGAGAGAGGTCTTCCATCTGCTGGTTCACTCCCCAATTGGCCACAACAGCCGGAGCTGTGCCGATCCGAAGCCAGGAGCCAGGAGCTTCTTTCGAGTCTCCCACATGGGTGCGGGGGCCTAAGGACCTGGGCCATCTTCTACTGCTTTCCCAGGCCATAGCAGAGAGCTGGATCAGAAGTGGAGCAGCCGGGACTCGAACCGGCACCCATATGGGATGCTGGCACCACAGGCGGCAGCTCTACCTGCTATGCCACAGCGCCGGCCCCATCTGCCTTTCAAATAAATAAAAAATAAATCTTAAAAGAAGATGCCTGCATCCTATGTCAGACTGCCTGGGTTCAATTCCTGGCTCTGGCTCCCAAGTCCAGCTTCCCACTAATGCACACTCTGGAGGCAGCAGTGATGGCTCAAATGGTTCAGTCCCTGCCACTCACAGGAGAGACTTGCACTGAGTTCCTATCTCCCAGATTTGGCCTGGTCTAGACCTGGCCAATGTGGGCATTTGAGGAGTAAATCAGCAGGTGAGAGGTCTCTGTTGTCTGTCTCAAATAATCAAAAAGAAAATTTTTTGGCCAGCGCCACAGCTCACTAGGCTAATCCTCTGCCTGCGGCGCCAGTACACCGGGTTCTAGTCCCGGTTGGGGTGCCGTGTTCTAGTCCTGGTTGCCCCTCTTCCAGGCCAGCTCTCTTCTCTGGCCCAGGAAGGCAGTGGAGGATGGCCCAGGTGCTTGGGCCCTGCACCCGCATGGGAGACCAGGAGGAAGCACCTGGCTCCTGGCTTCAGATCAGCGCAGCGCCGGCCGTGGTGGCCATTTTGGGGGGTGAACCAACGGAAGGAAGACCTTTCTCTCTGTCTCTCTCTCTCACTGTCTAACTCTGCCTGTCAAAAAAAAAATTTTTTTTTAAGTATGAACGTTGTGCCTACGCCAGCGGCAGCTGCCGTCTGCCTTTTGTGCAGGTCGGGGTGCCATTGTGTGTGGACAGCAAGGGCGATCAAGTGAAGGACCCACTCTTCTCCCTGGCCTGCTCTCTGTTCTGTGAGATCTTCAGATCTTTCCATCAGAGCGCCTCCTGCCACTCAGCGGCCTCCTTTCATGGTGCCTTTTAGGGATGATGGTGTATACCCTTTCCGTCACCTTAGTTTTTAGGGCGCTCCCTCACCGCGTTTATGACTTCACTCCTTAACCCCTAAGTAGTCCTGGAAGGGGACAGGAGGCCCTCAGAATGGCTGGCAGGGACGTTGGAAGCCGTGGCAGTCTCCCACGTAGCCACAGTTTTGCTTCAGAGGTTTCAGCCGCTGTTCACTGCAGCCTGACAATATTAAATGGAAAATCCCAGAAATAAGCAATGCATATATTTTAAATGACTTTTATTATAGTATATTGTTATAATTATTCTATTTTAGTATTATTAGTATTGTCCTGCCTAATTTATACATTAAACTGTCATAGGTGTGTGAATGTATTTATACATTCATATGTATATATGAGGACATGCTACTGAAGTTATATTTGAATTTTTAGGGTTCAGTACATTTATTATAAGGTTCAGTTATGTATGAATGTATATGCTGACTTTGTAGGGTTCTGTACTCTCCATGGTTTCAGGCATCCTCGGGGTCTTGGGGCGTACCCGAGGGTAAGGGGTAGGTGCTGTATGCGGTCTCCTCACCTCTCACTCCGCTTCACTCACTCTGCTCCTACTTATCCTCATTGGACACGTTGCTTTAAGTGGTCCTGCCAGTTATCCCCGCTAGGCCGGGACTCCCACAGGGGCACGAGTGAGCACAGCACCCAGCTGCCTCATTGCTTTACATGTCAGTACAACACGAGCAGAGGGCCTACTTGATGCCAGGCTCTGCTCTCGGTGGTCAGGTTGGAGCCACAAATGAACCAAGTCCTGGTGCTCCAGGAGCTCGCATTCTAAGTGGGCAGACAGACATGGTGCAGGTAAACAAGTAAATATATAAAATATCAGGTGATGCTAAATGCTGTGAAAAAATCAAAGCGATAGGGCTGGTGCTGTGGCATAGTAGGCCAAGCCTCAAGCCTGTGGCACCTGCATCCCGTATGGGCACCAGTCCGAGTCCCAACTGCTCTGCTTTTGATCCAGCTCCCTGCTAATGCACCTGGGAAAGCAGTGGAAGATGGCATAAGTGCTTGGGCCCCTGTACCCGCGTGGGAGACCTGGAGGCTCAGCCCTGGCCGTTGTGGCCAATTGGGGAGTGTACCAGCAGATGGAAGATCTGTTTCTTTCTCTCCTTCTCTCTCTCTATCTCTGCCTTTCAAATATATATATATATATATTTTTTTAAATCAAAGTGAGGGGTGAGAATAGCGTGTTTGGGGAGAGGGGCTGTGTTTCCAGGTCGTGAGGGTGGGGAGCCTCTCTGATGAAGCAGTGTGCGAGCAGAGACCCAGAGGAAGGGAGGGGTGAACCCATCTGGGGAAGGAGCTGTGCTCTGGACAGAGAGTGAGCCGTGAAAGGAATGTGTTCCGAGAACAAGAGAGGGGCCAGAGGCGCAGGCATTTGGTACAGCGGTTAAGCCACCGGTTGGGACACCCATGTCCCATGCCAGAATGTCTGGGTTCAGGGCCTGGCCACACTCCCAATTCCAGTTGCCTGCTTGCGCAGACCCTGGGAGGCAGTGGTGCTGGCCCGAGTCATCAGGTTCCTGACTTCGACATGACCCAGCCCTGGCTGTTGCAGGCATGGGGGTGGGGAGTGAATCAGCAGATGGGAGCTCTGTCTGTCTGTCTCCCCAATAAAACAAACAGCAAAACGCAAGCGAGGCCACAGAGACACCTGACGAAGGAGGGGACAGTAGGAGCAAGGTCAGAGGAGGGACAGACTTTGTTGGACTTTGAATCCGTGGTCTGGACCCCAGAGAGCCACTGGAATCTTTTTTACCGGCACAGCCTCATGGTCTGACTCGTGTTTTGGCAAACTCTCTCTGGCTGCTCTATCAAGGGCAGATATGAGTGGCGAATAGGACAGCCTGGGTCCCTGTCTCTAGGAATTTACACACAGTCGGGCCCACAGAAGTTCTGAACAGGTGCATACTTCTGCCTGGGTAACCAGCGGGAAGGAGCATGGACAACTGGGTGGGAGCTGGGTCTGGTACCATCATCGCGTTCCGCGGGTGTGGATACCGTAGGCAAGAATGGCAGACGCACCCAAGTCAAATCAAAAACCCCCGTGGTTGGAGTGTAAAACGAGGTCCAGGAAGAAAACGGGGCTCAGTTTGTGGAGGGCCCTACGGCCAGCCTGGGTGGACTTCACTGAAAACCTAAACAGAGCCTAACTAATCTGAGTACAGCTGTACACGTGTTCTACGCTTTGCCACATTTGGTTCCCTCCTGGTGTCATTCATTCATTCATTCATTTGGGCAAAAGTGTTCATTAGTCAGAAACAGGGCTAGGCCTGGGACAAAGAAATTAGAATAAAAAGAAGCGCTCTGTCCCGTGGTCCTCGGGCTTGGTTGGACCTCCCGGCACCAGGGGCAGGCGCAGTAGGCTAGATACTCAGTAGCTGGCTCAGCAAGGGGCACCGAAGAGTCGAGCTGCCTGCAGTCTGACATCAGGAGGACTGACGTAGAGGAGCCAGGCGCCGTGGGGGCAGGAGGAGGCGGAGGCCTACAGGCACCGCTGGGAAGGCTTCCCAGAAAGCAGACCTGACAACGACTTTCTCCAGGGCCGAGCGCTGGGAGGGGTCCTCTGAGTCCTCTTCTCCACTAGACCTTGGACCCTCAGCTCAAGAGATTTCATCCCCTCTGGCCAGCCGGCACAGCTGTGAGACTGTGGCCATCTCTGGTATAGTTTCTGACAGCTCGGAAGCTGCTTCCCCCTCCAGAGGACGACCCTCCCCCCAGAGCACTTGCCGGAGAAGGCTCAGTGCTGCCAGGAGACTTGACTGTTCCAGCCCAAAACCTATGGATGGACAGACAGGCCCCTGAGTCCTCTCTCAGAGCAGATAATTTAAAAAGTTTATTATTATAAGTCCTTCCTCTGCCCCTTGGAGATAACAAATCTTCTACTACCTGGAACCCTCTTTTCAAGGACCTGAGAACCATCTCTTTTTTTAAAAAAAAATTCATTTATTTTGTTTATTAGAAAAACAGAGACATAGATGATACACTGATCTATCAATCTATTGATAGATAGACAAATAGAGACAGAACTTTGATCCACTGATTCACTTACCCAAGTGCTTACAACAGCTGGGGCTGGGCCAGCGCAAAGCCAGGAGCCTGGACCTCAATCCACATCTCTCCTGTGTGTGGTGAGGGCCCAAGTATCACCTGCTCCCAAGGTGTACATTAGCAGGACACCAGAGCCAGGTCTGGGACTTGAACATGGGCCCTCTAATCTGCGATTTGGGTGTCCCAAGAAACCTCTTCACCTCAGTGCCAGCACCTGCCCCTGAGAACCATCTCTGAAGGGCAAACATTCAAGAAAACAACTCACTCTTATTCCCAACCCAGCACCTTGCTCTAACCTACACCCCTGCCTCCTGTTATAAAGATGGAAGTTTGTTTATTCTCCGGATGAATTAATGAACCAATACACCCAGATGCCATCAACCAAGTGCTTTTTGTAGTTGTCTACTTTCCCAACTGCTCAATCCCTGCCTCCACCTCCCTACTCCCTGCCCCTGGTACTTCTTTTAAAGAATCGGTTCCCTCTGCAGCGTTCAGTCCACATGAGCTCCTTTTTTTCTGTTGCAGTGGTTACTACCAAATTAAATCTGTCCTTATCGCTTTAACTAGGATGCAGCTTTGTGTACCTTTGATGTAACTTTTTAGTATGTCCTGAAGAATAAAGAATATTTTGTTAAGGATGTCAGGGCAGTGCCTAATCCAGGAAGAAACACAAACATTTTTTACACAAAGATTCTTGGGCCTTCTGGATTCTTTAAATAAAGATTTTATTTATTTATTTGAGAGGTAGAATTACACACAATGAGAGGGAGAGACAGAGAGAAAGGTCTTCCATCCACTGGTTCACTCCCCAAATGGCCACAGCAGCCAGAGCTGGGACAATCTGGAGCCAAGAGCTTCCTCCAGGTCTCCCATGTGGGTGCAGGGGTCCAAGGACTTGAGCCATCTTCTAGTGCTTTCCCAGGCCATAGTAGAGAGCTGATCAGAAGTGGAGCATCCGGGACTCAAACTAGCGCCCATATGGGATGCTGGAACTGCAGGCAGTTGATTTACCTACTGTCCCACAGCACCAGTCTGGGCTTTCACGATTCTAAAGAACTTAACAAAAGTGTTTGAAATAAAAATTTTAAAAGGAGAGGTGAGAATATAAAATTGTGAAATATAAATTAATAAAAATAGCATTCTAACCTCATTGATTGTTTAATTGGGAGTCACAATGAAGTTTGCTAAATTTGAAAACTCTTCGTATATTATATGTTTCTCCCTTAGCAAGAACTGATGGATGGATGGATTGCTAGAGTAAATAATCACAAATTAAATGGAGAATATCCAAGTAATTTAAAAAGTAAAATAATAAAAATCAAGAGTTCTGGTGTTTTGTCTGGCTCCACTACTTAACCTTAAGCTTGTTTCTTCCAGAACATGAAGGGGTTGGATGTTTCAAGTTCTCTTCCATTCTCAACATCTATTCTCCAAGAGTCCCACCCCCCGAGACTGACATTTTTCTTCTTCCCTGTAGACTGAAGCAGCCTCAAGCCAGGAAGATGCTAGATGAAGGTGTAATAGTCGCTCTGGGCAGCGATTTCAACCCTAACGCCTACTGTTTTTCAATGGTAACTATTTTTTCTCATGGCTTTCTGAGCAGGCTATCTACCGAGCATATAGGGGATTTAAAACTACTTCACGAGCTGTTAAGAAATATAAAGATCTAAAAATGTAGATAATCTAAAACTATTTTTCTGTGACACAAGAAAAATGTGTAGGTAATAGATAATTGAATTTTTTTCCTGCACCACATGGATGCCTCCAGGTACAGAAACAGGAGAGCAGCTTTTATTTATGTTATTTTCTGAGTCAGTCTCTATCATTCTGGTTTTACAGTTCACTCATTTTCTTTCTCCAAAGAATAGTGTCAACAAAGAGGTTTTAATAAGTAAGGGTGCAGATAAGTTCCATCTGACACAGGAAGTGGTCTTGAAATGTTTCAAGTCAATGTTAAATACACAATCTCTATATAAAGGAGCTGTTTCCAAAGGTGAGAACCTTTGTGTATAAATTTAGATTTTTTTACCCCTAGATTTGTATCCAGTTCCACCTGTGTACTTAAGTACCTTTATTTGTTGTGCTGTGTTGAGAAACACCGTGAATAGCAGTTACCATCCTGTTGCTTCCTCTCAATGCTGCTCTTAGCCACTAGTCATGCACTTGGCCTGTGTCAACATGAGGATGTCCATGCCTGAGGCTTTGGCTGCTGCCACCATCAATGCTGCTTATGCCCTGGGAAAGTCTCACACACATGGATCTTTGGAAGTTGGCAAACAGGGAGATCTCATTGTCATCAATTCATCCAGGTGAGTGTTCTCCTGGCTTTGCTGTTTCATTTTGTGCCCACTGTGACTTGTAGATGAGGTTGAAATCCCTTTTCCACTATTTGTTAGCATAAGGCTCCATGGAGGCTCAGACACTACCCACTTGCCTCTACCTTGATCCTCTTCCAACCAGAAATTTTACCTCAAGGCCCCAAACTGCAAGTTTTTAGGTCTCTTCGCTGGTCTTAGGTGTGTGTGGCTTCCTGCTCTGTTTACCTAGCCTTTGAACTTGGGCCCTTGGCTTCTGACCTGTTTGTTCTGGCCCCAGGGTGTCTCCCTGGTGCTCATTCATTCCTTCTCTGGCCTCTGATACCTACTGGATCCCCAATGCCTAACTCACTTTTCCTGTTTCCGGTTTCTTTTCTTTCTTTCTTTCTTTTTTTTTTTTTTTATTTGACAGGTAGAGTTAGACAGTGAGAGAGAGAGAGACAGAGAGAAAGGTCTTCATTCTGTTGGTTCACCCCCCAAATGGCCGCTCCGGCCCTGCCGGCGCTGCGCCGATCCAAAGCCAGGAGCCAGGTGCTTCTTCCTGGTCTCCCATGTGGGTGCAGAGGCCCAAGGACTTGGGCCATCCTCCACTGCCCTCCTGGGCCACAGCAGAGAGCTGGACTGGAAGAGGAGCAACTGGAACTTAAACCCGGTGCCCATATGGGATGCCGGTGCCGCAGGCAGAGGATTAACCAAGTGAGCCAGCCCCCCAGTTTCTTATTATTCACCCACAGTCTGTTGCCACTTGGCCCTCCTGTGTGATAACTTGAGTCATATCTCTAAGTGTAAATCATATGGCTCCTTGATCATCAAAATCCTATTGGGGCCCTTGAACCTCATGTCCAACAGTGGAGAGTAGCCCTATAACTCTATGCCAATGGTAGAAACCAAACTCCTCTATGGAAAATAATGCTGATATTTATAATTCTCATATCCTTTCATGAAGAAAATATTTTAAGATCAAGTACTTAAATAATATTATTAACCAATGTTTGATTTATTATTGACCAGTTGTATTCTTATTTTTTTAAAAAAAGGCATAAAGATCAATGACCCGCTCTAAGTCAGTTTTTGAGAATGTGTTTTTTAGATTAGCATTTATTGATAAAGTGATGGCATTGATTTGTATGCATTGAAATGATGTTTGATTTCTTTCTAGATGGGAGCATTTGATTTACCAATTTGGAGGACATCATGAATTAATTGAATATGTTATAGTTAAAGGAAAAGTCATCTATAAAAAGTGATAGATCTGAAGGAAAAAAAAGACACCTCCACTGCATCCAGGAAGCCAATAGGTTATAGTAAAAGTTAGATACTGCAGTAGCTTATCAGAACCACGTCGCCTAAACCTGAATATATTCCGGTGTTTTGTTAATCCACCTCAGAAACCCAAGGGGTTGTTTTATTTAACATGTGCACCTGGACTTATGAACAGATAATGAACGTGATGATGTTATGAAAACACATTATCTCACCAGGATCGATTGCAAACAATCTGAAAATTAACAGAAGCAGGCTTGGCTTGACATTTCCACTTTATGTCTGTATTTCAAATCTCAGCTTTTAGACCATGTCTAGGGCACACTGGGGGAAGGAAGGAAATCCAAGTGACAGGCCCCAGAGTGAGGTGAAACAGAGCCTTCTCTCAGTAAACAAACAGTACTTCCTTTCCCTACGCACTTGGCCTTCCTAGATGCTTGTCCGGCAAATTCGCCTCCCCCGAGGGAGTCCTTCCATCCTGAGTATCTTTTCAACCTTGACAATGAAGCTTCACAACACAGTCCATGTTCTGTTTTTTTTTTTTTTTTTTTTTTTTTTTTTTTTAACACAGGGGCTTTCCTACAGTGGATGCATTTTGACCTACCCCAATGATGTAATTTTTAACAATTGTTTCCATGTTTTTGATTCTTCACATTACAATTGTATAAAAAAGATTTTCCAGCTCTCAATAAATGTTTGCTTTCACTATGACTGTTGTTTCCTTGCAGCCTTGGGAGTAGATTAGCAGTGTTGTCTATTAGAGTTTTTAGAACAAAGGTGGATGATTACAAAATTACTAAATAGTAGATGGTTGTTTATATAAATGGATTTTTTTAAAAAAGATTTATTTATTTGAAAAGCAGAGCTACAGAGAGGCAGAGGCAGAGAGGGAGATAGAAGTCTTCCATCCTCTGGTTCACTCCCCAAATGGCCGCAATGGCTGGAGCTTAGCCAATCTAGAGCCAGGAGCTAGGAGCTTCTTCTGGGTCTCCCACGGGTGCAGGGGCCCAAGGACTTGGGCCGTCTTCTACTGCTTTCCCAGGCCATAACAGAGAGCTGGATTGGAAGTGGAGCAGCCGGGACTTGAACCAATGCCCATATGGGATGCCAGCACTGCAGGTGGCAGCTTTACTCGCTGTGCCACAGCACCAGCCCCTAAAATATTTTAATCATCTTCATAAGCACAAGTCCTATGTATTAAGAAGTGATTCACAAGTAAGTAACAGTTGTCCAAATTATTACCAAGTTCAGGAAAAGTAAAACTTGAATTAATGAGGCTTGACTGCATCCAGCGGCAACACTTTCTTGGACACCTCTAATAAATCATGCAAAGTCCGGCTTTGTTGCCTCTTTCTGGTGACCTCCCTGGTGATCCAATAGCTGTCCTCCCCTAGGACATACGCTTGGCATAGTAATTGCCATAACATCCACAGTCCCCAACCAGATGGAAAGTCCTTGAAGCCAGGACCGCCTGTGACGGTTGATGGACCACAGCTCTGTACATCAACTCCCACAGAGTGGCTGGACTATGTAGGATGGTGATGGGTGCACCTTTCAAAAACCTGACTCAAATTGGCTGAAAAACTGGGGATGCAGAGGTGGGGCAGGCTTCGAGGCTGGATTACCCAGCAGCTCAAAGGTGCAGAGGCGTCAGATTCCCTCCCTCCCTCTTCCAGTCGGCCATGCAGTGGCCCAAGGGTTCCACCCTGCCTCTGACCCTGTGTCTCCACCTTCAAGTCAAGTAGGAGGTGGGGGAAAGATGCTGCCTGTGGCTCTCAGGAGAGAAAACACTTTCTCGGACACCTCTAATGAATCTCTTCCGTGCCTCTGACACAAATGCAATCCCAGCCCTTTCTTGAAGTAATTACTCCACAAAGAGGGTGGGACAATGTTTAGGCTGATCAGGCCAACGCTCTGAGCCTCTGAGCGGTACAGCTTCACTTGTGTGTATTTCTGTTGGGCATTGTCTAAAATCTGCATTACAATATGGTGCCTGGCAGATGTTAGAGGGGTGTGTTTGCAGCTGCTGTGGTTAAGCTACGTAAGATCAGACGACCACCGACCACCGGCAGGGATAGGTCCGCTTTAGTTCCGGACACGTGGACAGTGCATGATCCCTATACTTTGCTTAAGATGCCCCTGTGCGTGGTCCACCCATGCTTGCATGACCTTTTTGCTGATTGGCTTCCCTACTGCGCATGTCTTTCGTAAGCTTTATAAGCTTGTATACTTCCTCTAAAAAAGTGGTGCCTGCTTTGACAGAACTCACGGGTGCTTGTGGTGTGTTCATCACCCGTCAACCTTACCTCTCCTGTTTGCCTTGTCGGGGAGTGCCTGTACTGCCCCTGCTGGTCAGGGACCAGCCTCAGGCTTAAGACCCCAATATATTTCCAGTGCTTCCATTTAATAAATCGATGCCTTTAACAAAATTAGCCAAAAAGGCAAAGTGATCCTTCTGTTTATGAAACAATTATAAAGTTTAATAAAAAAAAATTAATCCAGTGACCAGACCCAGAAATGAGACATAAGTTTAAAGTAGTGTAAAATATCTCTTTAAAAACATTTTTTGGATTATTTATGGGATTTTTATGTCTGGTAGATGGTCAGACAGTGGTCCATGGATGGCACCAAGTCACCTGCACCTGCCCTTGGGTATTATGCTCAGGCTTGGAGTGTAGCTGGCACTGGCCAACAGGACATGAGCAGAAATGACACGGCAGAGGTGGGGGAGCCCCAAGGCTTTGGGGTTCGCCATCCCTGGCTGCCCACGACATCATGTGAAGGAGCCTAGGTGAGCCTGCTGGGCAAGGGAATCTGATTCCGCCATCTCTCCTGCCACTATTCAACAGGAAAGAGCAAAATAAAAAGTGTATTGAGCCAGTCACATCTTTTAAAAAAGTTATCATTTGCTAATTAAATCTTTCAGAAAGTTCATTTAACTGCAGTGAAAAGTACTAAAGAAGTAATAATTAAAGAAGTAAACTCTGTTACAACATTTTAAGAAATAGGGGACAACGTAAGACCATTGAGACTTTTTCCCATATTGATCTTGGAGTTCTCTTGAAGTCTCAAGTCGGTTACTAACAAAGTGCCAGTGTGTCCCCGAGGATGGCAGAAGTGGGTGGGAATTCAGGAGTGGAGAGAAGCTGGCAGACTGCTGGGGCTTGTGGGGTCACTGCAGTTTGTAGACAAGACTCACTTGACTTAATTTGTGTGAGTTCTCGCTTCAACAGAGAACACTACCGAGAACAACCATTGGCTAAACAGTGTCCTCAGCGCAGCATTCGCTCTGTTCATTGCTCTAGGCAATAGTTTGCTCTTGGGTCTCCATTTTCCTGTGAAGAGGTTGCAGCTAAAGACTGAAAGCTATTGTGAAATTACTACCGGACACATGGCAGTCTGCCGCCAGGGGGCTGGAGGGCAGACTTCTCAGAGCCACGGTGTCAGACTCCTGCACAGACAGGGGCAAAGGCATAGACCTTAGCCTTGGGAGGCCAAGAGGCCATCTGACTTACCCTTCACTGCAAAATCGCACTTAATCCTTTCCAAGTTCTTTATCATCTTCTTGGAGGAAAACAGGTTGAGTAAGACAGCCAGGGGTCCCAGCTGACCTTTGTCAACAGGGCTCACGGTAATGATTACCATTGCAGAGAGGCAGTTACAACCCCACAGATCCCTTATCTGTGACACGAGCCTGTTCCGGAAGGGTTACTCCGAACATGTGACTTGAGTGCTAACACATAGGAGGTGAGCCTACTAAGCTCAAATGCTAAACATTTTGGGGCTATGTGTGGTGAGGGAAACATGATAAATCTGAAACACACAGCTGAATAAGTCCACCCAAATATTCATTCCTTAACTCCTTTCTATGCAAACCCTGATATTGGTTTTATAACCACCTCTGTATTTAGTTGCTTAAGATCTATTGACTGTACTTTACTAAGATTTAATTAATAGAAGAAAGAGCAGCTTCAGGACAAATTATCACTTCAAATGGTTATTTATGAAGGCATATTAAGGGATATTTGTCAGCATAGCATAGTATAATCAGCTAAAGAAAGTCAACTAGAGCAGAGCTTGTTAAAGCAAATAGAAAATAAAGGTTACAGAAGGCTAACTTCTTTTTAGGAAAGGATAGCGTCAATCTGTTTCCAATTTTAGGATCATCTATTGCTAACAGTAAAAAATAGGCCAATGCAATTGTAGTTATTCTCCTTTAAGAGTGAGTATAACTGTTGATACTGTTAAGACAAAAAGGAAATTCTTACAATTTGAAAACATCTGACGTACAGGAACACAGTGCTGAAGTTAGCAACTGTCATTCTGCCACCAGCATAACCCAAGTAAGTTTCCGAGGAACTAAACTTTGCTGGTAGGATGGGCTGATCGACCAGGGAAGCTCCCGCTTCTCTTCTCTCAGCACAGCACTGCTTTGTGTTCAACTAAGCTAGCTGATGTGCCGATCCATGAGAAAGCCCACTAAAGATCCTCAGACTCGGCGATCTTGGTGGCCTTCTTGTGTAGAGACTGCAGGGAGAAGGCTGTTGGGGAAACAGGTCTTGATTCTGGAATATGCTCCATTCTGTATTTTTCAATGTAGGGGGCAGCTACTTCCCAAACCTGAGAAGGAAGCAAACAGAGATGAAATACTGCCGATGCTGTTTCCACATGCCATCAAACATCAACTTCATCCCAAGTCAAACATCCTCTATACCTGACTGGACACACAGTGGCTGTTTGCTTGCTTTTCCTGTGTGACATCTGACACCTGATCTGTGTCCATAAGTCCTTGGTTGCGTTAAAGGCTTTAAGAATACAAAGTCCAAAACTTTTCCAAAGTCACCATGAAGCTTTCTAACTTACTATACTTGAGAGCGATAAAGAGCACTTCTATCTGTTGATTCATTCCACCCAGAGGCCCCCAGGGCGTGGGCTGGGCTGGGCTGAAGTCAGGAGCCAAGAACACAAGCCAGGTCTCTCACATGGGTGGCAGGGACCCAACTGCGGCCTGCAAGGGTGTGCATTAGCAAGAAGCCGACATCAGGAGTCAGAGCCAGGGACTGAACCCAGGTACTCCACTGTGGTGGGTATCCTAACTGCTAGGCTAAATCCCACTCCCTCGTGAAGCTTTTAACTGCTTCCTCTTCCAAAGCAGAGGAAGCAAACAAGTACAGTTTAGAGGATCCAGTGGACAGAGTGAAGGATGGCTGCTCAAGGCTATGCCATGACACTGTGTTTTCTAAAGTAAGCCTTGTTCATTGGATTTCCCTATTGCTCTATTCCCAGGCCATGGGGACCCTGTGCCCCTGACCTCTGCTATCCCAAGTGCAGCCTGTGCCCCGGCAGCATCAGCAACACCTGGGGGGAGTCAGACCCTCAGCCCCCCACCCCCAGACCTGCAGAATCTGAATCAGCATTTGCCCGATGCCAGGCAAATGCATGTGCACCGTTAGGATGGAGAAGCCCGGCCTCAGGCCCTTCTTTAGTTTTTCCTCCACCCATCAGCCTCCTCTTTGAAGCCCTGCATCATCTCAAAGGAAGGTCCAGGGTTTAGGTTCACACTTTTATCTGCTTGCCCTGGACAGCCAAGAAGCCTTTCTGACTCTATGACCTCCTAAAATACATTATGCAAAGGCCAGCCTCTCACACACAGCCTTTCCCGGAGCAGCCAGCAAGTGGCTTCCCCTCCCCAGAGGCCCAGGGAACATTAAGAAATGACAGGCATGAAGATCAAAGAGAAAAAGCACCCCCCAAAAGCAGTGCAACTGTCTTTGTGATGGGGGTGTGTGTGGGGGGGTGGGAATCGGTTGCCCTAGGGAGGGAACACAATTCTCACAAATTATTCTAAAGGTTTAAAGCACTTTTAAAATACGTTAAAAAGATGAGTCAGCATGGAAGGTATCTGTATCTCTTGGCTAAGTCTTTGGTTGATGTACCTGGAAGAAATAAGCAGTAAGGAAAATCTGTCTCTTTTCCACTGAGACTGGGGCAGAGACATGCAAGTGTTGCAGAAAAAACCTGCAGCTCCAGGTCCATGTACCAGTGAACCTGGTGGTTGTCATAATCTCACAAGAAGTATGAGGAGAGGGGCCGACACTGTGGCACAGTAGGTTAGCACCAGCATCCATTATGGGTGCTGTTCCTCTTCCAGTCCAGCTCTCTGCTGTGGCCTGGGAAATCAGCAGAAGGTGGCCCAAGTGCTTGCGCCCCTGCACCCCACATGGGAGACCCGGAGGAAGCTCCTGGCTCCTGGCTTTGGGCCGGCCCAGCTCCGGCTGTTGTGGCCATTTAGGGAGTGACCCAGCAGATAGAGGACCTTTCTCTCTATCTCTCCCTCTCACTGTCTGTAACTCTACTTCTCAAATAAATAAATAAAATCTTAAAAAAAATAGAGTATAAAGATAGTAAAAAAAAGTTCATGAAAAATTAAGAGATATTTATTTTGCAAAAGTTTTTTGAAATCCATATCTAGTTTTTTCATATTATGTGCTTTCCACAAACATTTTTGAAGATTTCTCTCTACAAGGATTTCAAAAATTTTGCACAGAAATAAATTTAGCTTTTAATTCCAATTTCCATGAACTTTTTGAAGGATTCTCATGCTTCTGAATGAAAGAGATTATTTCAGGGAGGGAGATCAATAATCAAAGTTGTTTCCTCCCCATAAATACTTTTCCCAAAACTCCCATTTAAAATTCATTTCAAAGGTGGGCATTTGGCCTAGCAGTAAAAAAGGCTCCTGCATTTCACTTTGGAGGGCTTGGGTTCAAGTCCCAGACCCAGCTGTCTGACTCCAGCTTCCTGTTAATACAGGCTCTGGGACACAGTGGTGATGACTCGAGTAATTGAGTTCCTGCCATCCACGTGGACTTCTGGAATGAGTTCCTGGCTTCCAGTTTCAGCCAGGGCTGGGGAGCTGTTTCCAGCAGGAATTTGAGAAATCAGTCAGTGGGTGGTAGCTCCCTCCCTCTTTCTCTTTTTGCCTCTCAAAAAAAAAAAAAAAAAATCAGCTTACAATTCTTTAATAGTCAGAGTTTAGGTGCAATGTAGGCACTCAAGGGTTTATCAATGGCTTTGTAGTGGCCTTACAAGTTGCCTTTGTGTTTACTTCCATGGAACAGCCAGGAGGCAACAGAATAAGACAGTGTTTTTCCATCTCCCCACCCCCCATTCTCACTTTGCTTTCTCATCATGATAAAAACTTTGCAATGAAGCCAAGTAGCCAGCTTACCTTCTGCTCAAGGAGCAGCCTATGAGCTGCCTCGATGTCTGGGGCCATGAAGCGATCTTTTATCCAGGGCCTATGGAGAAAACACAGCAACCCAGCGGCCAAACAGTAAGTACTGTCAAGGCGCACAGGTCTGAAACAGTGTCACTCCCAGGGAGCTGTTGACCTTACCTTACAACAGAGCGCACCAGGTCGTAGACCTTCTCTAGTGGAGTGGTTGTCCTCAGGGGGCGTAGAAACTCTATGCCCTGGCAGGCTGCCAGAAGCTCGATGGCCAGCACTAAAGCAAGAAATGTCAAGGCAGCAGTTGGTTAACGTCTGAATTCATGCTTGAGGAGTAGTACTCACAGGGATTGGCAGCAGTCAGTGGCGAACCAACAGATGGTTGGTTCTCTATCTGTGGGTAGAATGAGGTTGCCTGGGTCTTTGTTGCCATTCTAAAGCTACTTATCTAACTTCTTGTCTGTATCTTTAACTGTGAGAAGGGGAGAATTGAGACATACACCTGGATCAATGATCAGATCCCCTAAGCCACCCAGGAGGCTCCCCTTTAGTGTACCCTGGCAAAATCTTCTCTCATTCACATCCTTTTTTTCCTATAAGATTATTTACTTACTTGAGAGGTAGAGTTACAGAGAGAAGGAGAGAGACAGAAAGAGAGAGAGAGAGAGAGAGAGGTCTTCCATCCACTGGTTCACTCGCCTAAGTGGCCAGAGCTGCACAGATCTGAAGCCAGAAGCTTCTTCCGGGTCTCCCACATGGGTGCAGGGGTCCAAGGACTTGGGCCATCTTCTATGGCTTCCCCAGGCCATAGCAGAGAGCTGGATTGAAGTGGAGCAGCCAGGACATGAACCAGTGCCCATATGGGATGCTGGCACCGCAGGCAGAGGCTTAGCCTACTAAGCCACAGTGCCCGCCCCTCTCATTCACATCCTCAAATCAAGATTTGTTGGTCAGGAAGAAGGTCAGAAAGAACACCTGATCCCAACCTTGAGCCTCACCCTATTAGATAAGTGTGTGCATTTCATCAAGACCCATGACCTTCAGAGTTTTCAGTGCCTTATGCTGGTGTGAAGTGAAAGTACTGGTCTAGAACAGATGAAGCTTCTTTTAGGTCCACAATAGATTCTAGAGCTTCATCTTCTCCCATTGTGACCTTTGTGTACCCACCTGCGTTCTTAACATGCTTCATAAATTTAAAGACAAGTCAAATAGAATCCAGAGTGGTTTAATCTAGAATTATAATTCTACAAAAATTCTCCATCATTTAGACTCTATTAAATGTAGAGAAATATGGATTTCACTGTTACAAAGTATGATACATTTAGTAAGAATTTTTAGCTAAACATTATTTTACTGAGAAATTAAGGTTGGTAAGATACTAAAATTCTGCAGTTTTTGTTTAGTGGACTTGGGAATCTTTAAACTTGAGAGTTTGGAATGGACATTATAGAATGAGTTCTAGGACAACCACACCTATTTGTTCTGGCTCTTTCAGACCTTGAATGAAACCCTCTGTGCCAGGTGTTTCAAGCCAAAGGAATTGCAAGACCAAAAACAACTTGAAATTTGCATAAAGATTGAGATAGCAATCCACTGTCATCCATGTTAATCAAAGAAGTTGATGAGTGAGAAGAGAGAGTGTCATGTAAAGCCATTTAGATGGCTGGAATAAACCTGGCATATTGCTGAAGCAGCCATCTCACTGTCTAATCCCCATAGTCATGGGTATTACAAACCTCTCACTAAAAGAGTTTACTCTCCACTCTCAGGGATTCCATTTTGAGATAACGTCCCCAGGAGCAGATCTAGAACAATCTTGCCCTATATCCTATGAGGATAGGGGTTTATTTTTTCTAATCAGGATGGTATTGGAAATGGTTAAGATAGTGAAGTTGAATCAACCACCTGGGATTACATTCTAGCATTGCCATTTACTGGCTGTATAGCTTTGGGCACACTATTTAACTTGTCAGCTTTGGTTTTCTGATCGGACAATGGGATAACAATATATGCCTGCTGGAATTACAGCGCGGATTAAATGAGTGAAAAGACTGAATGCCCACAGTAAATGCTCAGTAAGTGTTAGTGATATGATGCTTCCTCAGAAGAAGCACATATCTCAGAGATAAAGTCAGAGATGAAAAACAAAAAATGAGAACTAAACACTTGCGGGAGACACATGGAACGTGTCAGGAAAACCTTAATTTGTCGTCATTGCATAACCAGCAGTTCTCCCTAAGTTCATCAACTGGAATGTTTTTAAAAACATGGACTTCATTGCTACAAATTCAAGGGGTTCAATATGTCTTGATCTAGCTGGGTTTTTTTTTTTTTTTTTGACATGGTTCTCATTTATTTTGAAATAAGATCATATTCCAGGATTTAATAACCACCTGAAAATATTTTTAAAACACACTGACAATAATCTGGAGAATTATGGAAACATAATCTAGTTTCATCTGATTATTTTCTTCACCTTAACAGAGTATAAAACACATGAATTTAAAACTGTCCTAAGCAAATAAATATTAATCACTTCTTGGCCTTTTGGCTAAATCAATTGCAAATAAATATAAGTACTAGTTACTTGGGTACATTGCAAATACATGTTCTCAAAGTTGTAAAATTTGAACAGTATTCATTTTGTCAACCTCCAAGTCTAATATATACCTATGATATTTTACTAAGATTGCTGCTCTTGAGCTGTCTCACCGACTTCATTGTCATGCAAACGTCTAGGTGTTTATTTAGGTGGTCTAGGTGTTCCAGGGCCATCCGGGGATACAACCAGCCAGACAAGATCCCTGCCCTAATGGATCTTATATTTTCCTGGGAAAGGCAAATAATAAGCCTTAGAGATCGATATTAGGTGGTATTAGGAGAAAAAAAAAAAAAGACAGGGGGAGAAAGAACAGTGATGGCTGCTTTAGCTGGGGTGGGGAGGGAAGGTTTCAGAGATGAAATCTGGGAAGTTACATAGATGGAGGGAGAAAGAGAGCCACGGGAGCCCTTCGGACAGGGCTGTGGGCAGAGGACCAGAAAGGAAGGGGACGCATTTGTTGATAGGTACAAGAACAGCACTGCGTTTCCAGGGCAGAGAATGGGACAGGGGGAGGCGGCAGTGAGAGGCAGAAGCAAGATCCTGGGGAGCTTCCTGGGCTGCAGGAAGGGGCTGCATTTTGGGCTGAGCACTAGGAAGTAACTGGTAAATTTTCAGCACGGCCATGGGGTGATCTCAGTGATGCTTTCAAAAGTTCACCCTAGTTGATCGTGTGCAGTGACTAGAGAAACAGTCGTGAAAACAGCAGATTATCAGAAGGAGTTGACAGGGGCTTGGTTTGCATCTTTGGAAGGTGGGGTTAATTTGTGGATGAACTGGACAGAACAGGATCCAGAAGAGTGACTCTTTAAGCTTTTGGCCAGAGCAACGTGTTCAATGGGGAAACCACCTGAACAATGAACATTCACAGCACCCTGTGATCGATACCCACAAGTGCTGGTGACAACGTGGAGAAACCAGCTCCTTCAAACACAGCAGGTGCGACCTAATGTGGCATAGCCACTTTCAATCTGGAAGATCTTCAAGAAGATGAACACGGAGAGAGCATGTGACCTGGCTGTTCTACTCTAGAGATATGAGAACCTATGTCCATACAGAAAAAGTGTACACAAGAAGCATTAGTTACATTAGCCAAAAGGTGGAAACAAACCAAGGCTCCCTCAGCAGATAGACAAACAAAATTTGGTCTGTCCTATACAATGGACCATCATTCAGCCAGAAAGAGGCAGAGAGCACTGATACGTGCTACAACATGAATGAACCTCATAAACATGAATGGACCTCATAAACATCATGCCGAATGGAAGAACTTAGTCACAAAAGACCACATAGCATATGAATCCTTTAATATAAAATGTCTAGAATAGGTAAGTCTATAAGAGACAGAAATTAGATTAGTGGCTGCCTACAACTCTGGGGAATAGGGAGCATGGGAGGGTAATAGCCCAGGGTTTCTTTTTAGGCTGATAAAAATGTCCTAAAGTTGATTGTGGTCATGGTTATACAACCTTGTGAATATGCTAAACATTGTAAGGTATGTAAATCATATCTCAACACAGCTGTTATCAAAAAGAAGGTTCTCAACTCTCACATTTATCTTAAAATATCAGACAACTGCTTCCAGTACTGTAACATAAATTTAGGAACTTAGAAAATGCTGCCTTAAAAAAACCAATTTTTTCTCTTTATAAAATGAAACAACACAAAAAACATCAGTGAGAAGGCAGAGAGAAGTTGGCTGGCACAGCTCTCCCTATGTGTTATCTTTGCCAGAAAGGTTGTACGTACAGCTTTTCAAGTCTTTAGGGACAACTGCAATGGACAGGAAATGCAGGGGACAAAGAACAAATCAAAAGTGACACCACAGGAAGCTAACAGGTAAATCTACAGTGTCAGTCTCTCTACAGAAGAATTAACCTGATGCTTCAACTAACCAATGGCATGAAGGATGGTGAGGGGAGGAAGTGAGGGGGTGGGGGAGGCGGGAGGACTGTTTTAGAGGAAAAGAAAGGTAAGTGAGTGAGCATTCAGACGAGTGGTTACAATGCCCGTGTCCCATGAGGGAGTGCCTGTTCAACACCTGGCTGGCTCTGGCTCCTGACTTGGGCTTCCTGCTAATGTAGACCTTGGGAGGTAGCAGTCGCGGCTCAAGTAGTTACCTCCCTTCCACCCACATGGGAAATCTGGGTCGTTTCTGGCTCCCCACTTCACCCCCAGGGACCATTGCAAGCATTCAGGGAGGGAACCAGAACATGGGAGCGTCCTCCTGCCCCCGACTCCCTGTCTCTTTCTCAAATGAATAAAAAAATAAAAGAAGCCATGACAACCAAACTTAAACATGGGCCCTGGAACCTGACTCGAACAAACTCACTCCAATGACACTGAGATAATGGGAAATTCTGACTATGAATTTGGTGGTACTGGGACTTCCTGTTGAATTTTGTTGGTGGTGATAACAGCATCATGGTAGATAAGAAAGCATTCATATTTACAAGAGAAAATATGTAGGAATTAAGTAATATGACATTTGAAATAATTTGGGAAAAGTAAAAGAAAAAGTGAAGCAAATGTGCTAACCATTCAATCAGGTGGGTGAGAGTTCATGATAGGACTCTTTCCCTTTTTGAATACATTGGAAAAGTTTGATTTTAAGGGGCCAGCACTGTGGTGCAGTGGGCTGGGCTGCCATTTGTGAAGCCGGCATCCCATATGGGCACCAGTTGAGTCCTGGCTGCTCCACTTCTGATCTAGCTCCCTGCTGATGCATCTGGGAAAGTGGCAGATGGTGGCCCAAGTGTTTAGGCCCCTGTACCCACATGGGACTCCCAGATGAAACTCCCAGCTCCTGGCTCCTGACTTCGGTCTGGCCCAGTCCCAGTCCCAGTGGCCATTTGGGGCGTGAACCAGTAGATGGAAGATCTCTCTCCCTCCCTCTCTCTCTCTAACTCTACCTCTCAGATAAATAAAATAATAAATCTTAATAAGAAGAAAGAAAGAAAAGTGAAGCTGCATTTTAAAAAGCCAGCCAAGCGAACTGCTTAGCGCTGCATGAACACCTGGCAACATCAGACTCCCCTGAGGAGCTTGTTAAACACAGGTTGATCCCATCTTCTCCCTAGGTCTGGGAGGGGCCTGAGGATTTGCATCCCCAACAACCTCCCAGGTGGTGCCGAGGCTGCCAGTGGAGATCCCACTTTGAGAACCACTGGTGTAGAAGTGTGTCCGTGAGGCCTGCACCTCCCACTCCCTGCTGTTACCTTGCTCCACGTGTTCGACGACCCTGAGGGCCTTCCTCGCTGCCCACCCGCCCATGGAGACGTGGTCCTCCGTGGCAGCGCTGGTGGAGAGAGAGTCCACAGACGAGGGGTGGCACAGAGCCTTGTTCTCTGAAACTGCAAGAGACCAGTGCAAGCTAGGTAGTACCCCCAAGAGGATAAACCGCCAAACGACACATGGCTCCCCCAAAGGACCCTCGGCAAGGAGGAGGCCTCCCCAGCAGCTCTGGACCATGATCCAAGCACCAGACTCTACAAGAGTACTTAGAGAAAAGGAAGCGGTTTGATTTCTTTTTTTGCCCCCAAAGTGAGAGGGACTCTGCAGCCATCTTGAGTTCTGAGGTAAGACAAGGATGGGAATTGGGAATTCTGATACTATAAAGACGAGTGGGAAAACACTGGAAACATTTAGTGTGCCAGAGAGACTTGGGGGTGGGGGGCGGGAGACATAATGGGCATTTTCAGGTACTTGAGAACAATCCAGTTGCATCATCAGAAGAGGTGGGATTAGAATCAGGCGTGGTATTCGAGGCTTGAGGCTGGACCCAGAGATCCTGGGTCTCTTAACAGTTCAACGGCTCAACTGTTCAGTGATAACACAAGTGAATGTTCTGGGTTTAAGCAAGTGCTTGGTGATGGCCAAAGACATACCAGGGCAATGGGCAGAATCCTCGGGATGACCCACATTGGAGTCTTTCAAATTGGATTGGGCCAATGAATCACTCGAGGATCTTGTTACAAAGCAGTCTAGGGGGGTCCTGAGCTTGTACTGTTCTGATAACTCCAGGTGATGGCTGTATGGTTTGTCAAAGACTACACTTTATATAGCAAGACCCTAGATGGAGGGAGTCCTCCTCCCCAGCTTCAGAAGTCAGAAAAGGTCCAACTCAGAAGTCTCATCTCCTCTTTCTTTGGCCTTGAAAGCTTCAGCTGTTGTCTGTACTATAAGGGATGAGAGGCCATGGCTTTCAATTAAGGTGATCAGCTCCTCTTGGTTTGCCTAAAACTTTCCTGGGATTGGCACCTGAAGTCCCAAGTCCTGGGTCTTTAAACTGAGGGCCCCATGGACAAGCAGCCTGTGGTGAAGCTTGTTCAGAAAGATAACTTATACGTGGCTGTAAAAAAGCGAAACCTCATTTCATTGTAATATACACAGGCTGAGCCACTGCACTAGAGAGCTTGGGAAGCTCAGCACGTTCCAACCAGGTTTCCTAAGACCATAATATTCTCTAGAAATCAATTACCACCACCACCACCACCCCCCGCCCCCATCACCATGTCACCGTGAGAAATCTCTAGCCTTCCACAAGATATTCTAATCAGCAAACAAATGAGCAAATAGAAGATACTGGGTCAGAGGAGAAAGTGAACCCAGTGGCTCTTCGTTGGTTATTTGTGTTGAGTTTTAGTTAGAGGCTTAAGCGTGGAAGGGGTTGGGAGTAATTATTAATAGCAACGAATACCTACTTAGTGCTTCTGATGTGCTAGGCACAGTGCTAAGGCTTTCTGTGTGTTAATTCATTTTATTCTCAACACAGTCCCATTGGGTAAATTTATCATCTTTGCTTTGTGCAGGAGTAAACTGAGACCAACAGGATTAAGAGACACAATGAGATACTGTAGGTAAGGAAATAGCAGAGTTGGGATTCAGGTTCAGGGTGTATACTCTTAATTAATCACCATGTTATCCTGCCTTTTGGGGTAGGTAGGAGTGCTAGATAAAACACAGGACCCCTAGTGAAATATGGATTTCAGATTTAAAAAATAAATACTTTTTTAGTGTAGGTATGTGCCAGATAACTCAAGTGTAACCGGACACACTGCATTATTGTTGAATTTACAACTCTGTTTTGGGATTACTTATTGACTAAGATGAGATCTTCATTTAATTGAAGTGAGAGCATAGATTTGGGAGCCGCGATGCCTGGGTTTGATTTCTGCTCTATATCTCACCAGCTGTGCAATACTTCACTTCTCAGATCTTCAGGCATTCATCTGTACAATGAAGGGAGTAAAAGCACCTGCCTTGTGGTGGTGTTGGGATGATGAAGTGAACGAATATCAATGAGAACCATAGCCCTCTGTGCCAGGCATTGTTCTGATTCATTATTTCTGTCTCCTACAATCTTGAGTCAAATCGGCTATCGTATTGCTCAGTTTTTTTAGAGGGTATCCTGCTACTTACAGATAATCTTGTATATCGCAATCATATCTTTGTTTTCAGTGGTTGCTGTATCTACTGGCATATATCACAAGTTTAATGAATTATTCAGGTTATTTCTAATTATAACTGTTAGCACCTTTGTCTTTTTCCCTCAGAGTCTTCAGATTGAGATTTTGAAAAAAGCTACAAAGGTGAAGCTCTTACGCAGTGTCAAATTGCTTTGCAGAGTGATAGTGATTAAGACACTTGAATCCTACATTGGAGTAACTGGGTTAAATTCCTGGCTCTGGCTCTTGACTCCAGCTTCCTGTTAATGTAGACCCTGGGAAGAGCGGTGATGGCCCAAGTAACTGGGCTGCTGCCACCCACATGGGGGACCTGGATTGTTTTCCTGGATCCCAGCTTCACCCCCAGTCCAGCCCCAACCATTAAAAGTATGTGGGGAGTGAATCAGCAGGTGGGAGTTCTCTATGCCTTTGTCTCTCTCTAAATTAATATTTTTCTCTCTAAATTAATATTTTTTAAAAGAAAAATTAAAATTTCTTTTAAAAAAATTGCTTTCCACTCTGAAACTTCTTAAACTTTCAGAAAGTTCATGGAAAATGTGTATTATGAAACTATCCATGGATTCCAAATTCTTTTACACCAAAATAAACTTCTCTTTTAATTCTATTTTCCATCAACTTTTTGAAGCACCTTTGTATTTACAACCCAATATTGTTCTGTTTCAGTATAACATTGTTTGGGTTTTATTTTATTTTTCTAAACAAAATGTTAGGGAGTCAACCTGCTACATTTGTTGAGAGTGGTAGGATGCAAATAAAAGTGTTGCAAGAATGGACCTCATTCAAAGACAAAATTCGGTATTTTCAGGGAACAAGGAAGAGTGCTTAGCTGGCTAGGGTTGTGTTTGGGAAAAGGGCAGTGTCCTTACCAAGGGCTGCAGCTGTGCAGTGGGCTATCATGAATCCCGAGTTCAGACCACCTTCAGACACCAGGAAGGCAGGCAGCTCGCTGAGGGAGGGGTTACAAAGCCTTTCAATTCTTCTTTCACTAATGGCAGCAAGTTCATGGACACCAATGGCCAAATAGTCCAGGGCCTGCAAGAAGGTCTCAGTTCAGTTGGCCCCTACTGGAATACGTGTTCAAAGTCAGAGGCAACTTTAAAAAGCTTACTTTGGCTGGGTATTCACCGTGGAAGTTTCCTCCAGAGATTGTCTCTCCTCTACTGGCAAAGACCATCTTTCAAAACAGGTTAAGGTTGGAACATAGTATTTACTGATCAAGTCAAGTATAACTCCTTTCTCAATCTACTATTTTTAACATTAGAGTGGCAGTCCTTGTATAAACATGGGTAGTAGAAAGAAGACAGTCTTCCCTCAAGCAGGGTTAACATCAATGGGCACAAAAGTAAATAAACCTTGAAGATGAATCGTAAGCACCCAACTGGGGGCCAAAGAAACAGCATGGAATGATGTCTTCTGCTGAGATTAGAGATACCCAAGCTCCATAACTGTACTCATGTGGTGATTAGTATTCGCCCTCAAAACGTTCATAGCTTGAGACTAAGAATGGAGACCAGAACATCCATCAAAATGGGCACTGTGGCTTTTGCATAAAGAATTTGCTGAATGGAACCTGTTGATGAGCAACCACCTCAAAGTCTAGACCAATCGATCTTGGGAACTTTCCAACTCCACAGTCAGTGGTCCTGGGCCAGCCTTCAACAAAGATAGTGACGAATAGGTTCTCACAAGTCTGTTTTCATAGAAGGCAACTTTAGCCCCCACTGAATGTTGTTACCATCAGCAATAATTCCATCCTGCTCTGTGCTTTATTTAAATCAGCAGGCAAAGGTAGTAACAGATCCTCCTTCCTTTTTGCCTACAAGGGCTAAAGAAGACTCCTGGCCCTCTGTTTCCATGGTTCCTGTTTCCATGCATTCGCCCACCCATGCAATCTATGGGCCACAGCTACTCACTCATTTACTCTATGAAAGGAGCAGAACTGAGATGCCCTACAAAATGATTGCTTCAGTAGATCCTGCAGTCGCCAGCTGGAAATTCTATCATTAAAGTTTAGTAGACACTCAAAAGATACAGGATTATCTGTTGCACTGTTCAGTTCTGTGGTGATGATGTTCTTCACAAATGCTATTGTGTCATTTGCCACCCCGTGGATCTAAAATATGATCAAAATAAGATAGATGACCAATTGATTTCCTTCAGGGCACCAATACCCTTATAGGATAATACCTTCAGTCTTTCCCCCATGAAGTGCTTTGCAGTTATAACCATGGAAACAAATGGGGAGACCTCAAAACACTGGAAAATGGAATTAAAAAACAAATTTATTTCAGTGCAGAAATTTGGAATTCCTCATAATAAGCATTGTCTACTAGCTTTTTGAAGACTGCTGGTAAGCATGGATTTTAAAATTTTTGCACTGAAATAAACTTTTAATTCTATTTTCTACCAACTTTTTGAAGCCTCTATTCATTTAGAATATGAAGAGAACTTTGTTAAAAGTCATCTGGTTCTCACTGAAACCAATTAGAATCAATTCATCATAACATGGTTTGACATTAGATCAGTCTCCAGCTGATCTAATGTCAGCACATTAAACAGCTGATCTAAACAGATCTAAACAAGATCTGATCTCAAAAGATCTAAAACAGCACAGTGGAAGAGAGAGAATGCAGAGACACAGGCAGATTCATGGCCAGGTTGTTCGGAGAACTGTGGGCAAAGTACTTAATTTAATAGCTGAAAGAGATACAGACTTACAGAATAGACCCCAGAACTTACCATATGCACACCAACTCCTGGGCATGGCCCATAGAGACCATTCAGATGGTAGCTATTATCCAAGGAGGGTTAAGTTTGTGAAGCATAAAGGTACCATATTAGAAAAGCTCAGAAAACAAGGCAGCTCCCCTGAGGCAAGCCAAAGCCAGTCACCACGTCTACAGCAGCACCTGCCTCTCTGGCTGTTCTCAGAAGTCAAGAAAGCAAAGATGCAGTGAGCAGACTGACCCGGAGCAAAGTACTTAACTCTGTGCCTCCACTCCCAGCTGCATCATTGGGAAAATCAAATAACAGACACAGGAGACCCTGTGATGGTGCCTGTCACATAGTCTGCTGTCCTTATTAGAGAAGCAGGGAGGCGTTAAGCCAGGACTTCTTACTGCTGAACTCACTCCGCAGTTCTTTCCCATACATGCTTTTGATGTGTCATCTAAGAAGCTAGCTGGAACACAGCTTGCTGAGTAAAAGGAAATGAGAGTGTTAGCCCTAGGGAGCGCTCTGTAAGACAGTAAGGACTGGAGCTTGCACAAGCTGACATGTTGTTTGCTAATCTCAGTGAACTAACTGCCACGTGTCAATGGGCACCTGCAACACAGGGCTGCTATTGTCAGCTGAGGTGATCTGCTTTGCTTAATAAGTTAAGCCTCTTATATTCATATGTAATGGTTTACACCTGTCAATACTGATAAGGTAACCATGGCTATACTCTTGAATTTTAAAAGATATAATTAGACTTCACTATGAACATGGTTAGCTGGCTGGTTCAACTTGTATCTAACAGGGAGAACCAGTAAAACTCTATTAATTGGTTGTGATGATATCATTAATAAAAATTTTTATAAGTTTGGGCACTCCGGCTGTTGCCACCATTTGGGGAGTGAACCAGAGGATGAAACATCTCTTTCCCTCTCTCCCTCCCTTTCTCTTTGTCTCTCCCTCTGCCTTTCAAATAAATAAATAAATCTCTTTGGAAAAATGTTAGGACTAGATCAACAAGGAAGGTGTCTGCTGGATGCCTCTGAAGGGAAAGGAGCGAAGCCATTCCAAGATGAGCTTACCACAGGGAATGAATCGAAACTTCACAATGATTTGCTCGCTAGTGGTACCAGAGACATAATTTTTAATAGAGGCAATAAGAAATGTGGACTCTAGTAGTCCATTACATGGGTTTCTAACACCTTCCTTTTTTTTCCCATTTCCCCTCTGAATTTGGGGGGAAAAGCTTTGTTGGGGTTTTTGGTTTTACCTGTGGACAGCAGCGCAAGGTATATGCATCCTGTACCCGGTCACAGAACCTGTGACTCTCTGTGGAAGACATGGAGGGGATAAGATAGGACATACATCACCAGTTCTCTCCCAAAACACGCAACCAAATCAGCCCACTCACACACACACGCCCAGACCTGCTATTTCTGATGGGTGATGGTCGGAGTCCAAGAGTGACCGAAAACGAAAAGCAACTTCAATTTGTCCACGATGTGGGCGGACAGCATGAATGTCTAGAATTGATGAAGCAAAAAAGTTGGAGCAATCCTGGTAACAGAACCAGCCACCACATTGGCCTCAGGACCACCCACAGCACTGACCTGGCCCTCAGAAATCCCGGAGGTCCTTGACCACTACTCGGAGAGTTTGAAATTTCATTGCAGAAACAAATATGTTCTCAGTGCCTATTCCTCCCATTTTAAATGCCTGAGGGCAAATTATGTGTTCTCACTGGGAATTTAACTCAAGACACTGGGCCTGCCTTCCAAGGAACAGAGCTCCTATGCTCCGTAAATATACACAATTATTATGAGTCAATTAAAAAGTTTTAGGAATGATTCAGAGAACACAACACTTCTTGATAAATGGGAAAATATTTGCAATAAGGAACTAAATACAAAAAGAATTGGGTTAATAATAGAAGGGCCAATAGTGGCTTAATTCAACTGAGTCATTTTGAGACAGTTTCTTGTCCTACTTCTCATTACTGCAGAGTCTTTGAAATTCACTACCTGCAGAATAAGCTACAACTTCTGTAGTTTTTCTCACCCAGTTTCCTAACGGAGCTCCATCCTCTCCCCCTCTGGACCTGATGCCTGAGGCCACCCAGAGCCTCTGACTCACTGCTCCTCAGGGCCACATCTGTCCAATATGCTGGCTTCCAGGGCCGGGTGCAGCACAACACAGGTGAAGCTGTGGCCACCCTGGATGTGCCACAGGCACCTGGTGTTCTCCTTCCTCACCAGCCATTCACAGCATCCCTGTGTTTGAAGACCTTGCCCACTGCCCCCCAGCTCCACCCTCACCCTCAGGCAGTAGAACCACGCGGACCTGTATCGAAGGCCTTGGTGGTGCCCTTTAGCACCTCGAGGGTCAGGGCGGCGACGATGTCTGCCTGGCGGGCGATGGCACTGGCTCTCTCTACAGCCTCGCAGCCCAGGGAGGTGATCATCTGTGTCCCATTGATGAGTGCCAGGCCCTTCGGGGAGGGAGGGAAAAGTTTCCTACTGTAAGTGGAGTTTGTGTCTTTTGCTTTTGTCTAAGAGAGCAATGGGCCAGTGGCTGATTCACGTTCCCTAAAGTGCAGGGCGTTGAGGCTAATTTAAGCACTTGAGGGATGCATGGTGTCACGTGTGACATTGTCAGCACCCCTCCGGCCAATGGATGCCTGTGAAGGACGCCAGTTCCCCAGCTAGCTCTGGAGTGTGGACTGTGCATCTGATCTTCAGAAAGATCCTGGAAAATGGCATTAAAAGATAGGTTTATTTTGGTGCAAAAAAGTTGTGAATTCCACACTTGGCTTTTTCTCATGAACTTTTTGAAGACTCCGCGTTAGGCATGGCTTTTGAAATTTTTGTGCCAAAACAAACTTCCATTTTAATGCCATTTTTCATGAACTTTTGGAAGGACTTTGATAGAATTCTTAGCTCTTTATTCTGCATTTCTTCTTTAACATCGCCCCACAGTAAAGTCAACCAGGAACAATTCTGGCCCAGGACGTTTGGCTTAGAGTCTCTGTTAGGGATCCTTAGATTTTTGACACAAAGAATCTTCCAAGTGTCCTTTCTTCAGTGAGCAACTTTCAACAAACAGGTACCCCACTTTCACTTTCAGGAACCATTAACACTGGTCCTAAAACCGAAACCATGGCATAAACAAAGGTCTCTTACTATGAATGAATTTGCCTTGACTGCTTACCTCTTTTGGTTTCAAAACCACTGGTTTCAATCCGTGGGCTTCCAGAACCTGTAGAATGATTGCAAATACGAAAATGGGAATCTAATGAACTAGCAGCGTATTCCTGATTTTATATGGAATTCAATAAAAGACCTTTGAGGCCAAAGGTCTGTCTGATGGAAAGTCAGACCTACACACCCTGCCTCGGTTCACGTTCTCTGCCCTACCCTCTAGTTCTGCTTTTCAACTTGCCTTTCAACTGATTTTTGTAATTAATCTGGGGACTCTTTTTTTCTGTTTGCAGAACCAACTCTAAATGCTGATTTCTAGGTCTTTGGTGTTCAGTTTCTACCTTAGTGATTCACCTGTGCGGGCTGAAGCTGGACTCCTGACTGTCCTTGCTCCCCTGCTTCTAGGGCGTGACCTAAAAGCCCTCTACTCCCATTTCTCATTGACCCAAACTCTGGCAGAACCTCCAAGCAGAACTTGAGTGGCAGATGTAGGAGGACCAACCAAGAAGGGTCTATGGAGTTCCCTCTGCTAGATGCGCACAGAACTGCAGGAGGACAGGGGCAAAAGAGTAGCTAAGGTCTTTCTAGGGAAGGAGAAGGGGGCATTTCAAGAAGCGGAAAGACAGAACCAGTGGCACTGACGATCTTCACCAGTGGATCGAGTACCTGCCACAGGCAGACTCTGTCTGGGGAGTTGGGCTAGGGCTAGGGGAAGGAAAAGTGGAGACAGAGAAATTCAAGGGTAGCTAGGGTCATGATGCAGGGAGTAGGAGGCGTGCAGTGCAAAATGATCACCTAGGAGGCTGGGAGAGGACAGAGGAAAGGCACAAGGTGTGGGGCCGGGAAGGGAGAAGATGCAGAGGATCCACAGGGAAGCTTCCTGGAGGACTTCTCTGAAGGGGACCAGAGAGAGGCAGGGGTGGGAGGGAGAAGAAGGTGTGATTGCACTGGGCGCCTGGTTCAGTGACCAGCACATTCCAGTCCCTACAATGCAGAACCCTGGATGGGGAGATTAGGGGAATTACGTGACAAGCAAGACTCTTGGAAGCCCCTTAAGTTTAGACTTTAGCAATGGACAATGGAAAACCTGCTGGGCTTTAGCTAGAACAAGCTGTGTGTGCTATTTGGAAAGGTCAGCCTGACTGCTCTGTGAAGGTGATTGGGGGGTTCACTGACAGCAGAGAGAGGGGAAGCTGCATGGAAGAAAGACTACCTGGAACCCGAAGGACTATTATTATTATTATTATTATTATATCTGTCATTATCCCGTTAGCAGCTTCTTCCTTGGCTCCTTGCCTCTTTCACTTATGATGGGGCCTCCCAGCAATTGCCCAGAGATAAGACTTTAATTGATGCTTTGCTCTGCTCTGATGGATTTTGGAGACAGGTGAGAAAAACATGAAGGCATTATTTAAAAAAAAGCCTCAGGAGCTTGCAGAAAAGTGGAACCTGCATCCCAGAGGCCATCAGGTGAGTGTTATGATCCACAGTTCTGTACCTGTGAGACCAGCTCCTGAGTAAAGTTGTGATACTGTGTGACCTCCCGAACAGGCACTGTCAGCCTTGTGGGTGCACAATAAGATCTTGGGTGTACCTTTCCACCAAGACAATCACCAAATCTGGGAAACTGATTGATAGTCAGGGGTGGACGTTAATAGGCTTGCCTAGTTTGACTTCTAAGCTTCAGTTGTCTCATCTATAAAATAAAGACAGCAGAGGCCCCCGCTCACTAGGCTGTTGAAAGGAGTGAGTACAAAAACCATCCATGTCCAGCCATTGTTCAACCCAGGGAAATAACTGCACATGGAAATTGCTGGAAAAGTCTTACATATTTAGCATCAGCCCAGCCACTCTTTGGAGACCACATCTTCCCTTCTCCAATTAGGCCGAGAGCCAGATGAGAGAGTGGGGCCAAGTCTCCACTGGCGCCAACGGTTCCTTTCTCTGGGACGTAAGGCAGGCAGGAGGCTGGGAGAGAAGAAGGCACGAGTTACTTCAGGAAGGCAACATTCTGGATGTTCTCATTTTGCCAGGAACCCCCTGCCCCTGCCCGCATACCATCTAGGATGACTCTGTGGCCATGAATACTGGAGGAAAGAGAATTTCTCAGGCACAGCTAATGCTTAAGGGACCTGGCTGAGTTGCTTTAGAGAGAGAGAGAGAAGGGGGCAGAGTTGAGGGGAGGAAGGAGGAAGAGAGCAGGCAGTAAGCAGGACCCTTCTAGGAGCCGAGCCTTCAAAATGTGCATGCCGGCACCCGACCAAACAGCCCCACTTCTACAAATTCTAGAGGTGTATCTTAAAGATGTGACCAGGAACTAGTGGCTGTTCATTACAGCCTTGCTTGCAAGAATAAAAAGTTAGAAATTATCTAAATATGGAGTTAAGAGACATTCATGTGATGGAATGGTAGGAAGCCACTAAAAGCTTTGGAGAGTCTTTGGAAATATATAACTGTTTAACATTAGGAAAGCAACATAGAATGTTCTGGAAGGACATGGTACACCAGAGTGTCAACAGGGACTCTCTGGGGAGGTAAAGTCTTAGGCAACTGAGTGTCTTCCTTATTTGCTAGTCACCCACTTTGCCACCCACCACCATTTATAATTAAACATGTATGATTTTGTAAGAAATTTCCAAAAATGTTACAAAAAAAGGTTTCATTTTTCTAAACTAAAACTAGACTTGATAGCAGTGTCTTTTCCAACTGTTAACACTGGAGAGAGCAATGCCATGCACGGGCCAGCTTCCAGATCAGTTTGCCCACGGGAGCTTCTCAGGACTCTAGGGACCCAGGAGGACTTTAGATTCACCCATCAAGCACGGGTGACTTCAAGCTTGGGGTCTAGAGTCTTACCGAATGGGATCTGAGGTTTATAACAGGGCAGAACAGGGTAGGAGTAGAAATAGGTGTTGGGATCACGACTTATCTGTTCAGCCCAGCCTTCTCTACTATAGATTATTCATTCAGATTGCTGTTCATTTTCATATTCATGGGTCATTTGCATGCATAGCATGGGAAACTCTGCATGTGTTCTGCTCTGTGGGACTGCCGAGCCCAGCTTCTCCTCCCATTCCTCCCCCATGGAGCCCCAGAGCTTCCCTGACCTACAAGGCTTCTCTTTATCAGTGAGGATGAACAAAGTCTCCCAAGCACTGCAAATCTGGCTCCCACACTGGAATTTTCCTGACCAAAAAGTAAGCTCCAAAGAAGTGAGTTATATCAAATTCTGCCACTACTTGGCTTGATGATTACCAGTGAGTCCCTAGCCCTTTGCAGGAAGGGGGATTTCAGAGTGCAGGTGTGACTCTTCCATCACACGGGGAGCACTGAGAGTTCAGGTTCCAAGGCACCAGCCAGAATGGCAAAATTCTGAATGTCTGAGATGGATATTCAACAACCATCATGTTCCCCAGAAGATCCACTGCAACTTCTTTAACCACACACGAGCACCCCTGGATTGGAGTTTCTCACTAGGCTTGATGCAAGGTGCTTGTTGTACTAAAGATACCAAATGCTAAGTGAAGGGTGATGGGGGATGGAGTAACCATCATGGCAGTAACCATCCCAGCTGCACTGCCCCTCCTATCTGCCTTCCTTCTTGCCAAGCTGTTTCCCACTCATCTCAATTACTTTGTCTTCTTATCTCAGCCGATCCCCCTGCCCCCATATCTGGTCATTCAAGGGCACCCTGTGGGAATGCCCAACCTCAGTGGAAGGTCAACCTGGGGACCCCCTGCATTACCATTAAATACTTCGATAACTTGCTTGAGTGTCTCCAGGGAAATGCCACTGTATCCTTTGGCTAAGACATTGATCCTCAAAGCCAAGAGCATCCGACACCTCTCAGGACTTAGGGGTTTCCCAACACCTTCAAAACAGAATTCATGTTTTTGCCAAGAAAGCCAAACCCTTTGTACCTCCTGGCTGCCTCCATGCCTCAACGCTTCCCTGTTGCAGTCCATTCTCTCTCCTGACGTGGACAGTAGCACTGCCCTCTACTTGCCTGGCTGGCTTCCCAAAGCCCCATCTTCCAGAGGAGGTAAAAGGCCCAGATTCACTTTCTCACCTCCCCATCCCTGGAGTGTTGCTGGGATCCCCCAGTTCCCAAACTCCTGCAGAATGGCATCCAGACTCCCTCACCAACTCCATCCCCATTGGATGGATGCTAAGTCTTGACTAAGTTTCCCATCCCACCTCGCCCATCCCAACTCATGGCCCGAGCAACAGCCGTCACTCCCTCCCCTGAATACGCAGCACCCTCTCCGCAGGATGGACGTGTGCTCCTGTCCCAGCCTGTCAGTCCACCTGGCCCGTTCCTTTCCCTGGGGCTCTGCTGAAAGGTGGTCTTGCCTGATGCCCTCTGCTTCCCTTCCTCTTGCACCCAGCACCTTGTCCTTGGCATGCAATACCTGTTTCCAGCTGACTCCACTGTGCTCTGTGTTATTCATTGAATTAAACAAGACCTAGGAGGCACCCGATATTCCAAACGATTTACCTGAAGAGTGTGAACGCACTAAGTTGACCTGAAGCTCCCTGGAAGAGAAAGGTTAAGGCTCTCTTAGATGTCATGCAGTGAAAATGTCCCTTCCTCTGGGAAAATGAAGGGAAGCACAGTTCAATCTTTGCAAGGGATGCAGGGTGGCCAGATGCAATGGACAAAACCAGCTTGCCTGTGGTTTCAATGCCAACTCCTTTCTTGGCCACTGAACCCGAGTTGCCAGCCTGCTCATGGGTATACTGGGGCTAATGGGAATTACTCCCCTTGTTGAAAAAAAAAAAATCTCAAAGATGGCAGCAGGTGGAACCTGAAGGTTCTTGTGTTTTCAACTTACTCCAGCTTACTGATGGGAATGACAGTCCTGGCGAACTTCCCAAAACCTGTAGTAATTCCGTAAACAACTAGAAGACAAACCAAACATTATACAATCAGACACAAGGGATTTGTGTGTGCATAGGAAGAGAATTTTGTAACATAAAGACAACAATACCTGTTTTTTCTTTGATGATGCTGTCTATGACTTCCCTGGATTTTTGCACCTTCTTTTCAGCAATTGGGGTGAGCTAGTGGCAGGTTGGTCAAAACTGAGCGTGTTAAAGACTTCCCTTTGCAGCAAAGATGGGATTTGCCTCCCTCCCTCCTTGCCTCCTCCAGTACCTTTATTTTGTAATGTCCCTTTCCCAAGTTCACCAGATCCTCTGTGGTCAGACTGTCCCCATCTAAGGCGATGTACTGGACAAAAGAAGGAAATCTCTGAGACTGTGAACAGCTTCATGGCTCTAACAAGAGAGCAGCAAAGCTTCCCGCGGAACCAAACTTTGCCGTTTCAGAAATTTCGTCATTGCTGTGCAACAGGAATGAACTTACCCAGAAGAGGCTGGGGTGGGAAAGTTAGAGAGGAAGAAGCATCATTGTGCTTTTCCCAGCCTACCTCTTCCGGCTGCACAGAGCTGGGTACAGCCTTGTCCTGTGTTTGCTCAGAAATTTTGCTGGCCCTCTTGCTCCTTACGTGGAGAAGAGGGAGACCGAATTTTCTGGGCAAAAAGCAAACGGTTTGAAGCTTACCTTCTCTGGCTCCCGGTACTTGCTGTATCTGCAGCCAGGTAAAGGAAAACACTGGGTAGTGTGCCAACGCCCCAGCCCCACCGCTGGCAGGAGGCGCCCCGCCCCCAAGCAGAGCACAGAGCCGGCAGGAAAGGATACAGATAAACTCCTTCTGGCTGAGACGGAATGAAGTCGGGGGACATCGCATCACCTTCTATGACTAGAACAAGAATGTGGGGGGGGGCTTAAAGATCACCCCAGAGCTGCTATCAGCCAAGGCGTCTGCCCTGAATTTGACTGCCCTTGAATTTGATAGAAATGACTGCTTAGATTTCAAAGACTTTCAAGTGAGCATCTTAACAAAGGACAGCCAATGGCAGGGGTGTAGACACTGGGGGTGCAATGCCAGTTCAAGATCTCCCTCCCACCTCCATTCCCCACTCTGTTTCAGCTCCTTTTAATCTGAACTCCTCAGACCCCTGTCCTGCTTGCCTCCAGTCCACTGGGCTCTTCAGAAGGACTTGGTGACAGCAAAGGGGTCCTGACCTGTGGTCTCGGGGTTAAGTCCAGCTTCTGTCACTGTCCAGCCAGCTGACTCTGGGGAAGTTACCTCTTTGAGTTACCTTCCTGGCTGGATGTCAGAGGGCGTGGGAATCCTGCCTATCTCTTGGGGTTGTGTGAGAATTTGAGAGACCCAGAGGCATGGCAGGTGCATACCCAGAGCAAGCCAACTGCAAGCGCCCCCTATTCTCATTGTCCCTGCGAGGGGTAGGGAGTGACAACACAGCATCCCCCTGGGGCAAGGGAGGACCAAGCCCTTCCCTGCCACCACTCACCCACTTCCACAAATTCGTTGTCCTCCAGGGCCACCTCGAGTGGGTCCTCATTGTCCAACAGCCCCAGGCCCTTGCACCGGCGCACCAGGAAGCACACGGCGTCAGCAGAGGCAAAGCCGCCATTGTCTGGCTTGTTCTTAATGTAGCGCCGCACGGCCTCGCGGCCCAGCCAGCCCACAGTGAGCTGCCCATCCCGGCAGGGCACGGCCAGCCATTCCCCGCGCACGTGCACCGTGTACCTGGGCATGGCTCCGTGGCTTGCAGCCCTGTGGCCCCGTGAGGCGACACTCTGGGAAGGAGAGAGTTTTATCCCCGAGTGTCAGCTGGGGTGTGGTCGGCTGGCTGGGAGGCCGGGGATAACTTTCACAACACGGTCCCTCCCTCTCCTTCACTCATTCGTGTGGTGGACAAATATTTATCAGCAACCCAGGGGTTTCTTCAGTTTTTTGAAACCGAGTTAGGGGCAGGAGAGGCGGACCCAAGGCAAGTGGGCCTCCTATTCCACCTGTGACCCAGTCCCCAGACCACCTTGGTGGTGGTGGTGGGGGGGTCGGTGTCCCAGCCCCTCTGGGCTCTGCTGCGCCTGCCCTGTGGTCAGGGTGCTCAGTGGCTCTCCCGCTGCCCTGGTTTCTATCTGCAGAGATTCTCCCATTGCGGAGCGCTTTATAAACAGCATGTTCCTGTCTTTATCTAGATTATTGCTCAACTGTAAAAGGCACGCTGCTGGCCAACTGTGACACCAGGGAGTGTGGCAATCTTCAATTCATTTGTTTATTCCACAAACATGTGTTGAGCAACTCCTCTCTGCCACCCATAAGGCCCTGGGACGCTCTCGCTCCACAAAGCGAGGCTGCAGAGGCTAGAGGTCATTTTCTAACCGAAGGTCATTGTCTGGACAGATGAGCTGCGGAAGCTTGGAGGTCTGAGCTTGTCAGCCTACAGCAGGTGTGGTATTAGCCCCCGTGCCCTCGTCCAGGGTAATCAGTGGTATCTACTTGGGAGCAAATCCCGGCGCTGGTATTTTCTAGCTGTGCGACCGCCAGGGAGGTTATCTGACTTCTTTGGGCCTGGGTTTGCTCGTCTGTAAAATGAGGATGATGATAGTACCTATTTCAAAAGGCTTTTGGGAGGGTTAAGTGAATGAGTACTTGTACAGCCCTTAGGACAGCACCTGGCACCTTGGGAGGTTACAGAAGAGTTTGTGATTATTATCTGGCCATAAATACTTTATATCACCTAATTTTTTTTTTTTTAAGATTGATTCATTTATTTGAAAGCCAGAGTTAGAGTCAGAGAGAGGTCTTCCATTCACTGGTTCACTCCCCAAATGGTTGCAACGGCTGGGGCTGGTCTGATTCGGAGCCAGGAGCCAGGAGCTCCTTCCAGGTCTCCCACGCAGGTGCAGGGGCCCAAGGACTTGGGCCATCTTGTACTGCATTTCCAGGCCACAGCAGAGAGCTGCATAGGAAATGGGGGCAGCCAGCTCCCATTTGCCACTATGCTACAGCATCAGCCCCTTACTTACATAGCTTTATAAATGTTCTTTGCTCTTGGTACACGGATATCCCTAATCCAGGTCAGCTTTTTCACCACAGATAACAGATCCCTGCACCCAGTTCATTACCATCAACACTAAGAAACTGAGTGGCATTAACAAGGACTCAAAACCATGCATGCATTGTTTTAATGAAGCAGCTCTTTAGTGAAAAGTCACGTTCTAGAGATCCGATTAATGTCATGGAAATGCCAGAGACTTCATTGCAAATAGAGCTGCTCCCCCCAAAAAAACCCATCCACACCCCTATCCAGTCTCTCACTTCCTGAAATTGTACAAGTAGGGACTACTCTTCCTTGAGCCTTGTTGAAACTTGTCCTTCAGCCAGCCACATCCTGACCACAGCCTGCAATCTGGCATCATCTGCATTTGACACACATAAGTGATCTGAGATCTTGACATCCTACCTCTGACCAGAACCTGCCAGCCATCCGGCTCGCCCCTTCCTTCGGTCGTCTCCACTGCAGGACCTGACCTCCAGGCAGTCCCTCCCCTCCAAACTTCCCATCAGCTGTCTCATTTATTTCCCTGGAAAGCTGGTGCCCTCATTGTACTGCTCGACCACTTTCCCTGCATTTATGTGTACAACTGGAGTAAGACCCATCCCCTGGATCATCACAACGAACTCATCTTTGTGCAGGTGGAAGGCTCTGCCACGGAGGCCCATGACCCTGCAGATTCACAGCATCACCTTTTACTCGGCCCTCCCCTGGGACCATTCATCATCCACCTCCTCTGGTTCTCAGAAGACCTCACCTCCTGCACCTCTGAGAAGCCCCAGGCCTGCAGACATGGGCCACCTTTGCTTTCTGCCTTCTTCCATCCATCCATTCAACAAACATGGAGGTACTCAAAATGTTCACGGGAAAACGGAATTAAAAGACAAATTGGGGTGGGCATTAAGACACCTGTGTAGCACCTCTGAGTACCTGGGTTGGATGCCCAGTTCGGACTTCTGATTCCAGCTTCCTGTTACTGCAGACTTTGGGGGGCAGTGGTGAGGGCTCAGTAGCTGGGTCCCTGCCACTCACATGGATTGAGTCCCCAGCCCCTGGCTCCACCCCTGGTCCAGCCTCAGCATCTGCAGGAGTGTGGGGGGTGAACCAGTGGCTACAGCTCTCTGTTTACTGTCTCTCTGCTTCTTAAACAGCAAAATAAATGAACAATGTTTATTTTGGGTGCAAAAGAAATTGAAATCCATGCAGTTTTTCATACTGTGCATTTTCTTAAACTATAAGATTTATTTATTTATTTGAAAGGCAGAGTTACAGAGAGGGGTGGGGTGTCTTCCAACCCCTGGTTCACTCCCTAAATGGCCACAATGTCTGGAGCTGGGCCAATCACAAGCTGGGAGCCTGGAGCTTCGTCCAGGTCCCCCTCGTGGATGCAGGGGCCCAAGGATTTGGGCCATCTTCTACTGCTTTCCCAGGCTACAGCAGAGCTGGATAGGAAGTGGAACAGCTGGGATTCAAACCACTGCTCACATGGGATGCCAGCACTGCAGGCGGCGGCTTCACCGGCTATGCCATAGCACCAGCCCCTTTCTTAAACTTTTTGAAGAGAACTCACATGCATGGATTTCAATTTTTTCCCACCAAAATACACTTTTCATTCCATTTTCCATGAGCTTTTTGAAATGGCCATTATGTATCAAGGTCCATACTAAGTGCTGGGGATGAAAGAATGAATTCTCTGCATTCATGGTGCTTCCTGTCTCGTGAGGGATACGGACATGGAAGACTAGGTGTCCACCTACCTGTCCCCAGTGTGCTGAACCCAGCTCGAGTAATCCCAACCCAGACATCAGACATGAGAGAAGAAGCTTCCAGATACAAGCCTCCAGGAAGCTAAGCGACCTCAGCTATTTGAGGATTCTAGTCCAGCCCTAGACATCGTGGAACAGAAATGTGTTAATTCTTTTCCCACCTGGAACACACTTTCTAAATTTGCTTGGTTAGGTACTTCTGGTTTTCTTAAGTCTTAGTTTAGACCAGATGTGGGGAAAGCCGGGCCCGCGGGCTGTATAGGCCCTGTGAAATCATTCAGTCTGGCCCTGCCAATGCAATTACAGCCAGGCATTGAAATTTAATACACCTGGGTCCAGCGCTGTGGCACAGTAGGTTAATCCTCTGCCTGCGGCGCTGGTATCCCATTTGGGTGTCGGTTCTAGTTCCGGCTGCTCCTCTTCCCATCCAGCTCTGTGCTATGGCCTGGGAGAGCAGGAGAAGATGGCCCGAGTCCTTGGGCCCCTGCACCCTCCTGGGAGAACCAGGAGAAGCTCCTGACTTCGGATCGGCACAGCTCTGGCTGTTGCGGCCATTTGGGGAGTGAACCAGAGGACGGAAGACCTTTCTCTCTGTCTCTCCCTCTCAAATAAATAAATAAAATCTTTTTTAAAAAAAAAATTTAATATACCTAAAGCAGGCTAATTTTTAAGTTAATAATTTTGTATGGCCTACGGATGATGCTGTAAGTATCCGAATGGCCCTTGGGGAATATTTATCCCATCCTTTGGCTAAGGGTAAGTTGCTCTTTCCAGGCAATATTAACATACCTCCTTTAACATCACATAGAAATTACTTATTTAAGGGGTGGGCATTGCGGTGTTGTGGTTAAGCTGCCAATTGGGACAGTTGCATCCTAAATTGGAGTGCCTGTTTCAAGTCTTAACTGCTTCACTTTGATCCAGCTTCTTGTGAATGCTCCTGGGAAGGCAGTGGGTGTTGGCCCAAGCACTTGAGTCCCTGTAATACATGTGGGAGACCTAGATACAGTTCCAGGCTCCTGGCTTTGGCTTGGCCCAGCCCTGGATATAGCAGGCATTTAGAGAGTGAACCAGGAAGATCACTCTTTCAAATAAATAATTAATCTTATCTTTGCCCATCCAGTAATTACACATATACCTGGACTAGTACAAAGCTACTCAACATATGCTTATTAGCTGGACTGAACCAAAATGAACTCCACTGAACTGGCCTTAGGTAAACCTGGAGTAGGCTAAGTTGTCTTCAGTGCCCCCTCCCTTCCTCACAGCACCTTTCCACACCACCCTTCAAGCATTCCTTGTGCCAATTCACTTTCTTTCTTTTATTTATTTAATTAATTAATTTATTTGAAAGACACAGAGTAAGGAGGAGAGGCGCCGTGTGTGTGTGTGTGTGTGTGTGTGTCTTCTATCCAATGGTTCACTCTCCAATTGGCCACAATTGCCGATCCGAAGCCAGGAGCCAGGAGCTTCTTCCGGGTCTCCCACGTGGGTGCAGGGCCCAAGCACTTGGCCATCTTCACTCTTTCCCAGGCCATAGCAGAGAGCTGGATTGGAAGTGGAGAAGCCGGGACACAAACCAGCGCTCATATGGGATGCTGGCACTGCAAGCGGCAGCTTTACCCGCTACGCCACAGCGCCAGCCCCCCAACTCACTTTCAGTATCACTAAGCAGTAACTGAAAAACTTGCAACAGCTTCGAGCTGTCTCATAAGCTTGCAGTGCAGAAGCCTTAAAAATCATTATTTGTGGTGCATGGATTTGCTAAAATGCAATCTCTTCAAATGTGATTATAACTAGGGAGTTGAGCGGGACACTTTTGTCTAGTATTCCTGGTGAAAGACAAAGTGAGAGCGGAATCTGGGAAACAGAATCACAATGCAGTGTAGAGAAGTGTTCAAAAAGGATGCCACTGCCTGGGGGAGAGCAAGGGAGAACACATAGGGCTTCAGAAATAAGAGTAGAATTTGACCTTTCGATACCAGATATTCAGTCTTATGTATTTTAAGACTTTAGCCAGTGCATTAGCACTTGTGGGAGGGTATCTGATGGAAGACACACCCAGGCTTATAATCTAAGACACCATTCCTCATGGCTAGAACTTATTGGGTCAGGGGTGGACCCAACCTGAGTCAGACTCTCACTTATAGGAATTTTCAGTTGAGATAGTCTCGCTATGTGGCAAGAACTCTGCAACAGTGGAGCTAGAAAGTGGCCAAACTGTGTAAGATGCACTAGATAAGAAGAGACAAGAGACCGGGGAGCTCTGCAGACATGGTGGTGAGTACCCCCTGGCTGACCACAGGTCCTGATAACCTCTTCCTTCTCTGACTTCCGGTCATTTGGGCTGCTGTAACTGGCAATCAAAGGATCCTAATACAGCTGAGCCGTAGTTCCCACGCTGCGTGCCACTGTGCTGGAGGGGGCTACACTGCATTCACGGCATGTTTTGTTCTTCTTGTCTTTCATTTGGCCCACGAGGCTGTATTGTCGGTAGATGCTTTGATGTGCTGTAGGCTCCACATGGGTGAAGAACGTTTGCTGGCCGCTGAGATGAGGCTACCTGAGGTACTGATGGGAGTCAGCGATGTTCAGGGTGGCCCTCTGATCCCGACAGAGAGGAGTCTAGGACAAGTCCCCTGGAGCAGCAGGATGCACCCAGGAACAGGGAACAGAGAGCTCCCGCTAGTAGTTGCACGTTTTGGTAAGGAACATTGTCCTGTCTCTACCAAGTGAGTAGTGAACAAATGCAACCAAGGGTTCAGCTTTAAGGTTATTTAAAAATCAGAATTCAGGGCAGGCATTTGGCCTAGTGGTTAAGATGCCCGCTTTCCACATCTAAGTCTCTGGGTTCGATTTTTGGTTCTGGCTCCTGACTCCAGCTTCCTGCTAACATGGACCCTAGACTTGGGTAGTTGGGTTCCTGCCACCCACATGGGAGATGTGGACTGAATTCTCAACAATCTTAGCCCAGCCAAAGCCATTACAGGCATCTAGGGAGTGAACCAGCAGATGTGAGCTCTGTTTGTGTCTTTCTTTTTTTTTTTTTATAGCAAAACCCTCATCATGTTGATTTTTGATTTGCAACAGATTTGAATGAAAGAACTGAAATAGCATGTAAATAATGACATATGTTGTGATTGTACTTGGAGAAAACTAATATGAAGCTAATTTAAAATTTACTAAATCAAAAGATTAAGCTTTGCCAAAATCTATAAAGAACATGCCACCATAAAAAAAGGTAGTTCAGCTTTATTTTAGTAAATTCATGGACAAACAATAAAAAGCCAAACCTACAAAGACATTTTTGATTACAGTGTGAGCTGAAGTAATAGATTCCTTTATGACTTCAATCTTAAAAAGAGCAATCTCTGCCATCAGCAATGGGCAGGTCCTAATCCACTTTTAAATCTTTCCCCACCAGCATCGCAGTCACTGGGTGCATACTTGCTCTGTGCTCCTGGTAGGTACGGACAGCTTGATCGTGGGATTTGTCGAAGGCAGCAAGATCCCTGCAAAAATAGAAGAAAAAGAAAAGGGAAAGAGAAAGGAGGTGGAGGAGAAGCAGGGGAGGAGGAGGCAGGGGAGAACAAGAATCTAAGTCAGTGCCCGAGGTTAAATGAAAGGCAATGTTACAGAGAGCATGACTAAGCTCTGGGACTTGGCACTTGGAGAGGGAGACTGGCCACGATGTTGTAACGCAGAATTCAAAAAGGCTAGGAGAGTGGACCTGGAATGCTCTCATCACAAGGAAATGGTATTTGAGAGGATGGATAACCTAAACAGCCCAAGTTGATCGTTATACACGATAATCATGTACCCAAACGTCACTCTGCACCCCAGGAAGATGTTGTGCTCATGCACAATTATTATCTAGCAATCGAAAAAAATTAAATTGCCATTAAAAACCAAAAGAAAGGATGACAGCAGGGGTGGTAGCCAAAGATCACCCAAATAAGACACTAGTTTCAGCCGGCCAGAGGCTATGGCTCTGCTGAGGCCTCCTTCAATGCCACAGATACAGTACTGTTGGGGGCAGGGGCTATTACAGAGAAGGGCCAGAAGGCCAGGCTGGTAGCTATTTACCATGCAGCACGGCAAAAGTATTTTATTATTTGAGCAGTGTCCTCTCACCTATAAGCTACATCTCAGCTCTGCTTGAGAGAATATATCTTAAGGCTGCCTTTTTAAAAAATTACTTTTGGGGGCCAGTATTGTGGCATAATGGGTTAAGCCACTGCCTGTAATGCTAGCATCCCATATGGACTCTGGTTTGAGTCCAGGCAGTTCCTCTTCTGATCCAGCTCTCTGCTATGGCCTGGGAAAGCAGTGGGAGATGGCCCAAGTCCTTGGGTCTCTGCACCCAAGTGGGAGACTCAGATGAAGCTCCTGGCTTCAGAATGGCCCAGTCCTGGCCATTTGGGGAGTGAACTAGAAGATGGAATATCCCTCTCTGTTTCTGTTTCTCCCTTTGTCTCTCTGTAACTCTTTCTAATAAATAAAATAAATCTTAAAAAAAAAAGTTTTAAAAATTATTTTTTAAAGTGTATTTTTATTTTTATTTTTTTGACAGGCAGAGTGGACAGTGAGAGAGAGAGACAGAGAGAAAGGTCTTCCTTTTGCCATTGGTTCACCCTCCAATGGCCGCCGCGGCTGGCGCGCTGTGGCCAGTGCACTGCGCTGATCCAAAGCCAGGAGCCAGGTGCTTTTCCTGGTCTCCCATGAGGTGCAGGGCCCAAGCACTTGGGCCATCCTCCACTGCACTCCCTGGCCACAGCAGAGAGCTGGCCTGGAAGAGGGGCAACCGGGACAGAATCCGGCACCCCGACCGGGACTAGAACCCGGTGTTCTGGTGCCGCAAGGTGGAGGATTAGCCAATTGAGCCGTGGTGCCGGCTAAAGTGTATTTTTAAATTAAGACCTTGAGAACACAGAAATACTAAATTCATAAAAAGACTTTCTGAACACTTCAATTAAATCTTGAGTAAAAATACTGACCATAGTGAAATAATCATGTCACATTAAATAGAAAGGGCTCACTTTACAAAATGTGGGAGTGCTCATTATCAATACAACCACTACTTATAAATCTAAGAAATACTTAATTTTCCCACAAAGTATATATTCTTGTTTAAAACTGATTTCTTTTTTATTTTATTTATTTGAAAGGCAGAGTTAGAGAGGCAGAGTGGATTCGAACCAGCATCTATATGGGTTGCCAGCACTGTGCTGGCGGCTTAGCTTGCTGTGCCATGGCACCGGTCCCCTTAAAACCTATTTAAGTATATGTTATTCAATCTAAAACTATGGGTTTAAAATATTGAAATAATGTCAAGATAAAATGAAATATTTTACTTAAAAATTTTATGGCCATACCAAAAAATTTGGATTATACTAGTGAAGAAAGAGCAAACAGATTAATCATGAGTATTTATGTCTTGATTATATATTTTTTTGGAATTCAGACTAAACACACAGTCACAGAATTTCACTGCAAGGTTCTTCAGCTGTATCTTGTGCCAACATATGACTTCTCCCCTTCTATTATCTGTCAAGGAACTTACTTGGCAACATTTGAATCAAAAAGACTTTGCTTTATCTGCTCATTTCTCCTGGAATTTAATTTCAGATTCTTTTACTTCTCCATTCCTGCTTACCAATTAAGTTTTACTTGATTCAAGGAAAAAAATCCTCCCGTGTCTCTAAGACTGCCTGACTTACCTCCTCCTCATCTGTGTCTAACTCCACTTGGCCCATACAGCTAACCCATATATGATGCTGCTGAAAGAGCTAGTGAAGTTATCTCAAACTTTACATATAGAAAAGTATGAGTTCCTATTCTAACATTGTATCTATGAGCATCTAAAAATTATTTTAACAATAACAAAAACATTTAAGATTTTCCTGCCTGTTCCTTATGCAAATTCAAAATAGAGTTTGATTTGGTTCCTACTTGAATAAAGGTCGTGTAAACTTCATTCTTCCTTGTTCAGTCGCCATTTTTAGAGCCAAAGGAACTGCTTCCTCCCACTTCGATTGAATGCAGAGCCGTAACCATCTGAAAGGAGGATTTTTAGGGGACGTGGGGAAGACGGTGAGAAGGAACAGAAAATGGCACATTCGTCTGAAATATCACTTCTTAATGAGCGCAGTCGCATTGCAGTTACAGTGTGCACCACTCGATACTGTCTTTATTCTGAGAATCTCAAATCCTATGCATACAATTTAATAATTGGAGAAGAGAAGGAAGAAGTTTCTTCCAAAAGATGGTATGTTTTAAGAAGTTTGGATTGTGCAGGTGCTCATGTACCTTATACATACAATTTCTGGAGGAATTAAACTGGTTTAAGCCTCATACTACAAACTGAATTAAGGGAGATAATACATAACAGAGTCAAAGATTTCTAATGAATCCTATTTCAGAGTCAGTTTGGCTGGTTAGGGAAAAAAGCCTGTTTACCACTGAATCTTTCATTCTAATTTTTTTTTTTTTTTTAAGGCAAGATAAGTTAATACAAAGTCTAACAAAAAAGGCTAATGCTATCATCTTACAGATATTGCAACTACTTCTTAAATACCACCGCAATTATTGACAGAGATGCAGGGCACTTGCCAGAGATTGCTCAGGACCCGTGGGTGCTCATACTTTGCTTTCCCTTTCTCCACCTTTCAAACTCTTTTCTACTTTCTTCCACAGAGACAAGTTAAAATGATGTACCTGAATCGTATTTCAGAATTGTTAATGGCATTGAAGTTGTACACCTCTTGCATTCGCTTTATGTGCCCCAATGGAAGAGGTGCCTAAGAGCAAAATAAAGAAGCATGACGTATCATTTCAACAGGATTCCTTGGAAGAAAGGAGCTGGAGAGAAATTCCTATATATTTGATAATATAGAAATCAGTTAGAGAAAAGATACCAATGTACACTAAAAATGTAAATTTTGTGCAAACTTACTCTGAGTAAGGATTTTTACTGGGAGTAGAGGCATGATTGATTTTGTGCAGTGCTTCAGAGATGTAAAGGAGAATTACTCTCCCTGGACTTTTTAATATTTGTAAATATTACCTTTCATACCCTTTTCAAGTTCTTCCCTACTCCTTTATACATCTGAAATTTATTCCATTATTTCCTTAATTCTTCCCTTACTGAGTCCCCCCCGCTTTGTCCATTTCCTCTGGAATCTTTCAAATGATCTCTATGCCCACATAATAGCAGTTCTTCAACTTCTATACAGATATAAGCAAATGATCTTTTAGCATCTGATAAATAACATGGACCCTGTCCTTGGTGGGAAGTGGGGGTACATTTACCACATAAATGCAAATGTTTTCCTATAATTTCAGGGGTTCATAAACATCTTATGCCCACCTTAACCCACACACAAGGGATGTGGGTGGAGGAGAGAAAGAAGAGTTTGGCAGAGGTGCCAAGAGGCAGATGGTAACTCTCCCAAGGCCACGGCTGCCTTATGTCATACACGGCCCTCACTCTACACTCACGCACCATCTCTGCTCTCTCTCACTGCTAGGCCAACTCCAAATCATCTGGTCTATCAGCCCCCTTATGGACACACCCAAGTCCAAGTCCACCCTGGCAGGCCAACTGGTTAAGGTCAGCTCTGAAGCTCCCTGACTTTCCTGAGCCCTCCCTCCAAGATTTCTCTCTGGTCCTAGGCCACACAGCAGTGCCATAGACATCTAAGAGCCCAGGATGACCTCACGCCCCTAACATTGATTCTTGATCTGATGGTTGTCTCAAAATTTGATCCCACGTGCTTGCATCAATTCCACCGAAAACTCTGTTCCCCGTCATCTCCACTGCTCCCCGGGGCCTCAGACCAGAGTCCTCTTCGATGTCATACGTAAACGCCGCAGCTCCTTTCCATGTCATATGTTCTCACAGTTACCTGGATTTTAAACCTTAAAAGCTGCCGGGACTCCTTCCTGTTAACCCCCAAGGCCGGCCAGCCTGCCACAGCCCGCTCTGCTCTCCTCACGTGGGCCCTCTGGCTTCCTCATCCTGCAGCTCCCTCCTGCCCTCCTGCGAGTCCCCCAGTAGGCTTCACCGTGAGGCTGACTTCACGCCACCCGGTGGCTTAGCTTTCAGAATCCATCACTTCACCAAGTGGCTCTGCTCGTGTGTTTTTAAAATCCTTTCCTACTGTCCGGAAGAAAATCTAGAATTCTCAGCCTGGCATTCAAGACGCATGGCCCTCGAAGCTGCCCGGCTCCGCAGGGTTCTCCCCAGCACCACTGGGCGTGTCCCAGCCACAGCTGCTGCTCCCTGCGGGCTCTGCTCGGCTCCACAGCTCCAGGACGCCTTCCTGGATGACTCCGGGTGCGAGAGGATCTTTCTCCACTAATTCGGGATTTCCAAACGACCCCTAAGACATGTCTCCTTTTGCTAACTGTCTCGCATGTTCCCCTTCCTGCTGGGCTGTAAGCATTTGAAGACGGGGTGTATCCTTTCCTACGCATTTTAGATGCACGGCAGGCATTCAGGAGGTGTGTTGTTCAGTCACGGACTGCATTTTATAAATGACTTTCTCCATTCGTTTCCTCATTCATATTTTTTTCCTAAGATGGAGACAACGCGAACGCCACGCCCCTCTGTCCACTTTCCTCCCTAACGCTCTGGGTGGTGCTTACTCTCTGTAGCAGCTGCGCCAGAAACTCGTTCAGCTGATGAGAGGAGAGATCTTTGAGGTCTGCGGCGCTGAATGCACTCAAATCCTCTTCTTTGGCCTACAATAAAGAAATGTCACTGGTGACTCCCGCCTGGTACTGTTCGACACTGTTTACCACTTTCTCTGGCATAACGTTAAGAAAAAGGAAAATACGTGGGTATACAAAGATTCTGCAAAAGGAATTTAAGCCTGAGCTACGTGAGTCCTGAGATGATGACTTGGCCTAAGGTCTACATTTCTTACCAAAAACACTAGGGGTGGAGGGAACTTTTGACATTCTTTGTACCACTCAGGGCATAGAGATTTCCAAAGCAAATAAACATTACAGAAAGGGTGTCAACTGATTTTCAGATCAGTTAAAACGCATGGGCGAAGGTTGCCTATTTATTATGTCGCACTGGGGGATTGATAAAGCCACAAATTGGTTTCCTCCTTCCCCACGCATTCTATTTGCCCCCACTTAATCCTGCAAATAAATCATCCAAGAAGAGAAATGGGTCTGTATTTTTCAACTGAAGATTCACTGCCAAAAGCCTCTGAGGATATGATTAAGGAGTATCATATAAAGGTTATCAAACGAAGTCTTTTAAAATCTTTTAAAAGCAGTTTTAAATTCTTATAAACTAGATTTCCTTTTTAAATTTTGAAAGAAGCATAGGCTAGTGTTACAAAAGATTGAAAGGACAGAATGAAAAAATTTTTTGTGGCCTACTGCCAAGTCCTACCCCTCAATAACAAATAATAGTTCCTGGGGCCGGTGCCATGGCTCACTTGGTTAATCCTCCGTCTGTGGCGCCGGCATCCCATATGGGCGCCGGTTCTGTCCCAGTTGCTCCTCTTTTAGTCCAGCTCTCTGCTGTGGCCCAGGAGAGCAGTGGAGGATGGCCCAAGTGCCTGGGCCCCTGCACCCACATGGGAGACCAGGAGGAAGCACCTGGCTCCTGCCTTCAGATTGGTGCAGCGCCAGCCATAGCAGCCATTTGGGGAGTGAACCAACGGAAGGAAGACCTTTCTCTCTCTCTCTCTCTCTCTCTTTCTCTCCCTGTCTGTAACTCTACCTGTCAAATAATAATAAAAAAAGTTCCTGTATGTCCTTTCAGAAAATACAATGCACAAGTTTCCACTCCTTTTAAGTAGGCACTTCTCTTGCCTCTTCCTCCCTCTTTAGAATGTTCCTTAATATCAGAACTTACATTTTTGCAAGGGAAAAATCTTGCAAAAGCCTCTTCTTCAAAAAGCTTATAATCTCGGCAGAAAGGGAACACGAGAAAAGGAGATATATCTTCAGTATCATTTGGAAAACCTGAATTAGTGGAGAAAGATTCTCTTGCATTCTCTGCTCCAAGACATACAGATCTATACATTAATGAGGGATCTATTAATAGATGGTAACAACACTAAAAGCAAGAGACTAATAATCCAAAATTCAGGAGAGTGGTTATCTGGGTGGGGAGGCAAGGTAGGCAGGGAGGCGGATGAGCTGGGGAGGGGTGCTCTTGAGGGAGCAGGGTAAGGTTTTACTTCTTATGCTGGGGCGGGGTACCCAGATGCTATCTTACCGTTGATTTTTATGCCTTATAAATATTTCATATATATGTATTCTTCTGTATTCATTTTATATTTATGAATAACAATTGGAAAGTAGAGTACATAAGCAGCATACTCTTCTGACTGCAATGTTCTCCATCGGTTCCCAACACTGCTGGCTCCTATGGACACTGAACTACTTATAGTTATCCCCCCTACCTGCTGGGCCTGAAGGACCAAATGAGCAGAATTCAGTAGCAACTTTACCAGGCAAGCTGGAATACACTTTTCTTTTTAATTTAAAAAATTATTTTGTTTTATTTGACAGAGAGAGAGAGAGAAAATGCATTCCTGTCTCGTGGTTTACTTCCCAAATGCCCACAACATTCAGCAATTGGCCAGGCCAAAACTGGGAGCTCAGAACTCAGTGTAGGTGGGTGGTAGGAAGCCAATGACTTAAACCATCACTGCTGCCTGCCATGATGCACATTTGCAGGAACCCGGAACTGGGAGCAGATCTGGGACATGAGCAGGTACTCTGATGATGGGATGTGGGCATTCCAAGAGGTGTCTTAACCTAAATCTTTGCCCCTTACATTTTTCAAATTAAAACAGGACTCTAACACACCTGTTGTTAAGACCCCATTTCCCCATGACAGGTTTGTGAACCACACAAAACAAAGTTCAAGATACAGGTAAGAAGAGCAAAGTGTTAACTGTAGCAAGATGTGTATCAGATTTTCTTCTTGGATACATACAATCAAGTCTCCCTAAATTATTTAGAAAGAGCACCTAATTAACTACTCCTCCAGTCAGAACTTGAACTACTCCAGGCACAGAGTGGATAGCAGAGGTGCACACGTGCACAGCCTGTCTTCTGAGATGTGGCTACTCAGATTTTATCATTTCCTTCCTTCCAAAAGAATAAAACAAAATTTTAACCTTAAGTCTGAATGGTTAATAATGCTCCACCTTCGTTATGATGCTAACAGAGTCTCCAAAATGATGTTGATGGTTTTAATCTCAATCAGAGGATCTTTTCCTTTGGTTTCTGGCTCCATTTTCCTGATTTGCCTTTGCCCTGACTGGTTTGCCTTCCTCCTCTGGCTCTGAGTGTGTTCGCTTAGTACCCGGGGCTTTCCACTACCCTTCCTTATTCCCTATGTTTAATCAGTTTTCAAGTTCTTAATTAGTGATAAGATTAAACCTCAAAAATCTCTTTCAAGTCTATTACTGTTTCCTTCTGCACTGTTCTAATTCCAAACCAGCACATCTTCTTACCTGAACTCCTTTTGACACCCTCTTAGCTGGCCTTCTTACTAACGCTAACTTTTCCATTTTGATTGGCCCTATACACTATACACCCCCGATCAATGGCCCTAATACATAACTCTGGTCATTGCATTTGTAATTCAAAACCTTTAAGGAACCACTGCTGCCTACAGATTGCTAAATTCCATAGCCTGATGATCAAGATCTGCCCAGACAGGGAGTTACTTTGTCGTTCCACTGTGTTTTCCCAATACTAATTTGTGTATGCATCCAACAGCAAATACGTGTGGATGGCCTTGGGAATACAGAGATGCATAAAAACAACTTGGGCTCTCACGCAACTCACAGTCCAGTGGGAGAAACAGGGAAGTAAACAAATACCATGAAAGCTTTCATAAATGCACTCCCCTGAAAACAAACTCCTCAGGTTAACCAACACTCCCACTCCTCTTGCGACATGGACCCCCATGGACCGCCATGGACCAACATGGACCGCCATGGACCTGGTGTCAAGGGCCTGACGAACACTTGGAGCCCAAGATTCTAAAGGGAACTCTAGGCCGGCGCCGCTGCTCACTAGGCTAATCCTCCCCCTGCGGCGCCAGCACCCCGGGTTCTAGTCCCGGTCGGGGCGCCGGATTCTGTCCCGGTTGCCCCTCTTCCAGGCCAGCTCTCTGCTGTGGCCCGGAAAGGCAGTGGAGGATGGCCCAGGTCCCTGGGCCCTGCGCTTGCATGGGAGACCAGGAGGAAGCACCTGGATCCTGGCTTTGGATCGGCTGCAACGCGCTGGCCGAAGCAGCCACTTGGGGGGGTGAACCAATGGAAAAAGGAAGACCTTTCTCTCTGTCTCTCTGACTGTCTAACTCTGCCTGTCAAAAAAAAAAAGGTGGGGGGGACTCTAAATGTGTTAAGACAATAGAGAGAAAATTACTCCTAAATTCTCCATTGTTTTCTACTAAGGAATTCCCTCACTCCAGTTCCTCTAAGGGTTATGTTTTGGTGTCAACACAAAAGGCTCCTCCTTAAGAAATTTCGCAGGAGGGGATAAAGCTACCGACAGCAGAAATGCCTCAATTCCTCCCATCGCGAACAGCTGGCCTTAGTGGCCACCCAAGACCAGTTTAGATTCACCTGGTATGGGTAATTGCTATTTTGAAATATGTTAGAAGTGATTTAGGAGGAAAAGAAAGGTAAGATGAAAATACTTCTGCAGACTTTTTTATGAATTGAAAAGCACCAACAAAAATCTTAACAAATGCTGCCAACATTTTTTTTTCCTCCACAGACCTTAATTTTATTCACTCAGAGAGGACATAATATCACCTTGGAGAAACAGGGTTTTGACACAGCCTTTCCACATATAACTGTTCATGCGTGGAAGCACCCATCCCCAGCCTCCCTCCAAAAGAAAATTATTTGTACAATTCACAGAGCAGGCAAAAGTCATATTACTACTCACTGCAATCCATCTTTGACTTAGGGCAATGCAAGCATTTGTCAGAGTCATGTCATAGCTGCAAAGATGAAAACATGAAAGATGGCTTTATAAAAAGGCACATGCGTCTGCATAAATGCACTTCTGAAGTTTCAGGACACACTTCACATTTCCAAGTTCCTTTTAAAGAAAGCTAAGAACTCTGAAGTGATGAAAACTGAAAATCCTCACCAGACTTACATGTTACTAGCCTCATCTAAGGAGGTACAAATCCACATGGACACCACATTAATGAGACACTGAGTATCCTCAGACAGAAGGCAAAAGACTTGCAGGAGTGGGACGAGTTAAGGCAGCCAATTGGTCCTTACTGTGTGCAGGAATGGTTCCCGACTGCCAGGATGCAAAGTCCTTGCTCTCCTGGATCTCACTTTCTCTTGTTCTACTCACCTAACACCTGTGAGCACCTGCTGCTACCGAACAGACACTGTTCTACACATCAGACCCCTGAGAGAGCCTGAAGCCACGGTGTGATGATTTCATTCCCTTCTTTTCGGAAGAAAGTGGACATACACACTGTGATCATTAAACAAAGCAGGTTACGCCAATATCTGTGTGTTCTCGACTTAGAAAATAAGTCCCACATTTTGCAGTGATGAAAAAGAACATGTACACTTCTTGCAAAACATCTTGCTTTGCCCATAAATCATGCTTGCTTGCTGTGAAATGTTTGTATTACAGAATGGAGAGGTGTCTGCCCTTGGGGCTTGAATAAGTTTTGAGTTGTGGCTGGGACTCCCTGTTTGTCCCTTACTGGAGATATCAAAGGGGTTAAGGCAGCTACCTTCTTTGAAGAAGCTGCAGGGTAATCTTCTTAAGACATGGACTGGGAGCCGCAGGCAAGCCACTGCATTTGCCCTCAAGGAGAGAGGCCAGAGGTCCTGAGCGGCTCAGGCAGGAAATCATCTTACTTAGCACTGATTTCTTTCAGGACAGCAGGCCAGTGGAAAACCTTTGGCTGGTCTGTTTCTTAGCATCCAGAAACTTCCTTCTTGGTATAACTAAAACAAGTTGGGAACTAGCCCAGGGAAAGGAAACAGCCCCACCTTAGGGCAAGGCCCTAGGAAAAGTGAGCAAAACCTGAAATAAATCTTGCTACCTTGCTCTCCAGGTGCTTACAGTGTAGTGAAGGGAAACATGTTCATAACCTCACAAACAAATGTAAAGTTATAATCAAGCAAACTGCTAGGGAGAGGCAAACCACAGCACCAAGCTCTTGAGCGGGACACCTGACCTGGTCACACAGCTCAAGAGCTGCTTCCCCGGGAAAATGGTTCCTGAGCTGAGCTTGGGATTCACTGGGCGGTCCCCAGGTGGAGGGACCGGCACATTCAGGTGCTCTGTTCTGTTGAGAGTCCCCAAAATGGCCAGGCTGACTGAAATAAGGGGAGCTAGACCGTCAGCAGCCTTGAAGTCTCAGTTAAAAGGTTCTGCCTTAGCCTGACAGCTCTGGGAAGCGGGTGAAGCCACACTCCATGCTCGTTTTCAAAAGTGGCCTCTAGAGTGACTGTGGACAGTGGTTGTGAGGGGCCGTAGTGGACACAAGTGCACACTTTAGCAATCTTCTAGGAGGAAGCAATGATATCAGATTAACCTTGAGTGTCGATGGTGAGAACGTGGAGACATGGACAGACATGAGGCATATTTAAATGCACACAGAAGATGAGAGCACTGTACAAACCAGGCCGACATGGACACCAACAGCCTGGGCTGCAGGAGATCAAAGTATTTTCTGTGCCTTGGAGATGTCTAAGATGTTGTCTCTTTACAGGATCCCTGGACACATGAATGACTCCGGGGCTCCTCCACCTTTTGGTATAAAACGAACCAAGTCCAGAAAGGATCCCCTAGCAGTGTGACGTCAAAGGTATGCCTTTGAAGAACTCACTTTTCATTCAGATTTCCTTAGCTCCAAAGCAAGGGCCAAAGGCTTGTTCTCCCTTCTCCTCCTCCAGCTGTCTTCTGCTCTACCCCAGACACTGAAGTTAGTCCTGGAGAACACTCACCTCAAAGCGGGGCTTTTTTCTCAGGCACCACGCGGCTGGTCGCTCTACCACTTTTCAGTTAATTCTTCCCACAGCTTCCTTAACAGCGAACTAACTGCTGAAAGCTCCTTTTGACTTTTAGCTTATTTTGCTCCTATCTTTCCTCTGTCCGGCTCTCAGATAGAGATCCACAAAGGTTCTGGAGTTTACTTCTTGTGCTACTCTTTGTAATTAATCCAAATCCACAGTCATGCCAATGAATTGTGTCCTTGCTCGTAGCACTTAATAGGAATTTTTATTAAAATGCTTCCATTATATTATAATTATTATGGGTTGAGCACCCCTAATCTGGAAAATCTAAGTAAAACTTTTTAAAAAAGATTTATTTATTTGAATGGCATAGTTATACACAGGGACACGGAGAGATAGAGACAGAGAGAGACCTCTCATCCAATGGTTCACTCCCCCAAGTGGAGATGGGCTGGTCTGAAGCCAGGAGCTTCATCCGGGTCTCCCAAGTGGGCTTAGGGGCCCAAGCACCTAGGCCATCTTCTGCTGCTTTCCCAGGCACATTAGCAGGGAGCTGGATCAGAAGTGGAGCAGCTGGGATTCAAACCGGCACCCATATGGATGCTGGTGTCAGAGGCAACAGCTTTACCCACTAGGCCACAACACTGGCCCCTAAGTGAACTTTTTGAAGGCCGACACAATACTCAAAAACTTTAGAGCATTTTCAATTTCAGATTTTTCAGATGAGAAAGCTCAATGAGTCAAGTCTATGCCAATATTCCAATTCTGAAAACCTGAAGTCTCAAGTGTTTAGAATAGGGATGTTCAACCTGCACTGGCTACATCCATATTCGCCATTCATCTGAACAGTGCCTGCCACTCAATCAGCGTGTGCGAGACTGAAAGGGACCTTTAACCACTACATCTCTGCTCACTCTATTTCCTTTTTGCTCACCAGGGTCAATCAGCTCTTGAGTTTCTACCCCCAAGATCTCTCCCCTTTCAGTTACTCCTTTCTTTTCTCACTTCTCTGGGATTACTTTGGGCCCTAATCACCTCCGCTAAAATTGTCCTAAGATTTAATCTAATAATGTATACCATGGTATGTCTAAAATTATGAGTTGCTAGACAAAATGATAAACTATAATTTTGGTTATGTTGTCTAGATGTTAAAAAGTTTATTGCTAATTTGTGCTACCTTCCTACTTCCAAAGCAGAATCTGACACAGTTCTATTGCCATCGGCCCACTGGCTTCTATTCTCCAGTTTCTTTCCAGAGTCTCTGATACCAGGACTGCCTGGTTAATTGGGATCTCTGATCACATCTCTTGCATATTCACAACTCCCAGTAACTTTCCAATGAAACCCTTCCCAGTCCTGCTGTTCAAAGTGCTTTAACAAACACCACTGTGACTCATCTATCTTATCTGCAGAAGATACTGCATATTATGCCAGAGTGGCTGGCAGGCAATTTCAGGGAGCCCAAGGAAAGGCAACAAACAAGAAGCCGGAATACACAGTAGGCAGCTCCCTCACAAGACTCATGGAAGATCGGGGTGCAGGTCCCCAGTCCCAGCAGAGCGCTCAGCTGAAGGGGGCTAAGTTGGGGCTAAGACTGGCATGGTTTCATTCTCAACTCTTGATATCACTAGCTTTGCAACCTTGGGCAAGTCACTTCATCTAACGAAACCTAAGCTGCCCCCTCTGGAAAGGGGGATGGTACTGTGGCGTAAGAACATGATACTTCCATCATGAAATGTTATCCTTCTAATTACAGAAGTTCGGAGGAAAGGCCAGCAGCTTATTCCCTAAATCTTTTAGCATCAGTGTGCAAAAAGGAGACACTCAACAATTATTTGCAACAAATCAAACTAATTTAGATTTGTAAGTCATGGATATTATTATTTTGGTCTCAGGGCTAAGGTCCAAATCCCTATGACCTTTGCCCTCACCACTGACCAGGAGAGCTTAGGGAAGGCATAAAAGCCCTAAGACATTCTGAGGAGCTCTGAGAAAGAGCAGAATGAGAGGGAAAGCACAGGCAGGAAGTACTTACTTGGGTTTTGCAGGAGGCAGTCCCGGAGAGTAGAGCCAGGCATTCCAGTCCACTTGATTGAGTATATCAACCTGTGAACAGTGAGAAAACCAGTTTGCTCCAGAATAATCTTTTCTCTTAAAATCTGAAACAAACTTTTAAGTCCTCAGTTGTATAATTTTGTCTATTCTGTCACATCAAGATAATTGCCAAGTCTCTTTTCCTTTTTAATATTTTAATTGGTACACTTATGGGATATAATAAGCTGCTCTGATATACACATCATATAATGTGAAATGATTATATCACCTCAGCTAGATCCATTTTCTAAAACATTTATAGGCCGGCGCCGTGGCTTAACAGGCTAATCCTCTGCCTTGCAGCGCCGGCACACCGGGTTCTAGTCCCGGTTGGGGTGCCGGATTCTGTCCCGGTTGCCCCTCTTCCAGGCCAGCTCTCTGCTGTGGCCCGGGAAGGCAGTAGAGGATGGCCCAAGTGCTTGGGCCCTGCACCCGCATGGGAGACCAGGAGAAGCACCTGGCTCCTGGCTTCGGATCAGCACGATGAGCTGGCCACAGCGGCCATTGGAGGGTGAACCAACGGCAAAAAGGAAGACCTTTCTCTCTGTCACTCTCTCTCTCACTATCCACTCTACCTGTCCAAAAAAAATAAATAAATAAAAAATAAAACATTTATATTCATGGGTCATCTTCTGTTAAAAATGAAATACACAGAAAAAAAAAATAAGATTTGGAACCCTACAACTTTTTGGTTCTTTCTGAAATAGAAAAATTCCACACATTAGTTCATGTTATTGAGATCACATTTTTAACAGGAAAAATGGTAGTACAAGGTGAGTCTTAAAAAAAAATCCTGAACCAATACTATTACTAATTCAAATTAACCTAACCAATAGTATAAATAAGGAACCTTTGAGCATGACAGATAAGAAAGCTTTTAAAATCCAACCTTATCTTTAAAGTGGGAATACAGGAAGTCCTTCCAGTCATCAGTGGTTATACTCTTGTAGGAAAACTTTTCAACATAGGCCTTTAAGAATCCTAGGAAAACCTCTGAAAACAAAAGCAGAAAGACAGATGTAGGGGAGGGGAGGCCTTGAAGTCCACCAGCAAAGGAGAACAAGTGGATGGCTCTCACCAGGGGCAGGCAGCATGATCTCGGCCTACCTATATAGGGAAACACAATTACGGCACAGAAAATCGGAGAGCAATTCACATGTACTTACACCCAACTGTGGGTAGGTTGAAATACTGAGTAAAACAAACCCAAGGAGTGGAATAGGCATTTGACCTAGGAGTTAAGAAGCCCAAGGGGCTGGCGTTGTGGCATATCGGGTAAAGCCACCGCCAGTGCCAGCCTAAGTCCCAGCTGCTCCACTTCCGATCCAGCTCTCTGCTATGGCCTGGGAAAGCAGTAGAAGATGGTCCAAGTCTTGGGTCCCTGCAGGAAGATGAGACAGGAAGAGGTTCCTGGCTCCTGATTGGCATAGCTCCAGCCATTACGGCCATCTGGGGAGTGATCCATTGGATGGAAGACCAATCTCACTCGCACTCTCTCTCTCTCTCTCTCTCTCTGGAGTGAATCATTGGATGGAAGACCAATATCTCTCTCTCTCTGCCTCTACCTCTCTATACTCTGTAACTCTGCCCTTCAAATCAAATAAATAAATACATCTAAAAAAAAAAAAAACCCATTTCCCACATTGTTGCGCCTGAGCTCAAGTTCTAGTTTCACCCCTGATCCTAGCTTCCACCAACTGTATACTGGGCAGGTGGCAGGTGATGGCTCAAACAACTGGGTCTCTGTCACCCACATGGAAGGCCTGGATTGAGTTCTTGGCACCCAGCTTTGGAGGCCTGGCCCAGCCTGGCCCAGCCATTGCAGACATTTGGACAGCCAGCACATGAGAGCTCTTTTGTGTATCTTTCTGCTCCTCAAATAAACAAAAATTTAAGCAATAATGGCAAATACTTAGTATAGAAGACCCCTGGATCCAAGGATGTACATGTTCCAGGACCAGCAGTGGATGCCTGAAGCTGTGGACTGCACTGACTTCTTTGTTTTTTTCCTATACATACATACTCATGATAAGGCTTAATCTACAAATCAGGCATAGTAAAAGATGAACAATAATTAATAATAAAATAAAACTATAACAATATCCCATATAAAAGTTATGTGATCATGTAGTTTCTCAGCTTAGCTCTGCAGCCAAGCTGCTTATCAGATCAATGTTGTGGTACTGCAGTGCTTGGTTCAAGTGACCAATATGTCACCAATAATGGCTCTCAATGCAAAAGCAGTGGTGCTGGTACTGTGGACATGCCAAAGAGAAGCTGTGAAGTGCTTCCCTTAAAAAGAAAAAACTGCTACTTGTGGTCATCCCTGGGGAGTGGAGAACTGGGGACTCTCACTTGTCTCACTTATATTTTTGTACTACTTTTCAATTGAGGCCATACTATTATTTTAATTTTTAAACTACTAAAGAGATCTCTTTTTTAAAAGTCAAGCAGCATAATTTAGAATTTCTGGGTCATTTTGCAATTTTAAGTAGAAAAGCAACGTGAGACATTGACATAGATTTCCCCAGCAGCTACATACAGAAGGAACTGGAAGTATGACATGAAGCAAAGTTAACAGTTTACAATTCTCCCTTACTTTTTGACACTGCCCTCAGAAAAGAGAAATCGGAAAAGGCCAACTACTTACCTGGTCCTCCAAGAAGTTGTTCAAGGTGAAAGAGTAAAGCAAAGCCCTTCTCATAGGGAACCGAAGAATACGCTACATCAGGGTCCACGTCTGTCAGATCAACCACGAGCTTGGTGAAAGGATGTGTCTCCCCAAAAGTCTTTATCTGCAAGACACGGAGTAAGATGGGAGCCCATCTGTGAAGGCTGCTACACTGCACTGCCACGCAGTGGTGCGCCTTTCAGGAAATCCAGAACTCACACAAACGCGGGGAATGGAAATAGTAGGGTATGTTGGCATACACTTCCGGAAATCTATTAAGAGAATGGCCATGTATGTCATGTTCCCTGATACTTCTTGTCTAATAACAACCTTTATTCTTATAAAAATGACTAGGAAAGTGATTCAATGCCTAGTCAGCAAATTTGGCTTTCAGGAAGCACTTAAAAATGACACAGACACAGGGAGGGCATTTGGCTTGATGATTAGGATGCCAGTTGGCACATCTGTGTCCCATTTCGGAGCACCTTGCACAATACCGGCCCTGGCTCCTGGCTTCAATTTCCTCTAACGTGCATCCTGGGAGCAGCAGTGATGACTCAAGTGGGTGGGCTCCTGCCACCCATGTGAAAGACCTGTAATAAGTTCCCAATTCCTGGTTTCAGCCTTGGCCCAGCTCCAGCCATTGCAGGCATCTGGGAAGTGGGTTGGTGGATGGGAGCTCACTCTCTGCCTCTCAAATGAATAAATATAATGTTTCATTACTCTGTTTGAGGAAAGCAACCTTGAAGTCAAATGCTGATACTGCCAACAAATTTCCACTGAGTACATCTGCAATATTCACCCAACTTACGTGATGTTAGAAAAATGGTTTGCTGCTTGTTTAGGGTTCATGGTTTCTATAATCTCTCTGAACTTTCTCTTGAAGAGATCAGAGTATGCCACCCCAAAATAGCCATTATTGCTTGAAGATTACTTTGGGTGAAAGGCAATTGAAACTCCACAAGTGGAGGAAGAGTTGCAGCAGTGTAGAAGGACGATGTGGCTTGTCCTTCGAAGATGGTGCCCCCTTTACCAGGGAGAGAAGCTTCTCCTGGCCTCTTTGAAGACAGATGACCAACAGCAATACCAGCACGCAGAGACAGAACCTCGATAAAATACTCCTGCCTTCCATTATGCACTCACATAGTTCCATGCTTACTATTCAGTCAACTGAGGTCCTTAACCAAAAGTGCACTTTAAAGATCTACTGGACTTTTTCTAGAATCGTCTCAAAGTTAATTTTCTTGCAAAATTAACAAAAGAGACTTGTGTTATGCTGACTAGGTAAATGGCTCCTTTTGTTTGATTTTTTTTTGGAAACTGGCCCATTTTTTTTTTGACTCCTACACAACTCTATTCTGGCTTGGTTAGTCCAAATGAAGGCCTCCTTTAAAGACCAATTAACAATCCCAAACCCCTTCCTTCACTTTCCAAGGGTGAACGCCTGAGGCTGACCTTCGATTCTAAACAACTTGTTCCCGGTGACTTGCAATCCATGTAAGTATTAATGAATTTATGTGCTTAAAAATTTTTTAAGATGACATAAACATACTAGAGAAAATTCAAACACATCACCAGCTATATCACAATGGTAGAGATGCAGGGGCCAGCGCTGTGGCACAGCAGGTTAATGCCCTGGCCTGAAGCATCAGCATCCTGTGTGGGCGCCAGTTCTGGTCCTGGCTGCTCCACTTCCAATCCAGCTCTCTGCTGTGGCTTGGGAAAGCAGTAGAAGATGGCCCCTGCACTCGCGTGGGAGACACGGAGGAGGCTCCTGGCTTCAGACCTGTGCAGTTCTGGCCGTTGCAGCCAATTGGGGAGTGAACCATCGGATGGAGGACCTCTCTCTCTCTGCCTCTCCTCTCTCTGTGTAACTCTAACTCTCAAGTAAAAAAAAAAAAAAAAAAAAAAAAAAAAAACAATGGTAGAGATCCAGTGAGACCCCACAGCTTCCAACACAGGCTGGGTCATGAACACCACCTGCATCAGCTGAGTATTGCAGTCGCATCTGCGTCATTTCCTACGCCTGTAAAATGGCTTTTGTGTTGCTATCTCAGAAAAGACAGTTTACAAAAATTCAGTGTTTGAAACCCTATGGATGAATGCTTGTAAGCGTCCAATCGGTTACCGTATTTTGTAGTTCTCCCCATCCTCCCAGAGCGTGAAAATGTCTGAACTTTTCACCAAACAATCGCCCACAAATGTGGCGTTCCAGATAGACAGTATGTCCTTCATTCAACCTGAAAAAAAAAAAAAAATAGAATTAAAAAAAAAAAAAAAAAACAAGATCGCTGACACAGCAGAGAGAACAGTTGTTTTAGGCACTAAGACCTGAGTATTTTCTTTGGGCTTTTCCACATAGTGAAGCAGTCACAGTGTCAGCGGACAGCCTGTGTGGCGTCCAGGCAATCCCGACCAGCAGAGGGCAGCATGGGGAAGTAAGCCCCGGCTCTGGGTTCACACACACCAGTGTATTAACACGTGTCAGGAACTGAGCACAACCACAAAGTGCACACGTAGAGCTGTTTTCCAGAAGTGCACATGTAGAGCTGTTTTCCAGAATTTTTTTTTTTAATCGCTTTCTACCAGAGACAGCAGCATCATCAGAAACCCAAGATAAACACATGAAACAATTCAGAGTGATGGGAGGCAGGGAAAGAAATCTGTAAAGAACTACTAAGAAAAAATAATTTAAAAAAATATTACCAAAAGTGGTCCCAAGTTTTGTTGGTCACTAGGTTTCCTGTCCAACTATGAGATATTTCGTGTGCAATAACCTAAAGGAACCCGTGTAAATGATTAGTAGTCAAATTAATTACCTTAACTTAAAATAAATCATTATTTAAGCACTCGTATTCTTTCAACTTCACATTATTATCCAGTTTTTTTTTTAAAAAAGTTGACTGAGACATTCAGGAAGTTATTCAAAGATGAAAAATGGCATAGTTAAAATAATTAGAAACAATTATTTAGAAAATATTAAATTGATTTACCAGTCCATTAAAAATATTTCATAAACATACGAAGAAATCAAGCCATAAAATTTTCATAAATTTGTCCCACATAATTGTAAATGTTTTGCGATTAGAATTCCCAAATAATTTTTATGATCATATCTTCAATACAATATCACAATATATTTTTTTCTTTTTTAAAAAATGCTTTTGGGACCAGCACTGTGGTGCAGTGGGTTAAAGCCCCAGCCTGCAGCGCTGGCATCCAGTATGGGTGCTGGTTCGAGTCCCAGCTGCTCGACTTCTGGTCAAGCTCTCTGCTATGGGAAAGCAGCAAAGGATGGTCCAAGTGCTTGGGCCCCTGTACCCATGTGGGAGATCTGGAAGAAGTTCCTGGCTCCTGGCTTCGGCCTGGCCCAGATTCAGTCATTGCGGCCATTTGGGGAGTGAGCCAGTGGATGGAAGACCTCTCTCTCTGTCTCTACCTCTCTCTGTAACTCTGCCTTTCAAATAAATAAGATAAACCTTAAAAAAAAATTTTTTTTTATTTATTTGAGAAGCAGAGAGAGATCCCATTGGTTCAATCCCAGATGACCACTGGGGCTGGGGCTGAGAAAAGCTAGGAGCCAGGACCTCAGTTCAGGTCTCCCACATGGGTGGCCAGAACTCAATTACCTGAGCCATCACTGCTGCCTTCCCAGGATCTATATTAGCAGGAAGCTGGAATCAGGAGCTGGAGCTGGGAAATGAACCTTAGGATTCTGATTTGGGATGTAGGCATCTTAGGCTAAACCCCTGCCTACGCAATGCATATTTTTAACACCAATTTTTGAGGGAAAGAACATAACAAGAACTTTTAACTTACATTGGAGAGTGATTTGTCACCTGCCTACAAAAAAAGAAAGAAAGAAAATTAACTTATGATTTGATTACATCTAGCATACAGGCAATAAATATACTATAATTTTACTATGGCACTTAAAACAGCTCAAAAGGGACATGCATTGTAACAACAAAACAAAAAATGCAGGACTGAAAAAATAACATCATTCTTCCTTGCCCTAAAATCCTAGGGTATTCTTCCAATTGCAAGAGGGCCAGTATACTTGTCTATAATTAACTTCCAGGAAATATTTCTCCTATTTCCATCTTCCATATATGTTCTTTACCTATTACTGTCTTTCTGTCCCTATTTCTCTTGATACATTAAAGTTGAAGATGTTTGGTGTGCCCTGTGGTGTATTTCATTTTCTTTATTTACTTGTTAACCCATTACTCGCTTGGTTCTAAGAAGGATTTAGAGTAGCTTACAAGGCACATAAAATAATAAAATATAGCAAAATATTGAGGGCCAACTCCCTTCCTATGAGTGGTGCACTGAGGGTTTTTTTTAAGCAGTACCTAAGTGACAAGTGTAAATGGTGTAGTTTTTGGCCTGGATACATTATTCTTCAATGGATGGCTGTTACACAGCAATTCCCCCCCCCCCCCGCAACACCCCAAAATACCTTGAACATTAATATTCTCTTTTCTCAAATGTCAAAATTATTATCTTTTGAAAAATAAGTTTGTGATAACCACAATAAGCAATAAAATTAGAAACAAGGGTCATATGAACAAGATAAAAAATTTCTATGTATATTATTACAAGTCCGAGATTCTTCCCAAGCTAGGTTTATTTCTGAGAAGACCTCAACTTGGAATGAAGTATTCACACTCACCAGAAGAGTTGGGGTGACAAACGTAAGGCAGGGGTTCTCCATGCCACCGTAAGGGAAGGATGGGGGCAGGACCAGCAGGTCATACTGCCCCCACACATAGGGGCCTCCCAGATCTTCTGCGATTTTAAGCATAGATTCCGTCTGAAAAAATGAATGCATATATATTTGCATGTCTCATTACCCTAATAATATCTTAAAAGCATATATTGCTTTGAAATTAAAATGATAAAAAATGTATGGACCAAAAATCTACATGAAACAAAACATTTATTTTTTCACCCTGTCACTTGAGTCCATCACATTTCACATTCAAAAATTTAACTCTATTGTTTACTGTAATTATTAAAAAAGGATTACTATAGAACCAACCTCAGAAAATTCGAAAGCAGACTTTTCCACCTGCTCTTTCTCAGACCATACCAAAGTTCTTGGGCCAATTTGCCTGAAAAATTAAAAAGATTAATAGAAAAGAAATTTAAGCAAATTACTCATCTGGGTTCTAGGAAAGATTTACTTTACTTTACTTTTAAAACATTCTTTTTTTTTTTAAGATTATATTTACTTGAGAGACAGAGTCACCACAGTGAGAGAAAGAGACAGAGACAGAGACAGAGACAGAGGCCTTCCATCCACTGGTTCACTCCCCAGTTGGCTGCAATGGCCAGAGCTGTACTGATCCAAAGCCAGGAGCCAAGAGTTTCTTCCAAGTCTCCCACACGGGTGCAGGGGCCCAAGCACTTGGTCATCTTCCTCTCCCCTCCCAGGCCATAGCAGAGAGCTAGACCAGAAGAGGAGCAGCCGGGACTAGAGCTGATGCCCATATAGGATGCCAGCACTACATGGAAAGGATTAACCTACTGCGCCACAGCATCAGCCCCTCTAGGAAGGATTAAGACTTGTACGCAAACCCTTATAGTGGGTGTGGATTTTCTGTAGGCATATGCAGAAGGGATGAGGGTAAGTGGCCTGAGAGACAAAGGCGCCGGTGTGTGTGCAGCCACAGACATGAGCTCCCTAAGCAGGCAGTCAGGGTCCAAGGAAAACACAACATGAAGGATTTCCACAGTTAGCTTAGGGCTCTGCAGATCCAGCTTCCTCCTGCAGTCTCCCAACTGTAGAAACCCAGTTGTAGCTCATAAGAGATTTTTCCAGATCAGAGATGGGTATAAACTTTGTTATGTGCGTACATGTTGAATACTTGTCTAAGAAGCAGCAAATAAACGGAAAAGGAAGGATACAACATGGATGTTCCTTGAGGACATTTTTGCAAGTGAAGTAACAGTCACAAAAAAGACAGACACTATTTATGATTCTGCTTATATGAGGCATCTAAATAGTCAAATGTATAGGAAGAGAAAGCAAAAAGGCTAAAGGAAACAGGAAAAGAGGAGTTGTTACTTAATGGGTAAAGAAATCCAATGAGAAAGTTCTGGAGATCTGTTTTACCACCATCTGAATAGACTTAGCACCACTGAACTGCATATTAAAAATGACTGGGTAGGAAATTTTATATTTTTTATCACAATTAAAAAAGATAGGTCCGGTGTTTGGCTCAGAGGTTAAGGTGTCGCTTGGGATACTTGCATCTCATGTTGGAGTGCCTAAAGTCAATTTGAGTCCAGACTCCATTAGCTCCCTGTTAATGCACACTCTGGGAGGCAGCAGGTGCCAGCTCAAGAAGCTGGGTCCCCACCACCCATGTGGGAGACCTACACTGAATTCTGGACTGGCTGTTGAGGGCACCTGGGAAATGAACCACTGGACAGAAGCACGCTCGCTCTCTCTCTGCCTTTCAAATGAATAAAACAAATAAATACAATTCAAAACTTTTTTATTTTATTTTTATTTTTTGACAGGCAGAGTGGACAGTGAGAGAGAGACAGAGAGAAAGGTCTTCCTTTGCCATTGGTTCACCCTCCAATGGCCGCCGCGGTTGGCGCGCTGCGGCCGGTGCACCGCGCTGATCCGAAGCTAGGAGCCAGGTGCTTCTCTTGGTCTCCCATGGGGTGCAGGGCCCAAGCACTTGGGCCATCCTCCACTGCACTCCTGGGCCACAGCAGAGACCTAGCCTGGAAGAGGGGCAACTGGGACAGAATCCGGCGCCCCGACCGGGACTAGAACCCGGTGTGCCGGCGCCGCAAGGTGGAGGATTAGCCTATTGAGCCACGGCGCCACCAGGAATATTTTTCTAACCAACTTCCAGGTGATGCCAAAGCTACTGGTCTGAAGACCACACTGTGGGCAGCAACGGGAATGAGTGTCATCCCACAGAAGTTTAATGAGAACCACAAATGTGCACATCTCTTATCTAATTCAAAATTGTTGGGGCCGGCATTATGGCAGTGAGTTAAGCTGCTGGTTGTGTTGTAGGCATCCCATATGAGTGATGGGTTTGAGTCCCAGCTGCTCCACTTCCAATCCAGTTCCCTGCTAATGTGCCTGGGAAAGCAGTGGAAGATGGCCCCAGTGTCTGGGCCCCTGCTACCCATGTGGGAGACCCAGATGGAGTTCTAGTCTCCTGGCCTTGCCTTGGCTCAGCCTTGACCAATGCAGCCATTTGAGGAGTGAACCAGTAGATGAAAGGTCGATCTCTCTCTTTGTCTCTTCCTCTCTCTCTCTGTAACTCTGCCTTTCAAATAAATAAAATAAGTCTAAAAAAAAAAAAAAAAAAAAACCAAACTGTCTAGTATACACATTTAAAAGAAACAGATTGAGTCAGTTTTTGTAACAGGTATTTAACCCAAGTTAGGCAAAATATTAGCATTTCAACATGTCATCAATATAAGAAATCATTAATAAACACTCGAGATTGGTAACAGTGTCTTTAGTACAGTTTGAATGAGCTGCACTTCAGAAGCTCAGCGGCCTTGTGCAGCAGGTTAGTGCCAGTGGTTGCTGTATACACAGGCAGGTCTACACTGAAGGAGCTCCCGAGTCAGAGGGCCGAGGTGTGGGTCCTGGCTCCAACACTGTCTAGCGCTGTAACTGAGTTACTTACCAAAACTCACTGAGCGTCAGTTTCCTCAATGGTAGAATAAGAACGGATAATTATATCTACTCCACAGAGTTCTGAGGATGCGAAGAGAGAATGTACGGGAGTTGGCACGTAATGAGAGCTTGTGACTGTCAGATGCTGTGACGACTGTTATAATTATTTAGCCTGGGCCTTTACATATGGAAGGTCTGTTAATCCTCACACGAATGATGCCTTTCAAGTGCACATTACTATTTATTTTTTCCAGAGGAACAAAATGAGACTCCCAGAGGCTGTGGGTGGCCCTGGATGTAGTCAGTAACTGCTGGAGCACGAATGTGAAACTGTGCCTGCCTCACTTCTCCTTCCATGCCCGTTTTTCTAGCAATCCAAAGAAAGTAATTACGACTGACATTCTTAATTTTCAGTTTGGAAACCAGAACAAACAAAAAATTAAGAAGGAAGGCTACTCTAGTAATTGACAAAACGTCAATAAAACAGCTCACATTTCTGTAATACTTATCAGCTTCCAAGTGTTTTACCACCTGTTGTCTCATATAATCGCGCTAGGAGGTAGGAAAGGCAGACGGCAGCCCTTCAAAGCCGAGGGGACGGAGACTATGGGAGGTGACATGCCCAAGTCTGCATAGAATCTAGCTCAGAGCATGTTCATTCTACAATACCTGGAAAATCTAAGAAGTAACTGATAACCACTTTGCAATGTAAAATGAATTTCCTGCCTAAATTTTAAAATCAAGTATGAATTTTTCCAGAGCTGTCAGCTTAGTATCTTGAGAAATTCCCAAATGATCTGCCAGTTAATCCCGACAAAGCTTCAAGATGCTCGAGGTTGACTCTTTCCAGAAACTCAAGGTGTGCTCAAAAACTCACCTGCTTTCTAAAGCTCCGACAACTAAAGCAATCAGGTAGCAGGGTATCGGGACCTAAGGAGGCAAACACACAGACACCACACACTTACATTAGTGTTTAAAAAGGATACGAGGTGCAACAATTCACCCTTAAAATTACCAAGTAAATTCGCTTTAAAATTTCCAACTATCAGTACCAATATTTTCTTTTTGTACCTCTCAGATAGTTCTCATTTTTAAGGAGCTGAAAAATTCAAAATTGTGATGTAGAATATTTCAAAACATCTGTTTCCCTTTTTTACCATGAGGAAGAAAAGCTTCCAGCATAGGGGAAGCACGACTGCACATAGAATTAGAAGGTATGTTTTCAGCATTTCTCCAACAGGAAACCACAAGAAGACAATTACGCTTCTCCCTTATGTTTTCTGCTTCTATTCTCCTGAGTTTTAAAAAAATCGAACCTTTTTTTTGTCTTTAACCTACACTGGTTTCATCTAGAGACACAAAATAAGCCAGCATTAGGAGGAGGCCAAAGTAATGGGAGCATGGGACCACAGACACCGAGGTGGGAACAAAACGGTGTATTGTGAGGTCAGCTTAAAAAACCTCATAAACACACACACAGGCTTGCACGTACAGTCTGTTCATTAAAAGTCACAGACACAAGTCCAGCTACTAGCTACACAGGACTTTTAACTTACGGGAGTCCCACACAGTATTTTTCTGGTCTAAGATAGCTTTCTCATGTGTAAATACCCTCAGTAGCCATAAGCCCACCCTGTAGTACCAGGGTAGGTGAAAGTTAGAAACTGTAAAAAAACAGGGAGCCTGCTACCAAACAGAATGAGGGAAAATGGAATCAGGCACACTCCCTGCTTAGCCACCTGCTTCTTCAATACGGCACTGCTGGTTAGTGGAACAAGATTCTCTAAAAATACACACACACACACACACACACGAAATGAAGAAAGCAAAAGAAGCCAAACGCTGCTTTCTAAATTCTAACCTACCTCAAAAGTAATTTTGCTCCCTGAATAGGGAAAAGCTAGTGGTAGTTCTCCACTAACTACAAATAAAAATGTAGACCCTACGAGCTTACCTTTTGGCTGAATCGGTATATTTTCCTGCTTGGGTCTTTTGGGTCAGGTGCTTCTCCATCACGAATGGCACTCATAAGTGCCACCAGTTCTTTAGGGACAGACACCTAGTTGAGAAGAAAAGTCATTTCTATTTAGAACTGAAAGGTTCTATGCACCTTAAATTATGTATGTAAAAGAACTGTTACACCCTTCTTAACTGCCTACAGAATGAACAGATCATGAGCTCAAAAACTGTGTCTATGTCATCTTTGTAAACAGAATTAACAATAGGTAAAATTGGCTTCCTTGAAAATGAACATGAAATATTCATCTGTGCATAACAGCGGAGCTTTGAAAGAAACTGGATTTAGATCCCAGCTCTGCCCCTACTAACTGCAGACAAAGGCCAACAGTCTCCCTGAGGCTCGGCTTTCCCATCAGACAAGAGTAAAACAACACAGATTTGCTGCAAGGAATACATAATGTGAAGTGAGGGGCCCAGCACCACACCGGGCAATGGCAGCCATCATCCTTGCTCCCCATACACATCCAACACAAACTCAAAGGGACAGAAAATGCAGTTTCAAACATTTTTATATTTAAAACCTGCAACTGCACCCAACAAACAAGAACTTCAAGGGTAAATGTGAGAAACTAAAACTTAGTGCCAAAAAACTATGAAATAATTTTCTCTGGAAATTTGCATGGAAAGATCCTTATGGGGCAAATCATACAGTACTTATGTGTATATCCTAGCTCTGTGATTCTGGAAGATTTATTTTGAATAACAGCTAGCATAAAGGACTGGCCCCTGGGTAGTAATGATCTAGCAAGCTTCCACCCTAGTGAGTGCTGGTATTCATGAGTATTCTTGCACGGCTCAGGACTCAAACACCATTAGGAACGCAGGCACAGAAGGAGGAGCGTTTCAATCAGTGCTGTAACAATCAGAAGCCCAGTGCTCAACAGCAGGCAGGAGGTGATTTAGTTTCACCTCCTCCCTCCCTAGAGGCAGTGATGTTGTATACAGGAGACCACCGAAGATGAGGCTGTACGTGTTGACCAAGGTCACACAGGCATTCAGTGGATAAGAACAGCACAGAAGCCTGGACTCTTTGCTTCCAAGTGTGACATTCCACAGCACTACACTGGTGGTTTGGTTATAGGATGAGGGCGGAGATCAAGAGGGTCAGTGTGTATCTACAGCTTCGTCTTCATTCTATTTGGTCTAAGCAGACTGAGCCTCTGGGATGGTGTTTATTAATTATCATCCAGTTTCCCCCCTAAATTATCAGCACCTACTTCAGGATTAAGTTGGAAATGTATACATGCAATATATGCCGTTAGGACACCTACATAAATGTATATAGGCCTACAGAGGGCATTTACAGGAACTTGTCAATGCCAGTTTTTAAAAGTTAAAATAAGGAAATGGTTCCTGAAGTCTTGGTTTTAGTTCCAGAATTCTTTTGAAAAGCAGAATAATACATATTTTCTTTTTTAACACTTGAGTTGTTTAAAACTGCCTTTAAAGTAGAGATTCAGAATGAGGTCTACAACCTCATTTTTATATATCAAAAGCAGAATTCCATTGAGTTAAAATATTTCTAACGGGGCTGGTGCCAGGTTCTAGTCCCGGTTGCCCCTCTTCCAGTCCAGCTCTCTGCTGTGGCCCGGGAGGGCAGTGGAGGATGGTCCAAGTGCTTGGGTCCCTGCACCCGCATGGGAGACCAGGAGGAAGCACCTGGCTCCTGGTTTCGGATCGGCGCAGTACCAGCCATGGTGGCCATTTTGGGAGTGAACCGAAGGAAGGAAGACCTTTCTCTCTGTCTCTCTCTCACTGTCTAACTCTGTCAAATTAAAAAAAGATAAAATAAAAAAAATATTTCTAGCTCTAAAGCTTCGGTTGTCACATTTTGTTTGTCTGTTTGTTTAAATACTTATCTGTTTATTTGAAAGGCAGAGTTACAGAGAGGCAGAGAGAGAAAGAAAGAGAGGTCTTCCATCTGCTAGTTCACTCCCCAATTGGCCGCAACGGCGAGAGCTGGGCTGATCCAAAGCTAGAACCCAGGAGCTTCTTCCAGGTCTCCCATGTGGGTGCAGGGGCCCAAGGACTTGGGCCATCTTCTACTGCTATCCCAGGCCATAGCAGAGAGCTGGATCAGAAGTGGAGCAGCCGGGACTCAAACCAGCGCCCAAATGGGATGCCAGCACTGCAGGTGACGGCTTTACCCACTAAGCCACAGCGCCAGCCCCCAGTCGTCTTTATTTACCACTGACACCACGTTGACGTAATTGGATCATTCACTTCGGTCAATAACGTGTAGCCTTTACCTCTGCGGTGTAGGTGAGCTTCACAGAAGGGGTGTCCTGGCAGGGAAGAATCGCTCTGCAGTGGATGGCCTGGGAGGGGAGGAAGAAAAACAACAGCTGTTTCCCTTTCTTAGAAATCAGTTATTCAGATATCAGGAAAACTGAAGCATTGCTCTTTTGACATATTCACTTTATAAATAAAAACAGGCCTTTTGGGATCTTTTAAAGTAGCAAAAATGGATTTGCAGATTTAAAAAAATCAATTTCCCATTTTAATCTACAGGCAACCCTCCCGTTTCAGTGGAAGCTTGAAACACAGAGTCCAGCCGTGTGATCCCGCTCGATGCTCTGAACACCAGCAGTGCCCAGCGGGCAGCTCTCAGGAGGCCTGAGGTTAAAAGCACTGCTCGTGACAGAAATGCGGGCACCACAGCACACCACACCATCCTGGACAGGCACTAGGAACACAGGCCGCTGAGCCCTACAATAAAGCAACTTGCTTGCTTTCTCTTATTGTTTTAACATCAAATCCCATTTTTGCTTTTTCCTCGTGGGTTACTGATCTAATGCGGGTGCCAGCGTTCTAAGGAACTCAGCTTGAGAAATGTTGCTAACATCTGGACATTTCAATCTTGCCACAAATTTTGAGGCAAAAACAGGAAGAAAAGAAAAAAGAGAAGGAAGAGTTTCGCTCAACACCGTCTAGACATATTAACTCACATAATGTGCAAAGTATTTCTGTTTCCACAGTAACCTATCATTAACACTGGTAGCTATCAAGAAAACCCAGAGGGATGGGCATCTGGTCTAGCAGTTAAGATGTCTGCATCCCATACTGGAGTGCTTGGCTTTGAGCCTGAGCTCCACTCTTAACTCCAATTCTCTGCCAACATGCACCCTGGGAGGCATCAGGGGATGGCCCCATAGGTAGGTCTCTGCCACCCACCTGGGAAACAGACTGAGTTCTCAACTCCTGGCTTCAGCCTGGCTCAGCCACAGCCATTGTGGGCACTTGGGGGCTGAGCCAGAAGATGGAGCTCATCTCTCTCTTTCCATAAAATAAAATATTATAAAACCATTCTGACCAGAGCATCTCTGATTTTATACTCTAGCCTTTATAAGTAAGTCTGTTTACTGCTGGTAAACAAATGAAACTCAGGTTCTTTGAGAGCTTAAAGGAAACCTGATACTATCACCCCTCTCTGAAGCTCTTATAAATCATAGGTTTATTTTATTCCAACTCAAAATTCCTTAAATCCCCCAAACTCCAGCTCCTTCACTTCAGTTTTAGAAAATTTTCTAAGGATATAGGCTTCAAAATGACCCAAGCTGGATTAGGTAGGACTAAAAGAATCACTTGATTCTCTCTCTCAAAACAGTTTCAAGACCAGGCCTGTACTGCTCCTTAGGGTTCACTAGAGGGGTGGTATTTCAACTGTTGTTGACAACAGGAAATGCGCATTTCAAGTTTACATCCTTGGGTCTCACATATCTTACATTTCTTGCTAACTTTAGTTTATTGACATTCTATATGAAATACTGACTGAAAAGCAGACATTTCTAGGAGCTACAGAGGGGCAACTTTGTAAATGACTGCCCCAGAACACTGGCTCTCTTCTAGATCACTCAACTGAAGCTTCTGTGATTAAAAAGATATTTCAAGTGGCCAGAGAAAACAAACATGTCTAAATCATGTGCCAATGTGGCTTCATTTGTGATCCACTTGCATCCAAATTGGAGTCCTACATGACTTCTATCACACAGGAGTGAATGTTAGGATGCCTGAATATGCAGAGTACATATTTCAATGGAGAGACAGTAAATGTTTAATAATGTGAGTTCCTTTCATCATGAGTAACTTGATTACTAGCAGAATTAGGTCTTTTTTCTTTCAGAAAACAGTTTGATACTTTTATAATCTTAGTGACAGATTGTCTCTGATTATGGTTTTTTATCTTTAATTATTTATATATATATATATATATATATATAAAGAGAGAGAGAGAGAGAGATTTGTAAATGTGTAAGAAAAATCTAGAAAGGCTTCATTCTAAACCCAATAGTAGTTACTTCTGAGTAATAATGTCCAGAGTTGTTTAGGAACCTGATCTTACACTTTCCACTTCTTTAGCATGTTTCATAACCAGTACCTTACTTTTGTTTTATTAATCTTTTCCTTTCATTTTATGACCATACACCTAGTGCCCACTCTATGGCATGTTCTAGGTTCTGGGAATATAGAAAAACTCTAGATAATATAATTTAGGTAAACACGTTTCCAATTAAAAGATTATTTTTCAAAATAATACACAAATGTGTTAATAGCAAGAGATACAAATGAAAATATGCGACTTTTGTAATATAAAGTAAAACACTATATCAAGTAAGATCCACACATTCATAAGACCGCTATCCATCTTGCTTGATGAACCTGCACGTGCTGGGAACTTTCTGGGTAATAAATCAGCCTGGAATCCTTTTTACCTGGCACTGACTGAAGAGATACGGGTGCTCCTTCCCGGAGGTTTGTTCAGGAGTGAGCCACTGAAGAGCAGAAGAGTTCGGAGATGTCTCAAAAGAAATTTCTATCACAACTTCTTGATTTCTGTATGAGATTAAAAAAATATCTATTAGAGTATAATTCCACCTGATTAATATTTATAATACATATAGTGAATAATATAAACTCATAATACAAGGGGTCTTCAAAAAGTTCATGGAAAATGAGTATTATGAAAAAACTATGCATGGATTTCCAAGTTTGGCACCAAAATAAATTAACATTTAATTTTGTTTTTCAATGAACTTCATTCTGTTAAAAAGATTTATTTTATCTATTTGAAAGGAAGAGTAACTGGGAGGGAGAGATAGAGCTCTTTCATCACTGGTCGACTCCCCAGATGGCCTGGTAGTCCTGGCTGGGCCAGGCTGAACTGCATCCAGGCCTCCTATGTGGGTGGCAGGGGCCCAAATACTTAGGCCATCTTCTGCTGCCTTTTCAGGCACATGAGCAGGGAGCTGGATCAGAAGTGGAGCAGCTGGGACTGGAACTGACACCCTAATATGGGATGCCAGTGTTGCAGGAGGCAGCTTAACTTCTGTGCCACAACGCCAGCCATTCCCACGAACTTTTTGAAGTACCCTTGTATGTATGGTAAATGACAGAAAGAATACTGCATGCGATCTCATTATGGACTGAGAGTAAGCTGTAGGAGTGTCAAACCCTTGGATAAGTTTGCCTGTTGGCTTTCCTGTGGCAGTGCCTGCCTGTGTGGCTTTTTCACTCTACCATGCTAACTGCTAATGAAGATGTAAGGAGCTAACATTAGCTGAGTGTCTCCCAGTGTGTCACACACTTGGTGTCACCATTTGGTCTTTTATGACAGTTGGAAAGTGAAAAATAATTTTGGAAATTCAGCTACCACCATGGTAGGTGCAGATGCATGCACACAGCAGTGCTAGTGTGTAAACTTGCTGGTCCACAACAACTAAGTCAAGAGGTGGAGAATACTCGGAACCTTGGAGAGGATTTGTTATGTCTGCTGAACTTAGTGATAAGCACATCTGTGCTTGATCTTTCTCTTCTTTCTAGTCCTTCATGTAGATTGCATTCTACTGAAGTTTATCAATCTCCTAGGGAGTGGAGCCCACAAAAATGACCTCTTCCCAGCAGATACTTTCTGAAGCACCAATGAGGAGAAAACAGCAAGAGCTCTGGGCACCAATCGCCCTGCCTGCGTCTGATCCAGACTGTAACACCTGCTGGAGCTGTAAACCTGGGGAAAGCATTTAACCTCCCTATGGCACAGTTTTTTTCATCTGTAGAATGGGATTAATGACATGTACTCCGCAAGTTATGCCTGGGGGTTTTCTATCTGCTTTTTAAAGGGGAGGAGAAGGTGTGAAAACATGGCTGCTGAAAGGTGAGGGGTCACCCTTGTTCCAGACCAACAGTTTTCACGCCTCTGCCCCCCACCCAAGTATAATCAAGGGAAGGCAGACGTTCCCAATATGGCAATTCTGCCTGGTTCTTCCTTGAGTAAATTATTTTATTTCTGCTATTTCCTTTCCTAGTTGATAAATTACAGATCATACTGCATAGGATTACTATGAAGATCATACGGAAATGCATCTAAAGCATGTATCCAAAAGCAGTACCTAGCAACAGCACAGTTATTGTTGCTACTGACATCATTACTGTTGTTCCACTAACAAAAGGAGCTGGGCTCTGGGGCAAGACTGAGGAACGCGCAGCTTGCGAAAGCGCCCAGGTTCTCTCCGAACACTTCCTGGTGATGTCTCTCTAGGCACTGGTAAAATGATGAGGATTAAAGAAGTAACAGTTACCCGAAGTCCTAGCCTTGAGTATTTCAGACAGTACATCTCCTTGGTATCTTAGGAATAGATAATTTTTGCTATAAGCCTCAATTTGAACAGATCAGTAGGAGTGGTATACCAAAAGCTACATACCCACAAACGAGACAAGGGAAAGGAGAACTGTCCAAATTACTTAAAATTACTTCCCCATTACTCAGGTATAAAAGAGAAAGAAAATCACATTCATACTTGCTCAGAGCAATAGGAAGAGAGATTTCCATCGGTGATCCTTTGTAACTTTGCCTTTCTCCAAGAGCATATTTGACTTCTTGCCCATTAATCACCACTTTCTCTATGGTGAGGTCCTTTGTGTCCAAAGTCTAAAATTAAATCAATATTTTAAATAATCAGACATCGTTTTCACATCAGAAAAAAAACTAGTATTAGATAAGGGCTAACTGCAATAATTACAGAGTAAAACAAGCTGCTTATGGAGAGTAAACTACAGAGGAAACTCTAGAGATTAAAGGAGTCAAAAGTGAATCTAGGTCTCATACCTCCAGGCCTTAAACTTCCTGAACATTTCTAGTTTTAAGATTTGTATTACATATATATGTATGTATTTTATATATATTATATGTATTGCATTTTACTGAATGCATGTATTTTATATATATGGTATATATGTAATGTAACTCTGGCACAATCACACAAATTCGGGGCTTTAAGTAAAAGTCAAATCTAAATCAAAATGTCTTCAATTCTGTCTACTTAATTTCTCTCACACCTATAACTCTGATTCCTCAATGTATCTTATCATTTCTTCCTGGAATTCAGAGTCCAATCCCATAGTGTACTTTCAAATACAGTATACTCACTTGAGTATAGTATACTCCTAAAGTGTTGTTTCAAATCTCCCAAAATTAAACCAAATCTGGCATTTCTCAGGCACATAAGTAGACTGTACTCATACATCATTGTTGTACATCTGGAAAGCCCAACTTCATATAGCAACTCTGAACAAATGATCCTGCAGACTACACCTACTTGCCATGGCCAGCAAAGGCTAATGTTTTGGGGAGGAAGGAGTGGGAGAACCAAGTGTCTGAGTATTTCCCGAGTACTAGAAACCATACCCTTTCATTACCTCTCAACTAATCATGCTTCAGAATGTTCAACCTTTCTTAAGAGCTTGTTTGGAGGTTCTAGCAGGGGAGCGCAGCTACTCGTATACCCTTGACCAAAGACCGGTCCTCCTCTGGCGGGGAAGGTCGTCCTCTTCGACCGAGCGTGCAGCTTCGGGAGGGACGCACATGGAGCGATGAGGGAGGAAGGGGACACCCGCCTAGTCAGCCAGATCAGCCGAATCAACCCTGGCGATCAATGGGGTGACAGATGTCACAGCCAGATCACCCTCACATCCCAGAATGTTCAAACTTTCTATGCTACAAAACTGCTTCTAAACAACCGGAACAAGAAACAAACCTCACATTTTATTTCTGAAACTTCTTGATGACCCATCTACCCACTCCTTCCTTTCTCCTTTTCTTAAATTCCAAAGACAACTGTGGTTGCTACTCCCACTTCCTCATCATTCACTCTATCCTTCCCCCTCCTCAATATGGTCTCTGGCTCCATTGCTAGAGAAGCATAGACCCTCTGGTCAACTAGGTCTTTTCTGTCCAACAACTTCGGCCTCTGACTATGGACCACGCCACTGGGTTGAACCCCCTTCCTTGGCTTCTCCGCCTTTACATATAAACATTCTTCTACTTGCCTAATGCTTTTTCCTTCCCTTCTTTCAAACATGGATGTGGCCAATGATCCAGCATTGGTTCTTTTTCTTACCATATTCTTCACTCCCTAGTTCTACCGCCACATCTTCAGATAGTTTCACCATGCAAATGACTGCCAGTCTACAGCTGTTATCACCACCCCTCCTCCAGCATGCCATCCAAACAGCATTACTCGATCACTTCACATTTTCACAGGAAGTATCAATTCATATTCAACAGGCTTATAAAAATGAAGCCATCATTATGCCCTAAGCCAGTTCTTTCCTGTTTCCTTGACTCTGTTCATAAAACTCAAGGTAAGTAAGGTTTGATAGAAATAATACACAGTTGATTTCATGTAGCCAATCAGAAAGTTGTATTTTTTTCCTTCAAACTGTTTTCATATTTACCTTTCTTTCCTTCTACCTCCATCCTAGGTAAGGCCATGGCCTATCAGGACTCCCTCCTACCTCATCCCCCTGTCTTTGGCATCTGTCTTCTTTTCCCTGATTCTGACCTGGAAAAGCATGGGGGGCTGGAATGCCAAGAAACACTCATTTCCCAACAACTTCTCTTTTATATTAGCTAACCATGCGTGATAAGCTCAAGAAGAGTCACAAAGGTAATCATTAAGTTTCATTCCTACCTCTCTAGAGTTAATTTTTGCTTGGGATGAAATTTCTATCCTGGTCTAATTTTCTTTTTCTTCTTTTCAGGGAAGTCCAATGTGTTATGAGCATCATCTGTTTCCTTCCTAGTGGGCAATTATTTCTTCCGGGTTATTTTCTTTTTGGGGTACCTCAACCATTACTGTTTCTCTAAATTAGTAGAACTGGCTTATCTTCCAGCACTTGTCTATCCAGAATATAGGGGAAGTATCTTACTAAGCCTAATAGAGTGAATGGGTATTTAGCCTAGGACCTGAGTTAAATCCCTGCCTCTGGCTCCCAACTCCGGCTTCCTGCTTGTGCAGACCCTGGGAAACAGTGCCGGCTCAAGTCACCACTGAGTTCCTGCCGCCCACATGGGAGCTCTGAGATTGCCCTTCTGACTCCTGGCTCCAGTTGAGTCCAGCCCTGGCTATTGCAGGAATTTGGGGAATAAATCAGAGGATGAAAAGAAGTGTCTCTGCCTCTCAAATAATTAAAAAATTTTGAAAACCAGATATTTGGCCAGCGCCATGGCTCACTAGGCTAATCCTCTGCCAGTGGCGCTGGCACCCCAGGTTCTAGTCCCAGTTGGGGCGCCAGATTCTGTCCCGGTTGCTCCTCTTCCAGTCCAGCTCTCTGCTGTGGCCCGGGAGGGCAGTGGAGGATGGCCCAGGTCCTTGGGCCCTGCACCCGCATGGGAGACCAGGAGGAAGCACCTGGCTTCTGGCGTCGGATCAGCACAGCGTGCCAGCCGTAGTGGCCATTTTGGGGGTGAACCAATGAAAGGAAGACCTTTCTCTCTGTCTCTCTGTCTCTCATTGTCTGTAACACTACCTGTCAAAAAAACAAAACAAAAAAAAAACAACAAAAAAACCAGATATTCTAGTCCCCATTTCTGAATATCTAAGAACTTGATTTGAATGAATATCTATTTTTTTTAACAACTCATATAGTCCTTATAACCTTAAAGATGAACTAATTAGGTACAGGAGAACACATTCCATTTTCTGTGATTTTCTGTATTACCGAAACTATTTTTTAAAGTTATTTATTTGAAAGGCAGAGTTACAGAGAGGCAGAGGCAGAGAAAGCCTTCTATCAGCTGGTTCACTCCCCAGATGGCCACAATGCTGATCCAAAGCCAGGAGCTTCCAGGTCTCCCACACGGGTGCAGGGGCCCAAGCACTTGGCCATCTTCTACTGCTTTCCTAGGCCACAGCAGGGAGCTGGATCAGAAGTGGAGCAGCCAGGACTCAAACCAGTGCCCATATGGGATACTGGCACTGCAGGCAGTGGCTTTATCCGCTTTGCCACAGCATTGGTCCCCTACACTCTCAAATCTGTTCAAAATCAGGAGTCAGTTATTGCTATAATTATTTTTTGTGAAAGTCTTTTCATGTTTTAGCAGTATGCTCTATCCTTGCCTACAGTACTTACTGCATTACATTATGATTTTTTAAAGATTTCTTTTTTTCTTTACTTGTAAGGCAGAGTTGGGCCGGCACTGTGGCTCAACAGGCTAATCCTCTGCCTTGCAGTGCCGGCACATCGGGTTCTAGTCCCGGTTGGGGCACCGGATTCTATCCCGGTTGCTCCTCTTCCAGGCCAGCTCTCTGCTATGGCCCGGGAAGGCAGTGGAGGATGGCCCAAGTCCTTGGGCCCTGCACCTGCATGGGAGACCAGGAGAAGCACCTGGCTCCTGGCTTTGGATCAGCGTGATACGCTGGCCGCAGCGGCCATTGGAGGGTGAACCAACGGCAAAAAGGAAGACCTTTCTCTCTGTCTCTCTCTCTCTCACTATCCACTCTGCCTGTCAAAAAAAAAAAAAAAAAAAAAAAAAAAAAAGGCAGAGTGACAGAAAGAGATCTTTCCTCTGCTGGTTCACCCTCCAAATGGCTGCAATAGCCAGGTCTGGGCCAGGCCAAAGCAAACAGCCCAGAACTCTGGAGTGATGGCTCAATTCCTGCCACCTGCCACCCAGGTGGAAGAACTGGATTGAGTTCCCGACTGGCTCCCAGATTCAGCTTGCCAAGTCCTTGCCAGCCATGGGCCGGGGAGTAAATCAGAGAATAGTCAGCCTCTCTCCCTCTTAACCAACTAAAATTAGTGTCAGTTAATGCGAGAAAACAAGTTCTAGAAAACAGAAAATGCAATGTGTAAGCAGTATATCTGAAGTGCCAAGCAGCAACTATGATCCAACTCCCTTTCGAATTTCACTAATAAATGTGAATGCAACAAGTGGCCAAGAACTGTAATAAGAAAGAGAAGCAAAGGGAACTGGATACCTGTCAAGTTGGAATTAGTACTTCTCAACATTTACTGAGCACTGACTATATGCAAGGCCAAGATACCCATATGCAAGGGGAAATGTGCACTATGAAATACTGCATGAATCTCAAAAATTTCTGGTTTACCAAAATAAATTTATTTTTAAAAAAGATTTTATATATTTATTTGAAAGGCAGAGTAAGAGAGGGAGACAGAGATTTATCTGCTGCTTCACTCTCCAAATGGCTGCAAGAGCCAGGACTGGGCTAGCCAGCAGCCTGGACCTCCATCCGGGTTTCCCTTGTGGGTGACAGGACCCCAGGCACTCCTGCTGTCCCACTGTTTTCCTAGGAGCACTAACAGGGAGCTGGATTGAAAGCAGAGCAGCTGGTCCTCTGTTATGGGATGCTGGCATTGCAGATGGTGGATTAACCTGCTGTGCCACAAGACTAGCTCCAAATTTACCTTTAAGTCTATTTTACCATTATCTTTTAAAAATAAATCATTTATATGAAAGGCAGAGAGAGAGAGTGCCCATTTGCTGGTTCACTAACTCTCCAAATGCATGCAATAGCTCTAGCTGTGGGCCCACAGCCAGGACCCAGGTCTCCCTTGTGGGTGGCAGGAACTTGAATCATTTGAGCCATCACTGTTCCCTTCCAGGGTCTGCATTAGCAGGAAGCTGGAGTGGCGCTGAGTACGGATGCAGGCATACCAGCATGGGATGTGGCTGACCCAACTGGTCTCAACCACCAGGCCAAATATCTGCCCCTCCACTAACTTTTTGAAATACTCTCAAATCAGGGCCAGCGCCGTGGCACAGTAGGTTAATCCACCTGCGGCACTGGCATCCCATATGGGCACCGGTTCTAGTCCTGGCTGCTCCTCTTACAATCCAGCTCTCTGTTCTGGCCTGGGAAAGCAGTAGAAGATGGCCCAAGTGCTTGGGCCCCTGTACCCGCAATGGGAGGCTGGGAAGAAGCACCTGGCTCCTGGCTTTGGATTGGTGCAGCTCCCGTTGTTGCAGCCATCTGGGGAGTGAACCAACAGAAGGAAGACCTTTCTCTCTGTCTCTCCCTCTCACTGTCTATAACTCTATCTCTCAAATAAATAAATAAAATCTTTAAAAAAGCCCTACTTGGCCGGCGCCGCGGCTCACTAGGCTAATCCTCCGCCTTGCGGCGCCGGCACACCGGGTTCTAGTCCCGGTCGGGGCACCGATCCTGTCCCGGTTGCTCCTCTTCCAGGCCAGCTCTCTGCGTGGCCAGGGAGTGCAGTGGAGGATGGCCCAAGTCCTTGGGCCCTGCACCCGCATGGGAGACCAGGAGAAGCACCTGGCTCCTGGCTTCGGATCAGCGCGATGCGCAGGTCGCAGCGCCAGCCGCGGCGGCCATTGGAGGGTGAACCAACGGCAAAAAGGAAGACCTTTCTCTCTGTCTCTCTCTCTCTCTCACTGTCCACTCTGCCTTTAAATAAAAAAATAAAAAATAAATAAATAAATAAAAAAAATAAAAAAGCCCTACTTATGATAGGGAATTATGGATGACATAATTTACTATATCCTCTTTGATCAATGTTTCTCAAAAAGGGTTGCAATTTTAAATGGCTGGCCAATTGTCATGAAACATATATAACTAATTCCCTTTTTGCAGAGACTGCTGGGAAGTCCCATGTCAACCTTGTTACCTATTTCTTTTTATGTGTATTGGGTTTTATACCATGTTTTCCTATCCTTTTTCTTTCTCTGATGCTTTAATTACTTTTAATTTTATAATGTATATGTTATAAAGTAGAGAATTTTTTTAAAACTTTATGTCTCATTACTGTCGACATTTTCTACTTGTTATCTGTAGAGGGCTACGAAGAAAAAAAACATAAGATTATTATTATTATTATTATTTTTTTTTTTTTTGCTTATTTGACAGGTAGAGCTAGACAGTGAAAGAGAGAGACAGAGAGAAAGGTCTTCCTTCCGTTGGTTCACCCCCAAAATGGTCGCCACGGCTGGCGCATAGCGCTGATCTGGAGTCAGGAGCCAGGTGCTTCTCCTGGTCTCCCATGGGGTGCAGGGCCCAAGGACCTGGGCCATCCTCCACTGCACTCCCGGGCCACAGCAGAGAGCTGGCCTGGAAGAGGAGCAACCGGGATAGAACCGGCACCCCAACTGGGATTAGAACCCGGAGTGACGGTGCTGCAGGCAGAGGATTAGCCTAATGAGCCGTGGCACCAGCCGAGATTATGGTTTAATAACCAAAACCAAAATCAGCACCTGGATTTGATCCACAGCTCAGGCATTTACTTGGGGAAGACACAGGCTTTGTAGCGACAGGAAGCTATGTTCAGTCCCTGGCTTCTGCCTCTTTCCAATACATGATCTCGGCCATGACACTGAAGCCTGTTTGAGCCACCAACTCAGAGAATATCCACCCCATCCTACCACCCAAAATTAAAAATTTCACTCCAAGAAACAAATGCTTGAAAATTGCCACAAATTTTGTATACCAAGCATCAGTGTAAATTAGCCAAAACTTGAAGATAATTTTATAAAGCTGGGAATTAGTTCTAATAGCATCAAGTTCTTCAGCATCAAGAACCCTGAGAATGGAGAGGAAAGAGAACATGATGTCTCCTCTCCCAGCACTGGCCCTGGCCCTTCTGTGGGTGGTGATGAGGGACATGCCATCTCACCTTGGAGATCCAGTTAGCACGACTCTCAAGGTAGCCCATACAAGTATTAAATCCATCCATTAACCAAACCTCTGAGAGCTTTCTACATGTTAAGTGCTATACTAGAAATGTGAGACATAATGAGATAGGAAACAGTCCCTACCTCCAGGAGAGGGGGAAACAAGCTAACTTCAGAAATAAGTAAATACATAAAACAGGTCCTAGTCTTGGGTTATTGTCATAAATAAGCAAATGATAAACAGATGTCGCTTTGTACTACAAATAGCCCTCCTTGTATAAAATCTAGCATTTAAAAAATTCCAGGCTCTACTTTACCAAACAGACATTCCAACCAGAAAACATAAAAGCTTTACTTTTTTGAATGTGAAAACCATGGGCAGGTGTTCAGACCGGGACAATCTTTTCCACAACTAAGCATCCTGGCGACTCTCGCTTACCCAGGAGGCAGAGGTAAAGCTTTTCTGCTTAAAAAGCAGATCAGAGCAGACGGTTATAGTAAGCAGGGAGCAACTATCAAGAGCCACTTTCTTTCAATAAAAGGAGACTGTAGTGAAGCAGGACTTGACTTTGGTGCAGCCCAGGTAAAGCTGCCACTGACTTAATAAAAGATAGCATGGTACTTCAAGAAGACCAAAGTGCAACCTACAAGGAAGCAGTTCCTTTCTTGCTTATAACACTTATCATTTCTTTTTTACAGTACTCTTGGTGGTTACTTATTATACATATATACCCGGAGGAGTCAACCTGTTGTTCAAATCCATGAGTCTAGCAAAATGTTAAAGGACAAAGAGTAAGAAAGGAAGGGACCTCAAAACACAGACCTTCTATACAAACAGGAAAAAGAGGCGCGGAAGCTACCAGTGCTACACTGGTAATTTCGCCCAATTATTTGGCCTCACTGATTTCCCTCCTCAAGCTTACAGCATGTCCAATCTGATTGCTTTACCAGATAGAACCACTGTGCAAAATAAACTCTATCACCCTGTCCTGGTGAGAAGCTGGCCTTTCCGTGCTCCTCTTATGTCTAAAATGCTCTTCCAGGACACTCTCGGGCTGGAAGGCACAATCCACACGCCCCCCAGACAATCTGAGTAGGAACGCGGAACACAGGCTATGCAGTACAGACAAAACCCACTGAACAGCGTTCCGTGAACTTAAGTCTGTCTACAAATGCTTAGCTCAGAGAGGTGCATAGTTCCTAAGCGGTGTGGTCATGACTTGCTCGCTGGAAGCAACTACAGATAAACCGTATTTGAGCCATCCTTAGAGAGCTGGAATGTCCCACCCATCAAGTTATGGGCAGAGCTAAGAATCCAGCGGAAGACAAAGGTTGCTCCTAGAGTTAGAAAGCAGAGGTTGGACGTTTCGGGGCAGGGCAGAGAGAAGAGGTCTGGCGGGGCTGCAAATCCAGAGAGGCTTCAGCTCAGTGGCAGGGAGATGGAGGAAAGGAGGCTAGCGGCGGGATCCTGCGGACCCGCGGGCGGACACGGAGGTGCCGGGGACCGAAGCGTGGGATCAGGCACCCTCCGGCTGCGGGATCCGAGACTTGGATCCGACTGTGGGCCGCCAAGCGCAAGCGAGAAGGCTGGGGGTTCTGGGCGGAAGGCCGGGGCAAAGGGGGAGGCCACGCGGGGCGCCGGGAACTAGTTCCAGGGCGAGGGACCAGACTGCAGAGATGAGATTGAGAGCGGGGCGCGGGGGTGCGGACCTCGCGCTGGGTGCGCCCAGGGACGCACGAGGGTGCCAGGGGGTGAGAGGACGCGTGCAGGGGCGGACGCTGAGAGATGATGAGCGGAGGCTGAAGATGAGGTGCAGAAGGCGGGTTGGGGGCTGCGAAGGGGCACCGGTCCGGGCAGAGCTGGGGCGGAGTAAGCCGAGATCTTGGGTCCCGCGGGGCCTAGGAGTGGGTCGGGAGTTGGGTGGGCGGCCGGGGAGAAGCGGGCACTGGGCAGGCGCCCACCGTACCAGGCTGCGCAGGTTGTCCTCCTGAGACTGGACTGTGAGCGCTGCGATCCCAGTCAGCGCACGGCGGCTGAAGTCGACGCTGCAGCGCAAGTGCAGGTGCGTGGTCCGGCAGACGGAGGCCGGAGAGGCCAAAGAACAGGTATCCACGATCTCGGGCATGGCTCTGGCGGTTCCGCCGCACACCGATCCGCACGCCAACACTCAGCCGCCACACTTCGACTGAGAACTGAGGAGAAGAGAGGGAGGGAGGAAAAGAAAAGGAGGGACTCGCGGCGCACGCCGGGAAGGGAGTTTTCTGAAGCTAGAGGAGCGTGGAGGACGGCGAAGGCGGAACTACAATTCCCGTGGTGCAGCGCGACAAGGCGCGCGCTTGGCTGCCTGGGAGCGTGTGTGTTGGGGGTGGTCAGGGGACCGAGATGGTTCTAGGAGCCAGAGACGAAGGAAGAGGCGGAGGGAGGTGGGGGCAGCTAGAGGAGGGGTGGATCGAGGGAAATGGTGAGAAAGACAGCGGGAAGAGCAAATTGAACGCTTGCGTTTAACTTCGAGGAAGACTACGACGGCAACAAATCCTGTGGAGGCTGAGGAACGGGCGGGACCAAACCACATAAAGGGCCTGTCAGAAAGCCGCTTCTTGTGCAGTTCCTCGTTAGTATAGTGGTGAGTATCCCCGCCTGTCACGCGGGAGACCGGGGTTCGATTCCCCGACGGGGAGGCACAATAGAGTTTTTTTTTCCTTTTTCATATTTTTCCCGATCCTTCCACTGGTTTAGTAGTGATTGATGCCGACTTGCTGTGTTGACAACCCTTCAGAAGCGAGTGCATTTCCAGTGCCATGGTGGCATCCAAGTACAAGTGAGCTCATTTCTGTCCGTTTCAGAGCCTGTTAGGCACATTTCCAAGCCTTAGAGACCCAAAACAGAATTAGCCAACATTCCCCTCTAAGAAACTCCAGTCTTAGGAAGTGTGAAGAGAAAATTCTGTGATAAGATGGTGCGCTGGCGGCAATGGGACTGCGGCTCCTGCCTCCGCTCTGGCGCCCTCCGGCCGGTGAGGCAAAGTCGGGGTGGGGTCGCAGAGTGGGCCTGGGGAAATGGGGCGAGGCCGGGTCTCCAGGGCCGTACACAGCCGTGCCTCTAGGCTGGAGGGCACGAGGAGGCCGCTGGGAGGCCTGGTGGAGGGCGGTAACTCGTGAGGGTAGAGGCAGGATGCTAAGTCCCGGTTTGAGCGTGAGGAGGGCAGGCACCTGTGGGAGGCAAAGCCCCGAGGCCGTGTCAGGTGGACCTGCGGACACCCCAGCAGGTGCAGCCGTCGCGGCGGTGGGCTCAGCTCCAGCGGAACGAGCCCGCAGAGGAGCCGCGACGCTGGACGCTGGGAGAACGCCACAGGTGAATCTTATACCAGGGCTGGAGGAAGGGGAGGCTCTAGCAAGAGCCCTCTGAGATGAGAAGGGAACGTTCCCCTTGGGTTTGGCAACGAGGCGGGAGTGAGGAAAGCGGCGGTTTTAGCTGACTTCTGGGGTGTGGTTGAAGGTGGGAGCCAGGGAGTAGCGGATTGAGCAATGATGGAGCAGGGCAGTAGACCAGAAGCCGCTCTGTCAAGATGCCTGGCCAGCGTCAGCAGGGAGGATGAAAGGGACAGCTAGGAAGGCATGCACAAGGGAAAGTGTTTTATAATTTTTTAAGGCAAGAGAGAGTTTAATATGTTTAGGTACAGAGATGAAAGGGTTTCTAGAGAAGAAGAAAATGAAAATTTAAGACGTGTGTGGGAGAGTTGATGGAATGAGCATGTTGGTACAGTTAAATTCTCTTATCAAAAGTGATCTGAACATTACATCTGGCACCAGAAATAGGAAAATACGTTATTCACTAAGGTGTCCTTGTGTTGGCTGCTGCAAGCCAAAGGAAAGCAAAATAAAACAAAGACAGCATTAATTATGAAATTCAGAACTTTGCATGTGCATGTGTTACAAGTTAGCTATTATTAGTATGATAGTGGTGATGATTGCTTAATCTCATAAGGCCTAAGAATCTGACAAGATCAACATTTGCAAGCCTTTTTTAGGTCATCAAACTGGGATGGCACATATGATACAATAACATTGATTTAACCAAATAATATGCAATCAAATTATCCTTTTTCATCAGAATGGAGAAAGGACATTGTTTTAATAGAAAGAGTAGCATTGTCGTCATCTCACAGTATTGATTATCAGGAACCCACTGGTATATACGCCACCTGTGTTCAAGAAAAGACATCTTCAGAAAAACCACAAGTGAGTTCCTCAGCTGATGAATAGACTAATCAAAAGACAGAGAGACAGTAGGAATGCTCTTCTGAGATACTACTGACTCCTGAAGACAGAGTGTGCAAAATTAGCAATTCAAAAATAAGGGAGGGTTATTTATATGTGCTCATGGGTTGGGGATGCTTTTAAAAGGAGGATTCCCGTTGCATCTATAAAATAAAGGTACTATCAGGGTCTGTTTACAAAAGGAGATTTTGTTAAGATGAAAAACATGATCTATATAAAAACTCTTTCAAGAATTAGTATATATAGGAGACGTCTTCAAAGATGCATGGAAAATGCATATTATGAAAAGACTCCTGAGATTTCAACATTGTTTTGTATGAAAACAAGCTTATCTTTTAACTCTATTTTTTTCCACAGACATTTTGAAGTCCCTGATATTTAAGATGAGAAGAAAGTATCCCACCTGTGCTGCTCAGCGCGGAGATAATTGAGGTAAAGTCCCTGTGCCTTAGGGAGTTACTGGAAAGGTGAACTGAGCTAATGCAGGTGAGGTGCTGAGCCCTGTGCCGGGCAGAGAGTGAGCGTTCGTTACATATTAGCTGGTATTGCTGTTGCCGTTGGGTTTTCTTTGGATCACTGGGATAATTTTCGTATTTATACTTTCTTGGTTTTGTGAGCAAGAGAGTTTAGAAAGACCTTGGCAATGAGATGCTACTAAGGTTTGTTCAGAAAAGCAAGTCATGCTGAATTAGGCCTCTAGAAAGACATTGCAACAAGCCGAGGTGGTGGTTGGAAATGTGACAGGAAATTTCAGATGGTGCACAGATACTTCCCTCATTTAATCATCTCTACACCCTGCTTCAAATCCTTCAAGGTCTCCCCAATGTCTCCAGTAGTGGTCTGCATCTTTTGATTTAAGGCCCATTTTCAAATACTGGAATTTTTGGCATAACAACCCAATAAATTAAAAGATAGCATGCAGAGACTTTTTTTTTTTTTCCTTTTTTTGACAGGCAGAGTGGACAGTGAGAGAGAGAGAGAGAAAGGTCTTCCTTTGCCGTTGGTTCACCCTCCAATGGCCGCTGCAGCCGGGAGCCAGGTGCTTCTCCTGGTCTCCCATGTGGGTGCAGGGCCCAAGCACTTGGGCCATCCTCCACTGCCTTCCCGGGGCCACAGCAGAGAGCTGGCCTGGAAGAGGAGCAACCGGGACAGAATCCGGCTCCCCAACCGGGACTAGAACCCAGTGTGCCGGTGCCGCAGGTGGAGGATTAGCCTAGTGAGCCGCGGCACCAGTCAGAGACTTTTCTTTAAAGGAAAGGATTGACAATAATTTTTAAAATGACACTTACAGTAGATAATAATATTCAGTTACTATATTTGTATGTGTCTTATGTTTTTCCTTAATCTGAAGATTACAAGGAAAGATGAGCGTCATTTCTCGTTTAAGTTCCTGTTTTGTGATAGTGGTGGTGATTTTGCATCTGACGCTTATAAGAGCTAAGAATCCCTAACTTGCTGAGAAATGACACAGAAAACCGCAGCGATGGAGCTGGACCCCCCCGCCAGGTGTTCTTCCACGTGGGTTCACCTTGGGACAGAAGGGCTTGCTCCCTTGGCTCTGCTTGCTTCTGTGGCCTGGTAATCCTTTGATGACAGCTCCTTGTGCAACCCCGCCTCCTATCTCCTCCTTGCAGAAATCAGTTATGTAAGTGTCTCAGCTTAACATCCCATCTGAGGTGGAAACCAAATGTCATTGTACAGGTTGGTCAACTGCAATGTTGATGGGCTGGAAGTGACAGAAACCCCAGAGCCTGATCATAGCCCCCAGACCCTAAAGGACCTCATTTCCACTTATCTCTGGTCTCATCCTGCCCCCTTCCCCCCGACGAACTCTGCCCTTGGCTACCTAACTTCCTACCTGCTCCTTCATGGCACCCTATCTCACATCTCACTTCCTTTCATATGTGTTATCTCTCCAGAAGCGTTTTTTCCTGTATTTCCCTGTCTGGCACCTCTAGGTAGTTAGTGAGGTGAGGACAGGTAGAGTAGACCTGGGAGGTGAACCCAAGGGGAAGGCAAGGACTCAGCCTGAAAGAATGCTGTATGCCATGAGGAGGGGCTTGGGACTTACCCTGAAGGCTGTGAAACGTTGCCAGGGATCTTCACGGGGCCAGGCATGACCAAGACTTGCCTTTTAGAAAGATTTCTCTGCAGCGGCGTGGGAGACAGATTGAGGAAATGTGTGTGTGTTAGGAGACACGGGCCAGAGGAAAGCAAAGAAAGTTCCAAGATCACCCCTGCTACTCCCCTCTTGCCTTGTTGCATGAGTAGAAGACAAACATGCAGGTCCTTCTGGTCTTGAGAGTTTTACTGGTAGCTGTTTCAAGAAAACAGAGCAGAAGAAGACAGAGAAGGAAGGTGAGAGAACAATGCTGAGGGGCCGGATGATGGTGGCTTGGACAAAGGAGTCAGCAGTAGCGTTGGAGAGAAGTGATCAGATTCAGCAAGAGTTTTGCAGGCAGAGCTACTGAGACTTCTCGGCACACTAGATCTGGAGCGTGAGAGAAAGGAGTGGGAGATACCCTGAAGTCTTTGGAGAATGTAACTTGAGTAACTGCGAGGGGGAAGACTGGGGAACTCTGGCTGGGTGATAAACTCAGAGAGTCAGTCTTTTCTGTGCTTAGTTTGAAGTGCCTTTTGTCAACTGAGTGGAGCTGTTGAATAAACAGCTGGTGTATTTTTAACTTCATGGAGACTAACTTCATTGGGAAAGCTGAACTGGGCTGGAGATAAGAATTTTGAAGTTCAGCACCAGCGCGTGGCATAGCAGGTAAAGCTGCAACCTGCAGCACCAGCATCCCATATGGCACCAGTTTGAGTCCCAGCTGCTCCACTTCCGATCCAGCTCCCTGCTAATGGCCTGGGAAAAGCAGTGGAAGACAGCCCAAGACTTTAGGCTTCTGCCACCCAGATAAAGTTCTAGCCACACGCACCCCCAGCCTCAGTTGGTCCACCCAACTTGATTTATTTTACTTGAAAGGCAGAGTTACACACAGAGAGAAGGAGAGGCAGAGAGAGAAAGAGAGAAAGATCTTCCATCTGCTGGTTCGCTTCCCAGTTGGCCGCAACAACTGGAGCTGTGCCAATCAGAAGCCAGGAGCCAGGAGCTTCTTCCGGGTCTCCCACTCAAGTGCAGGGGTCCAAGGACTTGGGCCATCTTCTACTGCTTTCCCAGGCCACAGCAGAGAGCTGGATAGGAACTGGAGCAGCCTGTACTTGAACCAGCACCTGCATGGGATGCCGGCACTGCAGGCAGCAACTTTACCTGCTAAGCCAGAGCGCCAGCCCCAAAATTTTTTTTAAAAAGTAAGAGTGTGTAAGTGAATTGAAATTTGGAGCTACTTTGTAATTCAACAGTAGGTGTGTATGAAGAGATAGGAAAACATTTTTTAGAGATCTATCTATTTATTTTAAAGTCAGAGTTACAGAAAGAGAGGAAGAGATAGAGATAGAGATAGAGACAGAGAGAGAGAGACAGAGAGAGAGAGACAGAGAGAGAGAGACAGAGAGAGAGAGAGAGATCTTCCATCTGCTGGTTCACTACCCAGATGGACACAACAATCAGAGTTGGGCAAGGTCAAAGCCAGGAGTCAGGGGGCCAGCGCTGTGGCACAGCGGGCTAATGCCCTGGCCTGAAGCTCTGGCATCCCATATGGGCACTGGTTTGAGATCCAGCTGCTCCACTCCCAATCCAGCTCTGGGATAGCAGCAGAAGATGGCCCAAGTCCTTGGGCCCCTGCACTTGCGTGGGAGACCTGGAAGAAGCTCCTGACTCTTGGCTTCGGATTGGCACAGCTCCGGCCGTTGCAGCCGATTGGGGAGTGAACCATCAGATGGAAGACCCCCCCCCCCCTCTCTCTCTCTCTTTCTCTCTCTCTCTCTGCCTCTCCTCTCTGTGTAATGCTTTCAAATAAATAAATAAATCTTAAAAAAAAAAAAAAGCCAGGAGTCAGGAGTTTCATCTGGGTCTCCCACATGGATACAGGAGTTTCAGCATTTGGGCCATCTTCTGCTGGTTTCCCAGGCAATTAACAAGGAGCTGGATTGGAAGTGGAGCAGCCAGGAATCAAACCAGCACCAAAAAATATTTATTTGTTTGAAAGGCAGAGTTACACAGAGAGAGGGATCTCCCATCCACTGGTTCACTCCTCAAGTGGCTGCAACATCCTTGGAGCTGGACCAGGCCAAAGCCAGGAGCTTAGAGTTTCTCCTGAGTTTCCCATGTGGATTCAGGGGCCCAAGCATGTGGGCCATCTTCCACTGATTTTCCAGGTGCTTTAGCAGGGAGCTAGATCAGAAGTGGAACAGCCAGGAATGGAACTGGTGCCCATATAGGTTGTCAGGCATTGCAGGCAGTGGCTTTTCCCTCTGTGCCATGATGCTGGCCCCCCATAAATCTTTTTTTTAAAAAAGATTTATTTATTTATTTTAAAGTCAGAGTTATACAGAGAAGAGGCAGAGAGAGAGAGAGAGAGAGAGAGAGAGAGAGATCGATCTTCCATCTACTGGTTCCTTCCCCAGATGACCACAATGGCTGGAGCTGTGCTGATCCGAAGCAAGGAGCCAAGAGCTTCCTCTCAGTCTTCCCACACGGGTGCAGGGGCCCAAGGACTTGGGCCATCTTCCACTGTTTTCCCAGGCCATAGCAGAGAGCCGGATTGGAAGTGGAGCAGCCAGGTCTTGAACGGGCACTCATTTGAGATGCCCACACTGCAGGTGGTGGCTTTACCTGCTAAGCCACAGTGCTAGCCCTCTTAAATATTTTTTTAAATCCTTTATCCTGGGTCCACTTCCCTGGACTCCCAAATCAGTACTCAATTAACACCTTAATATTATGTCCAACAAAACACCTGCCACTCCACGCATAACCCTCAGTTGATTTCTGAGGCTCACCTGCTAGGTGCAATGTCTGTCTGTCCCAGTCCTCGGTTGCTACAAGAAGAGCTCTAAGATCAGATCCTCTATTTGACCCCGGGTTTTGGATTAGGGAAGACCAGGAGCTCAGCACTGGCATTGCTGCTTCTCCTGAGGGCATTCTTGCTGCATGACAACGTGGCAGAGGGCGTCCCAGGCTAGCGGGGGTTCCTCTCCCTCCTCTTCTAAAGCTACTAAAGCCATCATGGGGCCCCCACCCTCATGACCTCATGTAGTCCTAGTCACCTCCCAAAGATCCCACCTCCAAATGCCATTAACATGAATTTGGGGGTTAAGTTTCCCAACACAGGAACTTTTGAGAGGACACGGTCAAACCATAGCACCATCTCCTTATAAAAATGTACATGTCCTAAGTGTATGGTTCAATGAGCTGCATAGACACCCCACTGCAGTCAGCTCCCAGATTAGGAACACACCACCACCACCACCCCACTAGATGCCCCCTTAAGTTCCCTTCATGTCTCTAGAAATCCCACTCCCCAGGGGGTAATCCTTGCCTTTGGATTACATAACACTTTGACGTGTTTTCTGTGTCTGTTTCCTTTATATCCATGGAAACACACCGTGTGCACTCTCATGCCTGGCTCCTTTGGCTCAACATCACATTGGTGAGCTCCCCGTCTTTCTGTGTGCATGTCTCAACTGTGCATTCTCACTGCTGAGCAGTATTCCATGTGCGGATGTGCTAGGATGCACGTATCTCTCCCACTGTGGAGGGACATTTGGGTAATTTTGCTTCTGGGTTGTTAGCAAGGGGCCACTGTGGACATTCCAGTACCTGTCTGTTGGTGAATAGACTGTAGCTAGGTTGTTGATGTGCAGCTCTGAAACCTGGACAGCTTAACCCGTGCCAGGAAATTTCCTTTGAGACTGCTGCAGCCAAAAAATCATTTTGGCAGCTTCTGGATTCTGTCGTTTTTGATGCACATTCAACAACCTTCCAGCTTGAGCCGGGCGAAAGGCGGTTGAAGCAGAGAGAGAGGCTGTTTCCAAGATACAAGAAAAAATTCTTGGCAGCCGTTGCTCTGGATCGTGCTTGATTTTCCTTTCAGGACTTCTGCTTGCGAGCTTCATCTATGCCATTCGTTCTTTCTTTCTTTCTTTCTTTCTTTCTTTCTTTCTTTCTTTCTTTCTTTCTTTCTTTCTTTCTTTCTTTTTTTTGACTCAGACTCCAGCTCAGGGTGTAAGTAGCCGGGATATTTCATCACAGCAACCAGTCACACCTTTTATTCTGATGGCCTAAGGCATGAGTAGAATTTGACCAGTGTCTGCAGGGTTTCCTTTCCAAAACCCATAGTTCTGTCTCAGGTCACGTGGCTTCAAACCCACTTTCTCTTGCTTTGCCAACAGAGCAGGTTCCTGCCACGGGCCCCTGAAATACGTTCACTCTGAGAGGCATTCCTCCCGAACATTCTTCTCATCTGCACATCTGTGTTTGAGGAAGTAGCTACTATTGTGGCTTCAAAAATATATTTTAAAATTTTGAGAGAGAGGGGCCGGTGCTGTGGCGCAGCGGGTTAAAGCCCTGGCCTGAAGCACCGGCATCCCATATGGGCGCTGGTTCTAGTCCTGGCTGCTCTACTTCTGATCCAGCTCTCTGCTATGGCCTGGGAAAGCAGTAGAAGATGGCCCAAGTCCTTGGGCCCCTACACCTATGTGGGAAACCCCAAAGAAGCTCCTGGCTCCTGGCTTCGGATCAGCGCAGCTCTGGCCATTGCAGCCAACTGGGGAGTGAACCAGCAGATGGAAGACCTCTCTGTCTCTACCTCTCTCTGTAACTCTTTCAAATAAATAAAATAAATCTTTTTTTTAAAGATTTTACTTATTTATTTGACAGGCAGAGTCACAAACAGTGAGAGACAGAGACAGAGAGAAAGGCCTTCCTTCCATTGGTTCACACCCCAAGTGGCCACAATGGCTGGAGCTGCGCTAATCCAGCAGCCAGGTGCTTCTTCCTGGTCTCCTATCCAGGTGCAGGGGCCCAAGCACTTGGGCCATCCTCCAATGCTTTCCCAGGCCACAGCAGAGAGCTGGACTGGAAGAGGAGCAACTGGTACTAGAACCAGCACCCATATGGGATGCCAGTGCCGCAGGTGGAGGATTAACCTAGTGCGCCACAGCGCCGGCCCCAAATAAAATAAATCTTAAAAAAATATTTTTGAGAGAGAGATGGAGATAGAAGAAGAAAAAGATAGAAATATATATATATATATATACATATATATATATAGAGAGAGAGAGAGAGAGAAAGAGAGAGAAAATGAGAGAAAGAGAGAGAGAGAGAGAGAGAGAGAGAGAGAGAGAGAGAGAGATTCACTCCCTCAAATGCCCCAGTGGTTAGGGCTGGACTGGGGCCAAAGCCAGGAGCTGAGAACTCAGGTCTCTCACATGGTCGGCAGGACCCAATGATTTGAGCCATCACCACTGCCTCTCAGGGTCTGCACTGGCAAGGAGCTGAAGTCAGGATCAGAGCTGGGACTTGAACCCAGATAGTCCACGAAGCTAAATGTGCACTCCCTCGTTGTGATGCGGGCCAGCCGCACCTGTTGAATGGAACCTGAAGGAGGGAGTGGGAATGAAAAGAGGGACAAGGGCGCAGAGAATGGAGCCAAGACAAAAGTGTGATCAAGGCTCGTCTATTTTTATGATATTTTATACATAACCAGCTGCAGCTCAAGGCAACACACAAGTGAACAACACAGGCAAGCAACTTATCAGGCTTTCTGCCACACAATCATAACATAGTTAATTTTAGCGGATTATTCGTGTTTGATCATTCTCCTAGAGCATGGGAGTAGGTGACTTTTTTTCCTCCCAGGAATTCCACAAGCCAAGACTGACCTTGACTTGTCTATGACTTGTTTATGGGCTGCCTACATTGTCGTATTTAAGCGAAAGACTTCTCTTTTTATTTTTTATTTTTATTTTTTTTCATTTTCAATTCTCTTTATATACAGAAGATCAGTTTAGTATATATTAGGTAATGATTTCAACAGTTTGCCCCCATATAGACTTCTCTTACTTGGAATCCAGAGTTGAGTAAATCCATGTAAGAGGCTCAGAGTTGGTTTACTCTTCAGCTACTCCCCCAGGTGTCTCAGTATTTATTCTGATTACCAGTAGTAGTGGTACATATTGACAAAATATCTTCACAGATTTATGGGGTACAAGGTGATGTAATGATTTTTTAATTCAGTGTGGAATCAAGTCAACCAATCCACCCGTCACTTCAAGCATTTGACATCTTCCATGATGGGGACATTCAAAATCGACCCTCCCAGCAACACTGAACTGTAAAATACTTCACTATTTACTGTATGTACCGTGCTGGGCAATAGAGCCCAGATGTCAGTCAAACTTACTTCTCCTGTGTCCCTGAGGCTTTGTACCCTGCGGACAGAGCCGTGTACCCGTCTGCCTCCTAGATCTGGCCTCCACCTCCCTTCCAAGCTGCTTGTCCTGGGCTTCCAGGGAATCCGCTTCTCCTGCCAGGCTCTTCCTTCCTCCCTTTCTCACACACACCTTCCTCATGACTCAACCAGGTCATGACCTGGAAGGTCTCCATACCTCTCCCCTTATCTGTCCACTGCATCCTTTCTCCTTAAGTATTTTCCTGTGCTCTTTTTGTCTTTAAATCTTTGAATGTGAACTTTCCATGCATGCATATGTATGTATGTATGAGGGAGGCTTCAAGAAGTTTGTGGAAAATGGAATTAAACGATAAGCTGGGGCCGGTGCTGTGGCACAGCGGGTTAAAGCCCTGGCCTGAAGCACCGGCATCCCATATGGGCGCCAGTTCTACTCCTGGCTGCTCTACTTCTGATCCAGCTCTCTGCTATGGCCTGGGAAAGCAGTAGAAGATGGCCCAAGTCCTTGGGCCACTGCACCCACTTGGGAGACCCAGAAGAAGCCCCCAGCTCCTGGCTTCGGATTGGCGCAGCTCCGGCCATTGCGGCCAACTGGGGAGTGAACCAATGGATGGAAGACCTCTCTCTCTCTCTCTCTGCCTCTCCTCTCTCTGTGTAACTCTGACTTTCAAATAAATAAATAAATCTTCCACTGCTCTCCCAGGCCATATCAGAGAGGTGGATCAGAAATGGAGCAGCTGGGTCTCAAACCGGCACCCATATGGGATGCCGGCACTTCAGGCTGGGGCGTTAACCTGCTGTGCCACAGCGCTGGCTCCAACAAAAATTTTGAAATCCATGCATAGTTTCTTCATAGTATACCTTTTCTGTGAGCTTTTTTGAAGACCCCTTATGCAAACCATCAGTCCTCACTGTTTGCCAGTTTGGTGCTTGTGAATTTATTTGTTCCTCTCAAATGAATGCTCATGGTGTTTTCATGGTCATTTGTGAATACTCAAGTACTACAAAAACTTTAATCACCAGGGGCACACAGCGTCCCCTGGGGCTGAACCAGGAGATGCTGGGCCTTCTTGGTTCCACTCTTCAGCTGTAAACAAGTGGCCTTTTTGTGGTCCAGTGTCACGGTTTTTGACATTTTTGTGCTCTTGGTAGGGATTTTACTGTTTAAAACGTTCCCCCATGGTGCAGGCCTCTGGCATAGGTTTGGGACACCAGCTGGGATGCCTGTGTCTCACATCAGAGTGCCTAGGTTCAGTTTTTGGTTCCAGCTCCATCTCCAGCTCCTTCTTTATACAGACCCTGGGAAGCAGTGCTGATGGCTGCAGTCACTGGGTCCCTGCTATCCACGTGGGAGACCTAAATTGAACTCCTGGCTCCTGGGTTCAGCCTTAGCTCAGCCCAGCTCAGGCTCAGCCATTGTAGGGATCTGGGGAGTGAGCCAGTAGATGAGAGATCACTCTCCCTCAAATACATGCTTTAAAAATTAAAACTAGGCCCCAGCTTTGTGGTGCACTGGGTTAAGCTGTCGCTTGCAACATGGGCAGCCAGGACTCAAATGGGCACTCTGATATGTTTGAGTCCTGGCTGCCCAACTTTTGGTTCAGCTTTCTGTTAATATGCCTGGGAAGGCAGAGGAAAATGGCCCAAGGACTTGGGCCCATGTCACTCATTTGGGAGACCCAGATGGAGCTTCTGGCTTCTGGCTTTTCCCTGGCCCAGGCATTTCAGGAGTGAACCAGTGGGCAGAACATTTCTCACTGTCTCTCTCTCTCTCTCTCTCTCTCTCTCTCTCTCTCTCTCTCTCTCACTGTCTCTGTCACTCTGCCTTTCAAATAAATAAACAATAAATCTTTAAAAAATAACAAAAGTAAAATGTTCCCCAAGCTAGTGCTGAGGTGCTAACGTTCCTAAGTTCCTTTAACTCTCTCACACACCCCCAGCACAGGACAAGCAACATACTCCATCTGTTGGATCCACAATAGACGTGGAAAGAACACAAGAAAGGAGGGGAGGGGGCAGGAATAAAGAAAGGATGGCAGGAAGAAAGACAAGTCCTGGAAGCTGGGCTGTGGCTTGGTCTAAGAAGGCTCTGTTTCCCAGAATTTTTGGTCTTTCCCTCTTAGGGATTACCTTATGATTTCTTGTTTTAACTTTATGATGGTGGGAAATCGCCATGCTTTCAGTAAAGACCATACTGTGAGTTTTGAATGTTAATCTTTTCCCAGACTAATGATATGTGGTACTTGTGATAGTGGCTAGTAGATATTGATATTTTGTGGTCTGCCCTGTAAGAGACAACAACAGAACAAACTTTGGAGATTTTTTTTTGCATTTTTAAACTTTTCCCACACCCTCCTCTCCCCACATTTCCCCGCTTGGTCTTCACTGGGAGAAGGAAATTCTAGAATGCCCCCAAACTCTAGGCCAAAGTGAAGCAGGCACTCACAGCAGGCACAGGGTGTCTATGTGGTGTTGTCAGGCACCATTCGTAGGGCTGAGGCTACACGGATGCCCACTTATACCGAAGAAGTTCATAAGCTTCCTGGGAGAATGGGGCTGATAAAGTGAGACCACTGGAGGTCAGTGTGGGAGGCCGTAGAGGGGCTGCATCCTGGCAGCCCCATCATTAAGTAAAAATACCTTCAAGTCAAAACATGCCCTGAACCCGCCGAACCTACCACACATCCTCACCTAGCTGCACCACACACTGGAGAGTGCTTCCCCCAGGAAGGCCTGCTGCCTGCCAGTACCCGGCACCACAAGTACCACATATCACCAGTGCGGGCAAAGGTTAACATTCGGAATTCCAAGTATGGTTTCTGCTGAGTGCACATCGCCTTCCCACCACCGTAAAGTAACAGAGTTGTAACACGCATTGGACTCTTATAAGCTGGGGACTGATGTATGCAGGTAGACAGGTACCCGATGCTATAAGATGTACGTCAGTGAGCATCTTCTTGGAAGTGATGAGGGCTGCGTGGAAATAGAATACAGAGATCTCTCTCTCTTTTTTAATCATTCATTCATGTCAGAAATTGGAGGACACACAAAGAAATGTTTGAAAAATCCCTACATATGCCAACATAATTAATATCTTAAGGCACAAAATACATTGATGGCATGGTTCATCATTAGCAATGGTGAATTTATTTTATTTTTTTTTAAAGGGAAATATTCTTTTTTTTTTTAACTTTTATTTAATGAATATAAATTTCCAAAGTACAGCTCATGGGTTACAATGGCTTCCCCCTCCCAAAACTTCCCTCCCACCCACAACCCTCCCCTTTCCCACTCCCTCTCCCCTTCCAATCACATCATGATTCATTTTCAATTCTCTTTATATACAAAAGATCAGTTTAGTATAAATTAGGTAACGATTTCAACAGTTTGCCCCCATATAGCAACACAAAGTGAAAAAAAATACTGTTGGAGTACTAGTTATAGCATTAAATAAGAGTGTACAGCACATTAAAGGCAGAGATCCTACATATTATTTTTTTAAAAATTAATTAATTTTCTATGCCATTTCCAATTTAACACCAGTTTTTTTTTTTCATTTCCAATTATCTTTATATACAGGAGATCGATTCAGTATATAATTAGTAAAGATCTCATCAGTTTGTACCCACGCAGAAACACAAAGTGTAAAAATACTGTTTCAGTACTAGTTATAGCATCACTGTACATTAGACAACACATTAAGGACAGATCCCACATGGGATGTAAGTACACAGTGACTCCTGTTGCTGACTTAACAATTTGACACTCTTATTCATGACGTCAGTAATCTCCCTAGGCTCTAGTCATGAGTTGCCAGGGCTATGGAAGCCTTTAGGGTTCGCTGACTTTGATCTTATTCCGATAGGGTCACAGTCAAAGTGGAAGTTCTCTCCTCCCTTCAGAGAAAGGTACTTCCTTCTTTGATGGCCCCATTCTTTCCACTGGGATCTCACTCACAGAGATCTTTCATTTAGGTCTTCTTCTTTTTTTCTTTTCCATGGTATCTTGGCTTTCCATGCCTACAATGCTCTCATGGGCTCTTCAGCCAGATCCGAAAGCCTTAAGGGCTGATTCTGAGGCCAGAGTGTTGTTTAGGACATCTGCCATTCTATGAGTCTGCTGTGTATCCCACTTCCCATGCTGGATCTTTCTCTCCCTTTTTGATTCTATCAGTTAGTATTAGCAGACACTTGTCTTGTTTGTGTGATCCCTTTGTTTCTTAGACCTATCCAAGCCATCGAATGTGAACTGAAATTGATCACTTGGACTAGTGAGATGGCATTGGTACATGCCACCTTGATGGGATTGTATTGGAATCCCCTGGCACATTACTAACTCCATCATTTGGGGCAAGACTGATTGTGCATGTCCCAAACTGTGCATCTCCTCCCTCTCTTTTCCCACTCTGAAATTTAACAGGGATCACTTTTCAGTTAAAATTTAAACACCTAGGAATAATTGTGTGTTAACTACAGAGTTCAACCACTAGTACTAGAACAACAACAACAACAACAAATACTAAAAAGGATAAAGTATTACATTGTACATCTAGAGTCAGGACAGAAGCTGATCAGGTCATTGTTTCTTATAGTGTCCATTTCACTTCAACAGGTTTCCCCTTTGGTGCTCAATTGTCGCCAATCAGGGAAAACAAATGATATTTGTCTCTTTGGGACTGGCTTAATTCACTCAGCATGATGCTTTCCAGATCCCTCCATCTTGTTGCAAATGACTGGGTTTCATTGTTCCTTACTGCTGTATAGTATTCTATGGAGTACATGTCCCATAATTTCTTTATCCAGTCTACTGTTGATGGGCATTTGGGTTGGTTCCAGGTCTTAGCTATTGTGAATTGGGCTGCAATAAACATTAATGTGCAGATGGCTTTTTTATTAGCCAAATTAATTTCCTTTGGGTAAATTCCAAGGAGTGGGATGGCTGGGTTGTATGGTAGGGTTATGTTCAGGTTTCTGAGGAATCTCCAGACTGACTTCCATAGTGGCCTAACCAGTTTGCATTCCCACCAACAGTGGGTTAGTGTCCCTTTTTCCCCACATCCTCTCCAGCATCTATTGTTGGTAGATTTCTGAATGTGAGCCATTCTCACCGGGGTGAGGTGAAACCTCATTGTGGTTTTGATTTGCATTTCTCTGATTGCTAGTGATCTTGAACATTTTTTCATGTGTCTGTTGGCCATTTGGATTTCCTCTTTTGAAAAATGACTATTGAGGTCCTTGGCCCATCTCTTCAGTGGGTTGTTTCTTCTGTTGTTGTGGATTTTCTTGATTTCTTTGTAGATTCTGGTTATCAACCCTTTATCTGTAGTATAGTTTGCAAATATTTTTTCCCATTCTGTCGGTTGCCTCTTCACTTTCCTGACTGTTTCTTTTGAAGTACAGAAGCTTCTCAATTTGATGCAATCCCAAATGTTAATTTTGGTTTTGACTGCCTGTGCTCCTGGGGTCTTTTCCAAGAAGTCTTTGCCTGTACCTATATCTTGCAGGGTTTCGCCAATGCTCTCTAATAATTTGATGGTTTCGGGTCGTAGATTTAAGTCTTTAATCCACGTTGAGTGAATTTTTGTGTAAGGTGAAAGGTATGGGTCTTGCTTCAAGCTTCTGCACATGGAAATCCAATTTTCCCAGCACCATTTATTGAATAGACTGTCCTTATTCCAGGGATTAGTTTTGGATCTTTGATCAAATATAAGTTGGCTGTAGATGTTTGGATTGATTTCTGGTGTTTCTATTCTGTTCCATTGGTCTATCCATCTGTTTCTGTACCAGTACCATGCTGTTTTGATGACAACTGCCCTGTAGTATGACCTGAAATCTGGGATTGTGATGCCTCCGGCTTTGTTTTTGTTGTACAAGATTGCTTTGGCTATTCGAGGTCTTCTGTGTCTCCATATGAATTTCAGCATTATTTTTTCCAGATCTGAGAAGAATGTCTTCGGTATCTTGATTGGTATTGCATTGAATGTATAAATTGTTCTTGGGAGAATAGACATTTTGATGATATTGATTCTTCCAATCCATGAGCATGGAAGATTTCTCCATTTTTTGGTATCCTCTTCTATTTCTTTCTTTAAGGTTTTGTAGTTTTCATTGTAGAGATCTTTAACGTCCTTGGTTAAGTTTATTCCAAGGTATTTGATTGTTTTTGTAGCTATTGTGAATGGGATAGATCTTAGAAGTTCTTCCTCAGCCGTGGCATTGCCTGTGTATACAAAGGCTGTTGATTTTTGTGGATTGATTTTATATCCTGCTACTTTGCCAAACTCTTTGATGAGTTCCAGTAGTCTCTTAGTAGAGTTCTTTGGGTCCCCTAAATAAAGAATCATATCATCTGCAAAGAGGGATAGTTTGAGTTCTTCCTTCCCGATTTGTATCCCTTTAATTTCTTTTTCTTGCCTAATAGCTCTGGCTAAAACTTCCAGAACTATATTGAATAGCAGTGGTGAGAGTGGGCATCCCTGTCTGGTACCAGATCTCAGCGGAAATGCTTCCAACTTTTCCCCATTCAATAGGATGTTGGCCGTGGGTTTTTCATATATTGCTTTGATTGTATTGAGGAATGTTCCTTCCATACCCAGTTTGCTTAGAGTTTTCATCATGAAAGGGTGTTGTATTTTATCAAATGCTTTCTCTGCGTCTATTGAGAGAATCAGATGGTTTTTCTTCTGCAGTCTGTTAATGTAGTGTATTACGTTGATTGTTTTGCGGACGTTGAACCATCCTTGCATACCAGGGATAAATCCCACTTGGTCTGGGTGGATGATCTTTCTGATGTGTTGTTGCATTCTATTGGCCAGAATTTTATTGAGGATTTTTGCATCTATGTTCATCAGGGATATTGGTCTGTAATTCTCTTTCAATGCTGCATCTTTCTCCGGCTTAGGAATTAAGGTGATGCTGGCTTCATAGAAAGAATTTGGGAGGATTCCCTCTTTTTCGATTGTTCTGAATAGTTTGAGAAGAATTGGAGTTAGTTCTTCTCTAAATGTCTGGTAGAACTCAGCAGTGAATCCATCTGGTTCTGGGCTTTTCTTTGTTGGGAGGGCCTTTATTACTGTTTCAATTTCTGTGTCAGTTATGGGTCTGTTTAGGTTTTCTATGTCTTCCTGGCTCAATTTAGGTAGGTTGTATGTGTCCAAGAATCTGTCCATTTCTGATAGATTTCCCTGTTTGCTGGCATACAAGTCCTTGTAGTAATCTCTGATGATTCTTTTTATTTCTGTGGTGTCTGTTGTTATGTTTCCTTTTTCATCTCTGATCCTATTGATTTGGGTCTTTTCTCTTCTTTTTTTTTAGTTAGTTGGGCCAATGGGGTGTCAATTTTGTTTATTTTTTCAAAAAACCAGCTCCTTGTTTGGCTGATTTTTTGTAATGTTTTTTTTTATTCAATCCTGTTGATTTCTTCTTTGATTTTAATTATTTCCCTTCTTCTACTGGGTTTGGGTTTGGTTTGCTGCAGATTTTCTAGATCCTTGAGATGACTTCAAAGCTCATCTATTTGGTGCCTCTCCAATTTCTTGATGTAGGCACCTATTGATATAAACTTTCCTCTTAACACTGCTTTTGTTGTATCCCATAGGTTTTGGTATGTTGTGCTGTTATCCTCATTTACTTCCAGAAAATTTTTGATTTCTCTTTTAATTTCTTCTATGACCCATTGTTCATTCAGGAGCATGTTGTTCAATCTCCATGTGTTTGAACGTGCTCTGGGGATTCCCGAGTTGCTAATTTCCAATGTCATTCCTTTGTGGTCTGAGAAGTTGCATGGTATGATTCTAATTCTCTTGAATTTGCTGAGACTTGCTTTATGGCCTAGTATGTGGTCAATCCTAGAGAAGGTTCCATGTACTGCTGAGAAGAATGTAAAGTCCTTAGATGTAGGATGAAATGTTCTGTAGATATCTGTTAGATCCATTTGGGCTATAGTGTCATTTAAATCTGCTGTCTCCTTGTTGATCTTCTGTCCTGTTGATCTGTCTATCTCTGAGAGTGGAGTATTGAAGTCCCCCAGTACTATTGTATTGGGGTCTAAGTCTCCCTTTAAGTCCCTTAACAAGTCTTTTAAATAAGCTGGTGCCCTGTAATTAGGTACATATACATTGATAATCGTTATATCTTCCTGTTGAATGGATCCCTTAATCATTAAATAGTGCCCCTCTTTGTCTCTCCTGACAGTTTTTGTGGTAAAGTTTATGTTGTCTGATATTAAGATGGCTACGCCCGCTCTTTTTTCATTTCTGTTGGCATGGTATATCTTTTTCCAGCCTTTCACTTTCAGTCTGTATGGATCATTGTTGGAAAGATGAGTTTCTTGTAAGCAGCAAAAAGATGGGTTTTGTTCCTTAACCCAGTCAGCCAATCGGTGTCTTTTAACTGGACAGTTCAAGCCATTAACATTCAATGTGACTATTGAGAAGGAGTAACTTTGCCCTGCCATTTGCCAAAGATATTTTCTAATATCTGGTTTGAGATTCCTGTGATCTTTTGCTGTGGGGTTTCCTTCCTTTACCTTCTTTCATATTGGTGACCGTGTTTCTGTGTTTCTGTATGTAATACATCTTTAAGCATCTTTTGCAGGGCTGGACGAGTGGCGACAAATTCTTTCAATTTCTGTTTGCTGTGAAAGGCCTTTATTTCGCCTTCATTCACAAATGAGAGCTTTGCAGGATATAATATTCTGGGCTGGCAGTTTTTCTCTCTTAGTACCTGGGCTATATCTCGCCATTCTCTCCTGGCTTGTAGGGTTTCTGATGAGAAGTCAGCTGTAAGTCTAATTGGAGATCCTCTGAGAGTAATCTGGCGTTTCTCTCTTGCACATTTTAGGATCTTTTCTTTGTGTTTCACTGTGGTGAGTTTGATTACAACATGTCGTGGTGAGGATCTCTTTTGGTCATGTTTATTAGGGGTTCTATGAGCTTCCTGTACTAGGATGTCTCTGTCCTTCTCCAAACCTGGGAAATTTTCTGCTAGTATCTCACTAAAAAGGCCTTCTAATCCTTTCTCCCTTTCCATGCCTCCAGGAACTCCTAGAACCCGAATGTTGGGTTTTTTAATAGTATCCTGTAGGTTCCTGACAGTATTTTTTAGATTTCTGATTTCTTCTTCTTTTCTTTGATTTGACTGTTTCCTTTCCTGTTCTCTGTCTTCTAATTCCGATATTCTCTCTTCTGCTTCACCCATTCTGTTTTTAAGGCTCTCTAATGTGTTTGTCATTTGATCTATTGAGTTCTTCATTTCATTGTGGTTTTTTGTCACTATCTCAGTTTCCTGTTCTACTAGTTGTTTCCTTTCATTTTGATTCCTCCTTAATATTTCATTTTCACGGGAGAGATTTTCTATCTTGTCCATTAAGGATTTCTGTAGTTCAAGAATTTGTTTTTGAGAACTTCTTAATGTTCTTATCAATTTTTTGAGCTCTGCTTCTTGCATTCCCTCTATCTCTTCATCTTCATAATCTTGCATTGGCGTGCCTTGTTCACTAGGGGGCGTCATAGTGTCTTCCTTGCTCTTGTTACCTCGGCTTCTATGTTTGTTGTTTGGCATGTTGGAGATAATTTATGGTGTTTTTTTTTTTTTTTTTTTTGCTGTGGTGTTTTTTTTCTCGTTATACTGTTCCTCTAAGTGAGCTGTCTGCTTTGTTGGAGCCTTAGGGGCAGTGATGGGTGTGGCCAGAGAGCTATGCTTCAGGTAAACTCTTCAGGTTTAAGGCTGTGTAAAGAGCGTCCCAGATTGCTCACTCTCTTGCTCCTTGCTGGCTCGCTTTCTCTCTCTTTTTTTTTTTTTTTTTTTTGACTCAGTTGGGAGTGGAGTTGAGGGTAGTTGAAATCTGGCCTCTGTGAGTATTCGTTTGATCTACCCCTGGGAGCACACACAGAGTTTATGCAGCCCTCAATGTGTTCTCCAGTTTCGCTAAAGTTACTGAGTTTGGCTGCGCTTTACATATGTAAAATCGCAGTGCTCTTTGTTTTGCTTGGTGAGTGAAGGGAGAGGCCTCTGTCCCCCCCCCCCCCCCAGTTTTTCGGGTTTCTGAGGTCTTTGTCTTACCCTCCTCGGTTCCCGCGCTGGCGAGAATCTGTGGCTCTGGCTCCTCTCCCGCCGCTCGGCTCGTCTTGGTTGGTTTTCCACGTGGTGGGCTCTCTGTAAGTCCTCTGTGTCCCATCCACAAGATCCGGAAGTGTTTCCTCTGCAGTTTTTTTCTTGAGTCTTTTCCTGAGGCTACAGTAATTCCACTTTTATGAAACTTTATTCTCCCAAACTAAAGGCGCACGTCCTCACTATCCGCCATCTTGGCTCCGCCCCCTCGCAATGGTGAATTTAAATCCTCACTTTAAATAGCCATCTCAGTAATTGAGATTTGCGTGGGAGGGCCTGCCTTCTTGTCAGCCATTAGTTTGTTTGCTAATGTGCCCATCTTATCTTGTGGTAGAGTTATTCGTTCTGTCATTTTCTTCTTGCTCACTGTTATTTTATTGTGGTGGCTTAAGTTGATGCGAACAGATGTCGGTTCCAGGAGTGGGTACTGTGATAGCAAGTGCAAACAAATAAAGAAGCTGATATTGGAACTGGGCAATGGGAAAGGCTGGCAGAATTTTGAGGCACATACTGGAAGAGTCAAGACTGCTGTGAAAGGATTGCTAAAGGGGATTCTGGCATGGGCTTTAAAAGAAAGTAGAGCTGGAGAGAAAGCCTGAATCTTCTTAGAGAATAGGTGGAACTGAAGGATATGTTTTTGCATAATGAGGAAACACCTTGTTGTTTTACCAAAGGCAGAGTTTGTGAGCCATGAAATTAATTATCTGAGGCACTTTCTGAGCAGAGTGTTGAAAGAGCAGAGTGGTTCCTGATGATAGTAATGTACAAGAAGAGAGAAATGAATTGAAGAAGAAATTGCTAAGCAAAAAGGAACCAGAACTTAACAATTTGGAAAATTCTCTTCTTGTCCATAATGCAAAGAAAGAGAGAGAGAGGGAAAGAGGGAGACATAAACACACACACACACAGAGAGAGAGAGAGAGAGAGCAAGCGAGCGAGCATGTGTTAGAGAACACTACATGTGGGCCTGACTTGCTATTTGATAAGAGTATTGGTGTGAGCATAAATCCGCTATCTCAGTAAAAGCCAGAAACAGAGATGCGATTATCCCAGTAGAAATCCTGCCAGCTGGGCCTAGCGGGAATGGGGAAAACAAGGCTGAAAGAAGGGGGGCTTCAAGAAAAGGGAAGCAGGACCCCACAGCAACTCAGAGATGATCAGAGCTGCTCCACCCACTGCAGGTCCAGAATGCATGGGCCCTAGGAATAAGGCTGCCCAGCAGAGTCACGTAGAAGGTACCCTCCACCCCAGAGAGCCAGTGGGTGGTGCTCCACTGAGCTGAAGGGGTGGGCCCCCCCCCTTGAGTGATGCCACCAGCCAGCAGGTGATGCCACTAGCCCATTGGGTCTGGAAGATGGGACCACTGCCCAGAGAGCCTGGCAGGCAGAGCATGCATTGAGCCGAAGAGATTATTCTCAGATCTCAGGTTTTAATGGAGTTTGCCTTGCTAGGTCTGGGACTTGCTTGGAACCCACCACACCTTTCTTCCTTTCAATTTCTTACATTTTGGGAAGAATATAGCTCTTCCGGTTTCATAGGTTCTCAGCTAGAGGAATCCCGCTTCAGGGTGATCTGGAGTTATACATACTTGCTGTAGATGAAATTTCAGAGTTGATGCTGGAATGAGTTAAGACTTTTGAGATAGTTGAGATGGAATGAACATATTTTGCATGCAAGAAGGACATGAATTTTGGGAGCCAGGAGCAGAATGTAATGGACTAATGTTGGTGTCCCCCTTCGAATTCCTGGGTGGAAGCTCTCATCCCCAGTGTGATGGTTTTAGCAGGTGAGGCTTTTGAGAGGTGATGATTAGATGAGGTCAGATCAAGAGAGTGGTCCCTTTACAATGAGGTTGTAAGAAGAGGAAGAGAGACTAGAGCTTCTTGTCTCCGCCTTAGGAAGCTACAGCAAGAAGTCCCTCTCCACACCTGGAATCCACCAGCACCTTGGTCTTGTCCCATCTGCCCTCTAGAACTGTGATAAACAAAACTCTGTTGTTTAAGCCACCAGATATGAGGTGGTTTGTTACGGATGCCTGAGCTAACTCAGACATTCGGTCATGCTTATATTCCAGCTTCTGAATTGAGGCTGCAGCCTGAGAAATGTGACCACAGAACTTTGAATTACCTGAGTGTCCAGAAAAACCATGAGCCTGCACAAGTTTTATCCAGGGTCAGGGAAAACACTAGCTCATTGAGAAAAGCTGAAGGGATGGTAGAGGAATAAGAAATAGTTGTTTATAATTACATCTTACAAGGCATGCCTGTGAAACAGGCCAGTTACATAAGTAAGAGAGATTTAGGATTTTCTGCCTGCCCTCCTATGACTGCTGCCCACTTGTGTCCATTCCCAGTTTGGAAATCCCTCCTAACGGAGTGTGTCAAGTTGGGAATGGGTCATTGAGAGGGCAGATTCCTCTGATGAGGTTAAGAGTTAAGAGAAAAGTTAGAAACAAAAAGCTAACTCGGAAAAATAATTCACATTTTGTTATGGACTGAATGTTTGTGTCTCCCCAAAATTAGTGCATTGACATTCTAACCAAGAGGTGATGATATTGTAAGGGGGGCGGTTATTGGGAAGTCATGAGGCTATGAGGGTGGAGTCCTCCTGTGTGGGTTTAGTGCCCATACAAAGAGGCCCCAGAGAGCTGTCTTGCCCCCTTTTTTCATTTTTTGAAAATGTATTTAGTTGAAAGGCAGAGTTACAGAGAGGCAAAGGCATATAGAAAGAGAGAGAAGTCTTCCATCCGCTGGTTCACTCTCCAAATGACTGCAATGGCTGGAATTGGGGCTATCTGAAGCCAGGAGCCAGAAGCTTCTTCTGGGTCTTCCATGTGGGTATAGGTGCCCAAAGACTTGGGCCATCTTCTACTTCTATCCCAGGCCATAGCATAAAGCTGGATTGGAAGTGGAGCAGCTGGGACTCAAACCGATGCTGTATGGGATGCCTGCACCGCGCCAGCCCTCTCTTGCCCCCTTCACCTCATGAGGAATGCAGCTCCAAGAGGCCACCTGCAAACCAGGAATCAGGCCCTCACCAGACCCCACATCTGCTCGGCTTCTCAGCCTCAACTCTGAGAAGTGTCTGCTGTTTAGAAGCTACCCAGCCTATGGTGTTCTGTTATCGCAGCATAGATGGACTAAGACACACTTCTCAAGCGCCAAGGCATGTTTCCAAAGGAAACATCACATTTCACATTTCCCATCACATTTCACACCAGGTGCCAACGTGCACTGGGCTGTCCACCCCACCCTGCCTGGCAATCAGGGCAGGAGGCAGGAAGCTTTCCCTTACCTAGAAGAGGAAGAAATGGCAGCCCCGGGTGGTGATCTTTCCAGCTTTTAGCTGCCATTATTGGGCCTTGAAAGTGACATGCCACATTCCATTGTCACATGGACCCGCCCTGCTACCGTAGGAGGGGACTGCACAAAGCCCTGAGTACCAGGAGGTGGTGACCCCCCCGGCGACCTTCATGGAGGCTGGCTATTACAGGGGTAGGTGGCATTATTTTCCCTATTTTTCCTAGGAGGAAATTGAAGCCCCAGTAAAGACATAAGTCATTGGCTCAAGCTACTGAGTGTGGACTAAGTAGGCTGGGGCTCACACCAGCCAGTGTACCTGCAAATATCTCTAAAGAGCATTGCCTTGTCCCCTGGCCTCACCACAGGACCTTTCTTCTTTTTTAAAACTTCCTTCCTTCCCTAGCCATGGCATGAAACATTGCGAATGAGTTGCACATCCTTCTTCCTAGAACATTTCAAAAGTTGTTGCTTCTTGAGGGGGGAAGGTGGAGAGTGTCCAAAGAATGAAATACCAGAGAACATCTGGCCATGGTCCCTACCACTCAGACACAGTGAGGAAAATGCAGTGGCTAAGTAGGAGAAAGCAGCCTATTAACCCAGTTTCAGAGGCTGACATTGACAAACAGCACAAGGCAGAGCTGGGGGCACATTCTGTGAAGTCCTCCTCCTTCAGGAATGTGTGCCAGGCTGTTATCTCAGGAGACTGGATGGGATACAGTTAGCAACAATTTGCTTAAATAAGTGCCTAAGATTAGGCCTTAGGAAACAAAAGCTAGGAAGAGAAACTATGTTTCTTATGAGGTGTCAAACTTTGGGGTAGTAGTTTGACAATACTGTGACTACACAGAGCACCCATTTATATATGAGAAAGAACTAGATTGGATATGGTATGTGACTTCTTTACCTATATAAGTGATTATGAAAAAGACAAAATTTTGCTCTTTTGTTCTGATGACTTTTTTTTTTTTCATTTGAAAGGGAGAAAGAGGAGAGACAGAGAGAGGAGAGAGAGGAGAGAGAGGAGAGAGAGGAGAGAGAGAGAGAGAGAGAGAGAGAGATTCTTCCATGTATTGGTTCATTACCTAAATGCCCACAAAGCCAGAGCTGGGCCAGGCTAAAGCCAGGAGACTAGAACTCCATCTAGGTCTCCCACATGGGTTCCGGGGTCCCAAGTACTTGAGATATCACCTGCTGCCCCCCAGGGTGCACATTAGCAGGAAGTGGATGGTGAGCAGAGCCAGAACTCAAACCAGGCACCCTGATATGAGATGTAGGTGTCCCAAGCGACATCTTAACTGCTGCACCAAATGCCCACGCTATGCTAATGTTTGTAACCAATGTGTAATGCATTGCACCAAATAATTATTTTAAACTAGTTTACAACACAACATTGATCAATAAACATATTTATTTAAGAATGTTTAAAGCATATTCTATCTGCCAGGTCTCCCTCTACCTGCTTTAAACATATCAACACATATCAAGTACTCCTGACAAGAAGGCTGGGCAGGAGGTAGTTTTATTGCTGGTCTCATTTTACAGACAGGGAAACTGAGGCATGGAGCAGTGAGGTAACCAGCCAAGATTACACAGCTAGTGGGTTTCAGAATTGGGAGTTCTAGAGGCTGGATTTTTGCTTGGTGCAAAAATACAGATGTGTGGTCTGCATAGGCCATCCTTGCTCTGAGATCTCTTCCTGGCCATTCTTAGCTCTTCTACCACCTGCCTAGCAAGTTCCTGCAACAGAGGGAAAAAGAGAGAGAGAGGGAGGGAGAGAGAGAGGCTTTCCATATGTTGGTTCACTCCCCAAATGCCTGCAACAACCGGGCTGGACCAGGCTGAAGCCAGGAGCCAGGAACTCCATCTGGGACTCCCCCATGGGTGGTAGGGACACAAGTACTTGAGCCATTATCTTCTGTCTCCCAGGGTACACATTAGCAGGGAGCTGGATTGGAAGTGGAGGTGGGACTCCATCCCAAGCACTCTGATATAAGATACAGTGTCTCAAGTGGCAGCGTAGCCATTTGTGGGACAACACCCACCACCGGGAATATATTTTTGTAACAAATAGCCAAGCTTCAGCCAGTGACAGTAGCTAGCTGATGAGACTGTGCCCAGGTAAGTCAGACATGCAGCTGTGGCCAAGCAGGTGATTACTTGGCTTCAGTGTTCAGCCTTCTTACAACACCAACTGGGACTCTCTGAGCCTCTTCTGGTTCTGACTGCTGCCCAAGTTGTGCATTGTCCTTTGCTCAAATAAGCATCTCTGAATTTAATTTGCCCAGTCCCAGCTGCTCCTCTTCTGGTCCAGCTTCCTGCTAATGTGCCTGGGAAAGCAGCAGAAGATGGCCTAAGTGCTTAACCCTCTGCCACCCACATGGGAGACCGAGATGGAGTTGCTGGCTCCTGGCTTTGACCTAGCCCAGGCCTAGCCATTGTGGCCATTTGAGAATGAGCCATTGGATGGAAAAATCCCTCACTGTTCTTTCTCTTTCTCTCTCTCTCTCTCTGTAACTCTGCTTTTCAAATAAATAAATAAATTTGTAAAAATAAATAAATGAAGCTTTTAAAATGTTTTTCTGCCTGCTTTATGTCACTCAACACAGTGATATTCAGTTGCATCTATTTTTCGGCAAATCTAATAATTTCATTCTTTTTTATGGCTGAATAATATTCTATTGTGTATAGATACCACATTTTCTTTACCCATCCATCCATCGATGGATGCCTACTTTTGACCTGGATGCTGTTAGGGTCACAGATGAAATGACCTCTCTGCTCCCTCACAACCACCATGTTTAGCTTGCTGTCCTCATTCCTCTTTTGGAGAAGAGGTTTTTTTGACTTCCTTCCTACCAGATGGACCCCTGTAGTCCCCTTTCTCTTACAAAAGTTCTGTGACCCAGCCCCTCATCCCCTCCATGGGCACAGCCCAGGTGACGTAGGCTAGCCAATCAGGGCACTAAAGAGCCACAGTTGAGAAACCATCATGTGATTCAGGGCTCTGTAAACGTGGTGATGAGGAGTGAGCAGGAGCTCCTGGGCAGAAACATGCAGGTTTCTGTGGTCTGCCTAGAGCTGCCAGCAGACTTCTGTCTGCACACTGCCCGAGGAGGAAGCCAAAATGAAGAAATCCAGAGGGAAAGAGAGAGTGGGAGAATCAGCTGGCAATATTGACTTGTCCTCTGGACCATGCCCTGCCTAAATCCAAGACACTGTCATGGACTTTATGTGCTAACAGATTCCTTTCTTTCTTTTTTTGCTTAAGCCAGTTTGAGTTCGCTTTCATTTGCAACCAAAGGAATGCTGACCAATAGATATATTTTATTATCCATCTCTATTATCATGTATCTACATATGTTTGACTATGCCAATGTATCTCTCCACTAGACTATTATTCTTTGAGGACAGTAGATGCTCAGTAAATATTTGTTAAATGAATTTAGTTCAAGGGCATCTGGGGGGGAGAGACATCTTTAGGAAAACTAATGAACTTAGTCACCAAAGAACCTAGTCAGTAATTTAATCATTTCAAGCCATGATAAAGGGACTTAATCAGGTTGAAGAGTGAGATGAAAAAGAAAGACTTAACAAGGCAGTGACACAGAACGGGGTGGAACAGGAGTTCCATTAAAGCTTGGGTGTTACCCTGTTCTATGTGTTTGCCTCTGTGTGCATTTAGTTTCCCTTTAGCAGCCAACCTAAATTAAAATTTTATTTTATCAACTGGTTATTCTATCTAGGATAGTCATCGATCTCTTCCAGTTTAAGCACATGTAGAGAAATTAATGTCAGAGACTCAGCAGTCACTTGGGAGCAAGTGTACATGATCACCATGAGGAGAGGAGCCTTCGGGTCTGCACAGGGATAGGACTGGGAGTGCACAGGCCCGTGTGGCTCTGTCTGCCGCGGAGGCTTCTCCTGGACAACATCATAGAGCCTTGGCTGCAATTAAAGGCCCCAAATGAAGTGGAGATTGGCAGGTGACGTTGTCCTTGCTTCCCTAACACCCCACCAAGGAGACACCCATAAGGGGCCCCTGGGAAGGTGTGAGCAGCAGCTCTCAAGAGCCAGCTCCAGGACTTGGTGGAAGGGAGGAACAAGGTCCCTACTGGCCTCCTTCCACCTCACGTAAAAATGTAGCCTCGTCTTATTTAGGGCTCAACATCTCCACTCTCAGCCCATCCTGGGACAGGTTGGGAGGAAAAGAGGCCCACTGCCCTTCTCTTCTCTGACCTTGTCACCGACCTGCAGACTCCTAGCTGCGTGATCCAGCCCTGGATCAGCCCAGGGGCCAGTCCACTCTCCAGCATAAACAGGATCTAGATTGTTGCTGTTCAAAGAACTTTCTGTGATGACAGAAATGTTTTGTATTTATACAGCTCATTCTGGTAGCGTTAGCCACATGTGCCTGTTGAGCACTTGAATTGCTAATGCAATCGAGGAATTGACTTTTTAACTTATTCAATTAGCTAAAATTAGAATCTGAGCCGTGATTAGCAGCTATCATGTGGATAGTGCAGCACAATTTCTCTCACCCTCTTCCCTCTCCTGCTCTGCCTTCTGCTGATCTCCCCTCTCATTCTGCTCCCTCTTCCAGAAATGCTGCTGTGGGGTGTGGACTTTGTGAGTCCACAGTCTGGGTGAGTGCCCTAACCCATGGCTGCACAATGAATTGGTTGAGTGTGGCCTTTTTCCAGCCAAGGGGAAAGATTCTTATGGTGAATCAAAAACAGAATCTGTGAGGAATAAAATGGTTGGCTGTCATTTTATATCAATCACTTTTTACACAAAAAGAGGTTATTTACCTCTTATTAAGAAAAACTGGGAGATCCTCATGGGCAGGAAAAGTGTCCAGGAATTCTGGAGACAGATTCCCTAGTTCAAGATCAGGCTGTCACACGCTGACTGTATACTCCCGGGAGAGTTACTGAATTTATTTTTTAAAATGTTTATCTATTTATTATATGATCTATTATTATTTAGAGAGAGATAGAGAAAGGGCAGGCTCTCATCAGCTAGTTCATTCCTCAGATGCTTGCAACAACTGGGGCTGAGCTGAGGTTGAGACCAGGAGCCAGGAACATGATCCACTTCTCCTATATGGGTGGCAGGAACCCAACTACTTGAGCCATTATGGCTGCCTCCCAGGAATGCATTAACAGGAAGCTGGAGTCAGGAGCCAGAGGTGGGTATGTAATGCAGGCAGTCCCATGTGGGATGCAGGTGCCTGAACTAGCATCTTAACAGCTAGACCAATCACCCACCCTAGTCAAATTATTTAATTTTTCATTATCTCAGTTTCCGTTTGTGTAAAACAGAGATAATAATACTTAGCCCAGATAATTGTGGTGACCTTATGTAGATTATTTCTCTACATGAAACACATAGGACAGAGCTCAGCACATAGTAGGTGTTAATTTTTATCAATGTTATTTCCTTTGCTTAGCACAGTTTTGACATAGAGCAGGCACTCAATGTTTCATGAATGATGGGTTAAGAATGTTGCCACCAGGGGGCAGTAGAGGCTCATTATAGAGATCCAACCAAACTTGGGACTGGACTGTGACCATCACAGAGACTCTCTCCTGAATACAGACCTCAGGTGTGAAGAAAAGAACTGAACTTCCTTTAGGCCTTGAGAGGTTCTTCCTCTCTCTCCTCTTCCTCCCTTCTTTCCAGTCTCTGCCTTCTCTCCTCTGTGATGACCCTTTTCCTGGGCAGCTCTATCTACGGGGACTCAACACCAGACTGGGTGACTTAAACAAGACGTTGATTTTATCACAGCTCTGGAGGCTGGAAGTCCACGGCCAATGTGCCATCAGCCTAGTGTCTGGTGGGTCTCTTGACCAGCTTTGCTGATGTCTGCCTTCTCCCTGGGGCCTCACCTGGCCTCTTTGTGCTGAGGAAGACAAAGGCATCATCCAGCCCTGGGCCTCTTCCTGTTCTGGCAGGGACACCACTCCTATCAGGTTAGGCTGCATTCTTACCAGCTCATTTAATTCTTAAAAAAAGATTTATTTATTTGAAAGTCAGAGTTACAGAGAGACAAGGAGAGATGGAAACATGGAGAGATCTTGAGTGAGGGAGCTTCCGTCCACTGGTTTGTTCCCTAGAGGGCTGCAAGAGCCCAAGAACTTGGGCCATCTTCTGCTGCTTTTCCCAGGCCATTAGCAGAGAGCTGGATTTGAAGTGGAGCAGCCAGGATTCAAACCAGTGCCATATGGGATACTGGCATTGCAGGCAGTGGCTTTACCCACTACACCACAACACCAACCCCTGAACTCATTTAATCTTGATTAATTCCTGGAAGACCCATAAGGAATTCGGTTCTGGGCACCCACCTTCAGCCTGGCCCGGTCCCTGCTGTTACAAGCATTTGGGGAGTGAACCCATGGATGGGATTTTTTTCTGTCTATCTCTGCCTCTTGCCTTTCAAATAAAAATAAATAATTTTAAAAACCACCTTCTAATTTTGTAGAGAACTAAACTGCAGATAATATGGCAGAGACCCATAACTGTTCCCTAATTTCCACTTCCTCTTCCTTTTTTAATGTGGCAGAAACCCATACATTCTAGCTGGATCCATGGCTAAGAATAGTCTACCTTCCTCAGCCTCCAGTACAACTCCCTGTAGCCTTGTGACCAAATGCTGGTCAACTGGATGAGTTGTCCACAATCCAGGACTTCATTCTTACCAGGAAGCTGCTTGCCTTCTATGCCCTGTATTCTGACCCCTCCCTGGGATGGCCACGAGGCAGCCATGACCATGCGAGTGAGGACAATCTGAGGAAGAGCAGAGGCCAGCACAGGACTCCAGTCCTGGAAGGCTTGCAGGGTCTAGCCACATGCTTACCACGAATCCATCTTCAGATTGTTATGTGACAAAGAAACACTCTGTCTCTCTGAACCTCAGGGTGTCTTTGTTACAGTTTCTTACCCATGTTCTGAATAACATGAAGAGCTTAAGGAGTATGCCCAAGACCATTGCAGCTAATAAGTGGCAGCTAGGGAATTTAAACCAAGGCAGGATTTGAAACCAGAGTCCACGATCCTAACCACTAGCTGTACAATAATGATGTTTTGTTTCTCAAAAAGTTGATCATCTCCAACCTTGTATTGGACTTTGAAGGATAGTCAAGTGAGCTTTAAACCACCTCAGAACCTCTTTCTGATGACCTGAAAATCCCATTATTATTTCCCTTCTTGGGAATAATAGGGATCTGGTTAAAAAGTAAGCATCATATGGAGGAGCACAGAAAATCTTTGTAACCCTTAAAATTCTTAGTACTAGTCAGTCTCTCCCTAATTGTACTTGTACTCTCTGGGTACAAGGCAGCCCTCACTACCCTCACTATCTGCCCTGACAGTGTAGAGAGAAAGTGGGACATGGATCAGATGCAATTTGTTGGAATGTGGTGATGGAAGTAGCAAAATAAACAATTGGGGGGCGGGGCAGAGTATTGGGAGAGAAACAGAAAGCTCCTTTGCCTTGAAGGAAGGTATGGCAGGTAGAATAATGTCCGTCCCAAAGATGGCCAGGTCCCAGTTCCTGGAACTGAGGCTACATGGCAAAGGGGACTTTGCAAATGTGCTTACGTTAAGGAGGTTGACTCGGGGAGATTATCGTGGATTATCTGAGTAGACCCAATCTAATCTCAGGGGCTTTATAAAGGAATGAAGCAGGCAAGAGAAAGAGAAGAAAATATGGTAGGAACAGAGAGAGAGAGAAAGGGAGAAAGAGAGAGACATTCTGTATTGCTAAGCTTTAAAGAGGGAGGAACGGGCTGGAAAAGGCAAGGAAATGGGTTCTCCCCCCGCTGACCCCTTGATGTTAGTCAAGTGAAGCCCATTTTGCCCTCCTGCCCGCTAGAACTGTAAGATGATGAGCATGTGAGTTGCTGTGTTTGTAACCCATCGGGTTTCTAGTTTTTTGTTAGAGGGGCAATAGGAAGTCATATAGGGGGAGTGAGCTTCAGGTCCTGCAGGGAGCAAGTGCCAGGCACAGAGGGTGACATCTACAAAGGGTTTATAGGTGTGTGGCAGGGTTAGCGGTGCAAAACAAAGATGAGAAGTCACCAAGGGATTAACTCTGCCAGAAGCCAGTACCACCCTAAGATGCTGGGGGCCTGGGGGAAAGAAACAATATTACTGCTGGGGCCCCACAAGAGCCACAATCCTAGAAGAGGCACTCCACAGAAGCAGCAGCCAAAGGCCAGTTGCTGGTTGGACAGATCCTTCAAGGATGTCTGTTTTGTTTTTTTAAATATTTATTTATTTATTTATTTATTTGAAAGTCAGAGTTACACAGAGAGAAAAGAAGAGGCAGACAGAGAGAGAGAGAGAATGAGACCTTCCATCTGCTGGTTCACTCCCCAATTGGCTGTAACGGCTGGAGCTGCACCAATCCGAAGCCAGGAGCCAGGAGCTTCTTCCGGGTCTCACACATGGGTGCAGGGGCCCAAGTACTTGGTTCATCTTCCACTGCTTTCCCAGGCCACAGCAGAGAGCTGGATTGGAAGTAGAGCAGCCGGGTCTCAAACCAGCGCACATATGGGATGCCTGGCATTGCAGGCGACGGCCTTAGCCGCTACGCCACAGCGCCAGCCCCAGAGGATGTCTGCTATGTACAATAAGCTCTGCTGGTAATGCTCTCCATAGCAGACTTTTGTGCCTAATAAAAGATCCACAATGAATTCCTTGCTCAACTTCCAAGATGAAAGCAGATACTAGAGGGATCCCTCAGTAACTGTGGGGGATTGGTTCAGATACCAAAATCTGTGGATGCTCAGCTCACTGATGTAAATTGTTGTGGTTTTTGCATGCACATCCTCTTGTATATTTTCAGTCATCTCTAGGTTACTTATAACGCCTAACACAATGTAAATAGTAATTATGCCATATTGTTTGGACAATAATAACAAAAAAATACAGATTCTACATAGGTGCAGTTCTTTGCATCACATTTAAAATTTTTTATTTTAATTTATTTGCAAGACATAAAAAGAGAGAGAGATGGACAGAGACAGAGAGAGAACTGCCATCCACTGGTTCACTCCCTAAATATCTTTAACAGCTAAGACAGGAAGCCAAATTTGGTCTCTCACATGGAAAGCAGGGACCCGAGTACTTAAGCCATTGCCTATTGCCTCCCAGGGTGTGCATTAGCAGGAAGTTGGAATTGGAACTGGAGCCACAACCTGAACCCAGGTATTCTCATATGGGATACAGGTGTCCCAAGTGGTATCTTAACTGCTGTGCCAAACGCCCATCTTCCCAAATCTATTTGATCTAATGTTTGAATGTGAGGATGTAGAACACAGGGCATGGCAGGCTGACTATATTAACAGTTGATTTAATGAAGAAGCAACTCAAATATAACTATTGTTTGTGTGTCTTTAACTCTTGTTCTAGCTTTTACTGCATTTTGAATATGTAAACACATTTTGTGACTATGAGTTATACTTATTTCAACAGATCTTTTCAATGGAAAAAGCATGTAATTAGAGTGTGAGGTGTGAACAGAAATGCAATTATCCATGCGTGCAACGGCCTGGCTAATTGGCAAAAGTCATAAGCTGAGCCCTGCCATGCATCCTGGGGCACTGATCCCTATTTGAAGCAAAGTAGCAAGAGAAAACTCCAGAGTTCCTCTGTTTTTAGTGGAGCTGAGATTACCCAAATCCCAGATCCAGGTCATTTTTAAGAATGTGCAAGGAAGAGCAGGTGCTTTGCTCACTGGGTGGTAACTAAGCTTGTCTGGCGAATCTCACCTTTCGGTTTCCTGCCAACCTCAGTCCTCCATAGTTTGCCTTCTCCTTCTCTGCCCTCAGGCATTCAACAAACACTTCCCCCTTTTCCTGTTCCAGATCTAAATGAAAGATTTCGCAGAAACAAGGCCTGTGAAAACAGTCCCAGAAGCCCTTTGCCACAGCGTAACACTCACTTGGGCCTCTGTTTTCTCTCAAACGTTTCAACGGCCCCCTGATTTATATTAAATAAATCCACATTTGAAGATTTAGGGTTATCTAAGTGGAAACAGCTAGATTGTCTCTCTAAAAAAAGTCAAAATAAAATAATTATCAGCAAATTGGGAGTGCAGAGCCCATTGTGTTCAATTCAATAATTTTTAGCATTTGTTAGGTTGTCATCTGCTATTACTTTGTTTTCACTTCTTCAGCTGAAAGAAGGACTAAGCTAATTCTAATTTATTGTTATAGTTGAAGTGAGTGGAATTGAAATGATAACTTTAAGGAAATTTTAAACTCAAATAAAGGCCGACGCCGCAGCTCAATAGGCTAATCCTCTGCCTGCGGCGCCAGCACACTGGGTTCTAGTCCCGGTTGGGGCGCCGGATTCTGTCCTGGTTGCTCCTCTTCCAGGCCAGCTCTCTGCTGTGGCCAGGGAGTGCAGTGGAGGATGGCCCAAGTCCTTGGGCCTTGCACCCACATGGGAGACCAGGAGAAGCACCTGGCTCCTGGCTTTGGATCAGCGCGGTGCGCCGGCCACTACGCGGCGGCCATTGGAGGGTGAACCAACGGCAAAGAAAGACCTTTCTCTCTGTCTCTCTTTCTCTCACTGTCTACTCTGCCTGTCTAAAAAATAACAAACAAACAAATAAAGTCATTTGGATCTCACATTTGTCATGATCTGGAGTAGAGTTGATGTAAAGTTTATTTTTTCAGTTGGGGGAGAAAGGGTTAACTGGGAACATAATGCAGATAATCTATTTAAGAAGCCAAATGGCTTCCAAGCACTTCAGAAATTTTTGATCATATTAATTTACCCATAAATCAATTATTTTGATAATGACAAATGATCCTCAATGTTTCTAACTTCACTGACACATAGGACTTGATATAAAGCATTGTTGTTAGTCAGAATTTTTGCTAATTATATAGAAACATTTGTTCATTTCCTCACTAAGCAAGTGTTGATTTGAGGACCTATTGTGCCAAGCACTGATCCAGATGCTGAAAAGCCCTGTGGACTTGAACAAGCATCTGCACTGAGGTTGTGGTGGTCCTTAAACCTCACCCCCACCCCAGCTCCTCCCCCTAGATGTGGAAATTGTAGAGCTCTGTGGGACTGAGCATATGTCTTAGTTACCTGACCCTCCAGAATGCCCAGTGTCTAGAACCAAGCTTGGCATATAGTATACAAACAACAAACATTCATTAGGTAAAAAATGTTGGATTCCAAACACAGTGCTGTATTCCTATAATGTGTCTGACACTAACTTGGAGACAATTAGGTGCTAGATGCCAGGCTAAGAAATATATCTCATGTAATCCTCAGAATAACTCTAAGAGGTGGGTAAAATTGTTATCTGCACATAATGGCTAAGAAAAATGAGGGACAGGTGCTCTGCACAGTGGTTATATGCTGCTTCGGACAGTGGCTTCCCCTGTCAGAGAACCTGGGTTCAAATCATGGCTCCACTTCTGATTCTAGCTTCCTGATAATGTGCAGCCTGAGAGGTAACAGGTGGTGGCTGAAGTAGTTGTGTCCTGGCCACCCATGTAGGAAACATGGGCTGAATACCTGACTCCTTGCTGTAGCCTGACTCAGCCCCGGCCATTACGGGCATTTGGGGAGTGAATCAGAATATGTGCTCTCGGCAGGCACCGCGGCTCACTAGGCTAATCCTCCACCTGCGGCTCCAGCACCCCGGGTATAGTCCTGGTCGAGGCACTGGATTCTGTCCCGGTTGCTCCTCTTCCAGTCCAGCTCTCTGCTGTGGCCCGGGAGTGCAGTGGAGGATGGCCCAAGTGCTTGGGCCCTGCACCCGCATGGGAGACCAGTAGGATGTACTGGCCGCAGCACGCCAGCTGCAGCAGCCATTAGGGGGTGAACCAACAGAAAAGGAAGACCTTTCTGTCTCTCTCTCACTGTCCACTCTGCCTGTCAAAAAAAGAATATGAGATCTCTTTCTGCCTGTCTGTCTTTTTCCTGTCTCTCTGTCTCTGAAATAAAAAAATGAAAATTTAAAAAGAGAAAAACAAAACTCAGAGAGCTGAAAGTCACCTGCCCAGAGTCATGCCCCTAAGTGGCAGAACCAGAATTTGGGCCCCAGAGTGTTTACTCTTTTTTTTTTTTAGAATTATTTTATTTATTTGAAAGACAGAGTTACAGAGAGAAGTAGAGCCAGAGAGAGAGGTCTTCCATTCCGCTGGTTCACTCCCCAAATGACCACAGTGGCCAGAACTGAGCTGATCTGAAGCCAGGAGCCAGGAACTTCTTCCCAGTCTCCCATGCAGGTGCAGGAGCCCAAGGACTTGGGCCATCTTCTGCATTCCCAGGCCAGAGCAGAGATCTGGATCAGAAGTGGAGCAGCTAGGACTTGAACCGGCATCCATATGGGATGCCAGTGCTGCAAGCTGGGGCTTTAACCTGCTGTGCCACAGCGCTGGTCCCCAGAGTGTTTACTTCTTTAAAGATTTATTTTCTTATTTATTTGAAAGGCAAATTACAGAGAGAATGAGGGAGAGAGCGATCTTCCCTTGGCCACAAAGGCTGGGGCTGGGCCAGCCGACTGGAACTGTACCCAGATTCCCCACCACATGTGGCAGGGCCCAGATACTTGGGCTGTCTTCTGCTGCTTTCCCAGTCACATTAGCAGGGAGCTGGATTGGAAGTGGAGCAGCTGGGATTTGAACCAGTACCTATATGGAATGCTGGCGTTGCAGGAGGTGACTTAACCCAGTGTGCCACAACGCTGACCCCAAGTGTTTATTTCTGAGGCCCATGCTTCATTACTACCCTGTCCTACTTAGGTGACTGACTCTCCACAATTAGCTGGCCATGTGCTCAAATGCAAGAACCATAAAGGCAGGGGTTTCCTGCTGTGTTTCTAGAGCCTAGCACGCTGGAATATATTGGCACTGGTATGCTCTTAATATGTTGAAAACATAAATATATGATTTAGTTAAAGGACCTCCATTTGATAACATGTCGTTTGATGTTTGCTCTGTTACTCTACCTAGAGGACACTGTTGGGGCCTGCCCCATGGCCACTGTCCGCATCACTCATGTGAGACTAGCCCTGACATTGTCCGCATTTTTCCAATATGGCTCCAGGAAGTTGCATCCTAGTCCTGTTCCAAGGTAAAAATCCTGGTTTATTTAAGGCAGAGATGCTCAAGTGAAGGTGCCTTGGCAAAAACTGGAGATATGTTTGGTTATCACAATGGAAGGGAGGGTTGTACTATTGGCATTGAGTGGGAAGAGGCCGAGGACGCTGAACATTCTACAGTGCACAGGACACTCCCATGACAAAGAGTTTTCTGGTGGCAAATGTGCTCGATGCTGAGGCTGAGAACACTGGTCCAAGTCAGTTCATGGTGATGTCATTTCCCATGCAGTTAATGATTTGGTCCTGATCATGTTAAGTAATTCTGGCTAATGAGACTTGAGTAGAAATATCTGTGGGGAGAAGCATGCCTCCAGTGTTGAGTAGGTACATACCCAACCATAGACTGCAATTCTCAGCTCTGCACGCTGTAGGATGTGCCATGTGACTGAGTTGGGTCGGTGTGATCTGAGAAAAAATGAGGTGTCTAATTTCTAGAGCATGTTTTAAATCAGGAGATTGCTGGTTCTTCTTTCTGAACTGGGAGGTGGTAGTGGTGATCCAGCTTCAAGCAAGTGCACAATACCAGACAATGGCGGGGCAACAAGATAGAAATACTTATGTATGTGGGGACTGGCACATGGGAAGAAAATATACTTCTTTCTTGTTTGAGCATCATCTTTTAGTCTTGCTTGAGCCATTTCAGCCATACCGTGATGTGGGCTGCTTCTGGGGAAGGTTTTCCTCTTTCACAAAACACTACACAAAGCCTACCCAAAGCAAGGGACTGTTCATCCAAAGGGTGTTGTGGATGTCTGCAACCATGGCTTGTGGCCATGAAGGGAGGTGGCCAGAGGGTCAAAGCTGACTTGCTAAGACTGGCATAGGAAGAGGAAAATGAACTTGAATCTTTCTCAACATTGTTGAGCCATTGAATTGACTAACTTTGCATCTGCTCTACCTCAGGATTTCTTGTTAAGCAAGATAATAAATTTCCCCAGTCTTTTAAATAGAGGTTTGGTGTTTTTTGGTTTTTGTTTATTCAATGATAACCCTGTCCTAACAGGTTTGCTCTATGTACATGAGTACAAAGGAATTATATAACATTGTAAGTATGTTCTGACCTTTTACTAGCTCATATTGCTTTCCTTCCTACTTCTCTCCTCCCCTCCAAGTTAGTTGCATCTGAGAAATTTTTCTCTATTTCTCTGGATTAGTTTGAGGATTTCTAGACCCTAGGTGGATATATTGGGAAAACATGGCCAACCACCATTTTGCTGGAATGAGGGCAGCCTGCAGCAGCTAGTGGCCCTTGTAATGCTTCCTGATGTGGAAACAAAGGCCCACGTCGAGCAGGTAGAATGAGATTGAATCAGAGGATCAACTTCTCAGAAACCAGGAGTGCTATAGCCTGCAGGTGGCTGTGGGAGGGTGGTGTGGCTCAGGAACGCTGTTTGCTTGTCAACGGTGCCCCCTAGCGTTCTGTGCCACCCAACTGCACAGCATAACCACATGAGGTCATCCCAGGTGACAGGGTGCCCAGTTGAGTGTCTTCAACCACTCGGTATCTATGGAGGAATTGGTTCCAGTACCCTCTGTGAATATCAAAATCTGAGAATGTTCAAGTCCCTTGTATCAAATGGTGTAGTATTTTCATATAATCTACATAATCCTCCTGCATACTTTAAGTCATCTTTAAATTACTTACAATGCCTAATGCAATGTGAACACCATGTAAATAGCTGTTATACTGCATTGTTAATGGAAAAATGACAAGGAAAACAAAACCTGAACATGTTCATTCAGATGAATTTTTTTTTTCAGAATATTTTTGATCCATTGCTAGTGGAATCCTTGGGTGTGGACTGAAGGACATGGGATAGGGCGGGCTGGGGGCAGGCTGTATTTCCACTTCTATTGCTTCTTCTAAAGCCTCACTCTTCGCCCTACCCGTGTGTGCTGCCTGGATGCACCTGAAGCCACCAACCTCACAATAACAGGCTTGTAGGGCAAGCAAGCTCCTAAGATGCTCCTGCAATGAAGGCAGAGGCTCTCCCTGGAGACATCGCCAGGCTCCCCTGGATCCCCTCTTGGCAGACAATGGCTCTGCTCTCTCCTCAAGGGATCTACTTCTCACCATCTGTGCACCCACAGCTGAAGGGCCAGCGTGAAGGTGCATTTCCATGTACTTCCTGCTGGCAGCTGGTTCCTACTTTTGGGCTCATCTTGAATTGTTTGCCAGACCAGCCAATTAGTGTCCTCACCCTTCCTGCAATGTCTCTGGGAAGCAATATCATAGCCAGCCACCCCTCATTATTCCCTGTCTTTGGAGTGCTGGGACTCAGTGCCTGCCATGGGCCAAGAGCTCATTTGCACATGGCTCTTTAACCCTTCCTGCAAAGGTTGCAGTTCACCCCCACACATACATACAGCCAGTCTGCAACCTGATCCAGGACAGGAAACAAGATGAGAGCATGCATCATTCAAATGTAGATTGAAAAGTAAGACATACTTCAGATGGAGTATAGTTAAAAGAGTTAACATTTCTAGTTAGTACAATGTGGAAAGAAAATCACAGTAACTGTGTTTCTATTTTTTTTTAATTTATTTATTGATTTGAAAAAGCAGAAGGGTAGAGAAAGAGGGAGAGACAGAGACAGAGATCCCTCATCTGTTTTGTTCCCGCCCCCAAATGGCTACAGTAGCCAGATGTGGGGCAGGCTGAAGCCAGGAGCCCGAAACCCTATCCAGGTCTCCCATATGGGAGGAAGAGACCCAAGCACTTGGGCCATCTTTCACTGCTTTCTCAGGTGCATTAGCAGAGAGATATATCAGAAAGTGGAGCAGCTGGGATTCAAACCAGCATTCATAGGGGATGTTGGCATCGCAAGTGGTGGCTTAACTGCTCTGCCACAATGCCAGCTCCATTTTTCATAAACTTTTTGAAGGATCCTATATCTTTTCCAATACCTGAGCAAAGAGTCCATAAGGGGGCAGAGTGGACAGCTGCTTCAATCCCATGGGATATAGGGGTAATGAACTATGGGAAGCTCAAAGCCATTTATCGGGCAGGCACAGTATGTGTAGAAGGGTAGAGATATTGGCAGAGTTGTCTGCTTCTTGGCTCTTGTTCCCACTCCTTTGTGTCCTGTGATTACTACAGATCAGGGAGAGCAGAGGGGAAGGTTCAGGTCCTGGTGCTGCTTGGGATAGTGGGTAGGGCCTGGACACAGGACAGACCCCATTTGGACAACCCCCACCCTGATGCATGTGGTGGGAAAATCTCATTTCCCCATGGTGTTGCAGGACTAGGGTGGGCATTAAGGTGCAGCAGTTGAAGTCGCCACTTGGGACTCCTGCATTCCATAGCAGAGCGTCTGGCTATTCTGCTTCTGATCTGACTTCTTGCTAGTGCACACCCTGGAGGGCAGCAGGTGATGGCTCGTGTACTTGAGTTCTGGGCTCCTGGCTTTAGCCTGTCCATTCCAGGTTGTTGTGGACGTTTGGACAGTGAAACAGCAGGTGGAAGTTTCTTACTATCTCTCTCTTGCTCTGCCTTTCAAATAAAAATCAAACAAATGCATGAAAACTTGAAAAAAAAATCATTACAGGAGTGTCATACTTCAATGAGTTAATGTAAGTGGATCACTGAGAACACTGCTCGGCACATAGAATAACTAAGGTCAGCTGTGACCACTTGGATCTTCCAGTCCAGTGCCTTGTACACTCAGTAAACCAACTCTTAAACTCCATGCCACCCTGGCAGCTCCAACAGCCAGTGGCAGCTCTTCCTCTTGGTTTGTTCTTTCTCCTGTATCTTTTGCAGTAAGGAGGCGTTAGCTCAACAGCTGCCTCCTAAGGCTTGAACAAAGTGGGATAACCCCTGCAAGCCTGTTCCGTGCTAACCTCAGGTTCTACACTGAGCTGGAGACCCTTGTTGGTTGCAAAAGAATACAGGAAGCTGGACCCAGTTGAATAACAAAGAAAACTGCTTGTAAGCAAGTCGCTACAGGAAGTAGCAGTGGTCTCCAAAAATGCAGTTGCACCAGATTTTATATACAATAAGGAGGGCTGGCCCCTCCAGAGCGGAGAGACTGAAGGGTTCCTTTGAGAAGGAGCTAACCCCTGCAAGGCAGGAAACCTCCAGGCGAGCGCTGGCCCAGGGAGAGACGGGCACCTCCCAAAGTGACTCATTTGCTCTCTTTGAACCCGGAAGCTGAGGGCCAATTGTGCACCTTTTTTGGTGCCTCTTCGCTTCCCCTAGTCCCCAAGAATGTGCTCCGTGAGCAGGTTTCCACCCTTCCCAGGACACCCTTTCATGCCCCGCTGCCTGCCTGCCCATTGTGTTTGCTCTGGCAGCTTCTGCTGCTTTCCGGGTCGGCCCTGCCCTGAAGCACACCTTCCCCTGTCCGCCAGGGCCTCACTGCAATCCCACGCTTGTCTTTCCGGAGCCCTTTCATCGCTCAGAATTCGGTTCCACAGATCCCTTGGAGTGGTGCGGTGAGGCCTGTAAGCCCGTCGTGGGTGCTGACTCGGGCCCCCTCACTGCAGCCTCAAGGGGGGGGGGGGGTGGCCAGCGCTCCACGTGTGAAGAGACGCAAAGTACAGGGTAGGGGGCTAACGGCTTACTGCCCATGGGGTTTCCTCCCAGCGTGCTAAGTGCCTTTGGGAACTGAATAGAGGTGGCAGGTGTATTACTCCAGGCCAAGCCCTGTACACTTTAATTTTTTGTTATGTGAGTTTATCCTCCATAAAAAAAAAATAATAATACAATTGCTTTTCCCACCAAATATTGGCTCCGTCCTTAGGCAAACAGGTTCGGGGAAATACTCCACGTGGAGGAATGAGGAAATACCCAGGAGGAACTGGTGAGGTTTGCCCTTCTCCTAGCCTCAGTGCAGAGGCTGAGAGAGCAAGAAGGAAAGAACAGCTGGGCCCCCCATGGGCAAACAGACTCTGCAGAGAGGACCAAGTGTGGACTGAGGGGGAGGAGGATAAGCAGTCGGGCATCAGCTTGCCACAGAACTGAAACTACCTGGAGATTTAATTACTATCAAAGGACAGCTTTTCTTTTCTTTCTTTCTTTTTCTCTTTTTCTTTTTGAGAAGAGTCCTTTGGCAGGGGTGGATGGCAACTGGCCACTCCAGTTCTCTGCAGTAAGTTCATCTCATCAGCAAACAATGCTGTGTGTCTGACAACCAGCCCCTCGAAGAGTCCCCGGGATGACTACCCAGCATTCCCCGGGATGACTACCCAGCATTCTCTGTGGGTTTCCTTCTGTATCTGCATTCAATAGAAGCTTCTGGAGCACTCCCATTAGGGTAGGGTTGTCAGAGGAAACACAAAGTACCCTGTTAAATTTGAATTTACAGAATAAATACTTTAAAAATCTAGTTCTTAACTGAAAATAAATATTGAATGTATTTACAGTGTAGAAAATGATGTTATGAAATATGTATACATTCAGAACTAATTAGCAAATGCATGACCTCACATACTTATCATTTTTGGGTGTTGAGAACACGTTTCAGCTACTCTTAGTGATTTTCAAGTATGTGATACATTGTGATGATCAAGTCACGAAGTCACACAATGAATCTCCTGAATTATTGCTCCTAATAGGAATTTTATATGCTTTGATAAGCATCTTCCCAAATCCAGCCTCAGTAACCAACATTTAACTCTCCTTTTTGATGACTTTAAAAAAAAAAAAAAAAACTTTTTTTTTTTTTTTTTTTTTTTAAATTTCAGACACACACACACACACAGAATCTCACATCCACTGGTTCACTTCCCGAATGCTCACAATTTGGGCTGGGCCAGCAAAACCAGGAACTGGGATCACTGTCAAAGTCTCCTCCATGGGTGGCAGGGGCTTCAATTGCTGGAGCCATGACTGCTGCCTTCCAGGGTCTATACTGACCGGAAGCTGGAGTTGGGAGCATTGAACACAAGTAGTCCAACTGGGATGTGGACATCTTAACCAGTGCATTAACCACTAGGCTAAACACCTGTCCCCAAGCTGATTTTTTGTCTGCTAAATCTGGCATCCCCACAAAGCACCCTCTGACATCCTCATGGCTGGGGTTCCAGATTTTGCCTAGGTTGTGAGTATGGAGACTGGCTGGTCTCTGGGGCTCACACTGCCGCTTCAGCCTTCTCTTCTGTGGAATATGTGATAGCGCAGTTTCAAATACCCCCAGCCTCAGATTCATAACAAATGGCCTTGGGCCTGGTTTTGTTTGCTGATACCCTGCTGGTGGCAGCAGTAGCCTCTACAATTGACACCAGGTGGGAAGCAGCCTGCAGCCTCGACCCTTCCAAATGGAAACAGGCTGGGATCAGATGGCGTGTGCCGGGCTAAGCCCCACCCGGCTCCTGCAGGAGAGCTGCGTGCTGGCTGGCAGGCCTGTGTGGGAGAAAACTTCCCAAAGAAGTTGGCCCTTCTGGAGCTGGACATTTCCCCTGCCTTTGTCCCCCTGGGTTTTCTCACACCAATCAGGGCTCTGTGAGGAAGAAGTCACACCCCACTGGGGAGGTCTTATATAAACAGTTGGGAACTCAGCACAGCTGGGCTAAGCTGCCCTTGGCTGCAAGCTAGATGACCACTACTAATGCCCGCTTGCCTCTGTGAAGACCTATGCTGGACCAGAGTCAGAGAATTCTCTATTGCCTTCCAACCCCCAGAAATTATTGACATGAATTAATAAAGAGCACCCTCCACCCCAGCAAGCCCACCGTTTAGCCCCTTCGCTTCACTTGCTTGAAGACATCAAGGAGGTCGGGCGTGTGGGGCAGTAGCTAACATGACCGGGTCTGTATGGAAGTGCTTGGGTTTGAGTCCCAGCTCTGCTTCCTAGTCCAGTTTCCTGCTAATATACACCCTGAGAGGTAGCAGGTGATAGCTCAGGAGCTTGGTTCTCTGCCACCCATGTGGGAGACTCAGATTGAGTTCCTGGCTCCTGACTTTGGCCTGGCCCAGCCCTGGCTGTTGTAGGCATTTTGAGAATGAACCAATGGGTAGTAATACTCTGTCTCTCTCTTTCTCTCTCTGCCTTTCACATAAGTAAAAATAAACAATTAATTTAAAAATAAAGATTATAAAAAAGAAGATATGAAGGAGAAACAGAAAAAAGTTTGGTCCTCATGGTGAGAACCACACCCTTGACCTCCCTAGCCTGCAACGTTCAAACACATCTGCTCTCACTAGGATGGCACTGCTATTGTATAGTTCTCCCTTGTGGAGCCGTCTGCCAGACCCTCTGAAGCACACAATACCTTGGCACCAGCTCAAAAAAACCAACATTCATTGCTGACTGTGCCTCCACCTAGCACCCGTCCCTAACCACCCTTCCTGGAAAATGTGATGGAGGAGGGGGTGGTTGGCCCACACCAACACCACCTGGCCCCTGGCCCGGAAGCGGCCCTGGCCCCTGCACAGAAAGCTCCTCCGGGATGTGCATGGGGCTGCACATCCTTCTTCTCACAGCTTGAGCTTCCTGCGGGGCTGTGGAGTCACCTTTGTTGGCGTGGGTCTCTCTGACCTCGGATGACATGGGAAGTGGAGGCCAGTGGGTGAAACTGGGAGGCTAAACTGTGATTTGCCACTATCCGGCCTAGGGTGGGACACATTGTCCCCGAAGAGGGAGGGTAACTTCCCACCACACCCAGCCACAGTCAGGCTTTCCAGGGGCAGTGCGCCCCCCCCCCCCCAATCTGGCTCTGAAAATGCCTGCCTCCTACTGTGGCCCAGTTGCAGGCAGAGGTAATCTGAACTTGACCACGAAGCTAACACTCGATTCTTTGTCTTCTGCTTTGGGAAGCCTGAACTCCCTTTAGAATAGCTGGGTTTTGGGGAAGGGGGGTGGGTGTATATAAAATTCCTTCCAGAGATTTGCTCACAAAACACTGTCTTGCTGCAAACTCACAAGGACTTCAGCAGCCAGAAACCAAAATCAGACATTTGCGTCCACCAATGTTTACTAATCCAGAAATCTCATAAATGCAGCACGTTTTCCTCAAACATCACAAACTGGAAGAGACTCTCACGTTGGCCTAGTCAGACAACACCCAGCAGCCTCAGCCAGATCCCAAGGAACAGGATAGGAGTGGAACTTGGTTCTCACAGTGGGTCCTTGAAAGATGAAACAAAACATCCACTGACATACATAGTGAGAGAACCTAACGGTAGCACAGACCTGCCCCTTTTTTTTTTAAGTCTGTTTATTTGAAAGGCAGAGAGAGAGAGAGAGAGAAAGTTCATCCACTGGCTCACTCTCCAAATGCCTGCAGGGGCTGGGTCTGGGCCAGGTCAAAGCCAGGAGCTAGGGATTCCATCTGAGTGGGTGGTAGGGACCCAAGCACTTGAACCATTGCCTGCTGACTCCCAGGGTATGCATTAGCAGGAAGCTAGATCAGAAGTGGAGGAGTTGGAGTTGAATCGGGCACTCCCATATGGGAAGCAGGTGCCCCAAGTTGTGGCTTAATTCACATACCCTGCAACACCCACCCACCCCAGACCTGCCTTCTTGGATGGACGCAGTGGAGTCACTGCATGTTCCACTCACACACAACTGTTTGGTACCATTCAGATTACTGAAGTGACATGGACAGGCTTTATCTTGCTGCCCTTGGGGGAGGGGCTTGTCTGTGCCACTGTCAAATTTCCCCTCAGCCTGGGACTCCCTTATGTGGCAGTCTCCGGCCCCAGCAAGCTTCTGGCTGCGGCTGAAGTGTCACTACCTCAGAGAAGCATTCTCTGTCACCCCTGCCATCTCCTGTCAGACATCTGCTTGTTCCTGTTGCTAGCAGAGCATTTACTGCACGTGGGATTTTTGTCTTCATTCATGCGGTGATGCATTTACTGCAAGGATCTTTTGCGGGCTGCAAGCTCCTTAACAGCAGTGTTGTGGGTTGAGTTGTGTCCCTATCCCCCCATAAAATACATGTCAGGGGCCTGATCCCACCCCCATACCTCAGAATGTGACCTGTTTGGGAATAGGGCCATTGCAGGTATGATCGGTTAAGAGGAAGTCAGCTTGGAGTAGAGCGAGTCCTTTTAACGAAGTCTGCCACAAGAAGACAGAGAGGACACCATGTCTGATGAAGCTGACCTTGGGGTTATACAGCTTGGAGTTGAGGCCACCACCAGCAGTTAGGAAAAGGCAAGGAAGGAGCCCCCCACTCCCCCGCCCCCGGCTTTCAGAGGGCGCACATAGCAAAGGTTACTAAGGAGAACCCAGGGCAAACTGTGTAAGTTAGCAGGTGTTAGTGGTCAGGGTGGTGGGAAGACAGGGAGCACAGCCTTGTCCTCAAGGATCCCACACAGCTCCGTGGTGTGACTCTTGTATTGGACAGAGTCCATTCATTCAACACGAGTGGTCCCTGCTCTTACTTAGTGTAATGAAATAGCAACTTAATGGCATGGAACACCAGATATGCCAGCAACTGTCTCTTCTTGAGGAAATCAGTCAAGTATTGACAGCGGGGGTAGCCTTTGAATTACACGGTTGGCACTCTCGATCACCCTTAGCACCTGCAGTTTTAGTAGAGTGTTAAGGGTAAGAGCCAAATTATCACAAGCTGAGAAATAATCTAGTGAGGCTAAATAATCCTTTCCAACAGCTTGGAAAGACAAGAGAAGACAAGAGATGAATGTTCTTTCTTCAGTCTTCCCAACTCAATGAATAGCCTCCACCTAGTGCTCAGACCAAAACCCTAGGAACAGTGGTTCCTCAGCATCCACATAGGATTGCATCCTTGGATACCAAAATCTGTAGATGCTCAAGTCCCTTGTGTAAAATGGTGCAGGATTTGCCTATAACCTATGCATATCGTCCCCTCTACTTTAAAGCATCTCTAGATTACTTATCATGCCCAATACAATGATAGTGCTATGTGAATAGTTGTTATACCTTATTATTTACGAGAAAAGAATGAGAAGAAAAAAAGTCCTTATGACACATGGTAAGTGTAGATGCACTTTTCCTAAAATAATGTTAATTTATGATTGGTTGAATCCATGGGTATATAACTATAGATAGCCTATTAGAGTAGTGAGGATATGCTAACTTTCACACAAGCAACTTCAAGTTCTCAGTGGCTTAACACAACAAAGGTTTATTTCTTACTCATGTCATAGTCTGATGTAGGTTGACTGTATCGAGAGGGAAGGCCGGGGAGGAAAGATTCCCGTAGTCCACACAGCCATTCAGGGACCCAGGCTGCTTCTGCCTTGTGGCTCCATTTCTTAGAGTACTGCTACTCAAACCATGGTCCATAGGCCAGTGCTGGCTTACCTGAACTTTGCTACCAGTTCATGATAAGATAATTATGAATTGAGAGAATTTTTGAACTTAAAAATATTTGTTTTGATTTATTTGAAAGGATGAGAGAGAGAGAGAGAGAAAAGAGGGAAAGAGAAGGGGAGAGAGAAATCTTCCATCTGCTGTTTAACTCCCCAAATGCCTGCAACAGCCAGGAATGAGCCAGGCTGAAGCCAGGAGCCAAGAACTCAGTCCAGGTCTGCTGCGTGTGTGACAAGGACCCAAGCACTTGAGCCATCACCACTGCCTCCCAGGTGTACCTTATTAGGAAGTTGGATTGGAAGCAGAGGCAAGACTAGAATCCAAGCACTCTGATATAGGATGCAGATGTCCCAGCTGGTATCTTTTTTGTTGTTATTCTAAATTTTATTTACATTATACAAGTTTTATGTATTTCATAAATACAGATTTAGGAACATAGTGATACTTCCTACCCTGTTCTCCCTCCACCCATGCTCCAACCCTTCTTCCTCCTCCCTCTCCCATTCCTATTCTTAATTTTTATGAAGATCTAATTTCAGTTTACTTAATGACCGTAAAGTTAACCCTGTGCCAAGTAAAAGAGTTCAACACATAGTATGAACAATAAAAACACTGTTGGGGCCGGTGCTGTGGTGGAGTAGGTTAGGCGTCTGCCTGCTGTGCCGGCATCCCATGTGGGTGCTGGTTCTAGTCCCAGCTGCTCCTCTTCCGATCCAACTCTCTGCCATGGCCTGGGAAAGCAGTGGAAGATGGCCCAGGTGCTTGGGCCCATGCACCTTGGTGGGAGACCTGGAGGAAGCTCCTGGCTTCAGATTGGCGCAGCTCCAGCCATTGCAGCCATTTGGAGATTATGCCAACGTATGAAAGACCTTTCTGTCTCTCCCTCTCACTGTCTATAACTCTACCTCTCAAATAAATAAATAAAATCTTAAAAAACAAAAACACTGTTCCTCAACAGAAGAGACAAAAGCTATAAACAATCATCGAATCTCAAAATGTCCATTTCACTCCAATACATTACCAATTGGTATCTTAACTACTAGATTAAAAGCCCATTCCAAGAGAATTTAAAAACTTTTATGACAGCTTAACAGAATAACTTTAGGATTATTGAATCTAACAATAATAATTAGAATTGGGCTTATACTTTGTCTTTTTAAGATTCTGATTTTTTTAGTAATTTATTTTTATTATATTTTACAAAAGCATCAGGGTACAGTGGATTAGAAGTTTTTAAAACTCCTCAGTACAGAAGCATCCTTCAAAGCTTAGCGTCACAAGCCTGGATACCCTGCATTTGATTGGCAGAGGATGAGAGAAGGCAAGAGGAGGATGTGTGCCTGGAAATAGGAACCAGTCAGCTTTTCATCACTGTAATGAAGTGTGTGAGGCAGCTAACTTCATAAAGAGAAGGGGTTTATATAGCTCACAGTTTGGGAGGTTTGAAGTCCAAGATCAGGTGACCCCACTGGTTTGGCCTCTGGCAAGGATGGCAGATGGAGCATATTATGGTGGGAGCAGATAAGTGTGGTGAGCTTACATCTCCAAATAGGGGGAGAGAGAGAGGGGAGGGGAGGGGAGGGGAGGGGAGGAGAGGAGAGGAGAGGAGAGGAGAGGAGAGGAGAGGAGAGGAGAAGAGAAGAGAGGTCCCACTGTTCCTGTCAAGGGCACATCTCCAATAACCCATTAGACCCTACCCCTTAAAAAGTTCACCACCTCCCAACAGCACTACCTTGAAGATAAGTTGTTAATCATGCACTTTTGGGGAATACTGAAACCAATATCCAAACCATAGCCAACACTGTTTTCTTCTAAATTTCATCAGCCTGGACTCAGTCACTTGACCTCCAATAATTGCAAGGGAGTTTGGGAAATGTAGTCAGGTGTGTGGCCAGTGAGAAGAGAAAATGGAATTCAATGACTACACAGTATTGTTTGCCATGCCCTAAGAGTCATCCTTGAGTCCTTTCTTTTCCTCATGGCTCACACATAATCCCCTGGCTATCAGTCACTTTGAACCCACAGTAGAGCCTCTCTTGTTTCATTTCTGTTCAACTCCAAGCTACCAGATTCCCCCCGCAGAAACTGTGTCCCTTGCCTTTGCTGTAGATAACTAGCCACTATCAAGCTCTGTTCTCCCAGTCTCCCTCCCTTAACTTAAGGGTTTTTGCCCTGTTTGATGATTGTGAATCAACCTCTTGCTACAATTACCTCACTGAATTGAGGGCGTGATGCTCTAGGCCCAGCTGGCCCCACAGGGTTGCAGATCACAAGACTGCCCAGGCCATTTATCTCTTCTGTAGATAATATCTTGATGTTGGGTCTTGTCTTTTTTTTTTTTTTTTTAAGCACTGAGCAAAATGTCACAGCCACCGATACTCAGCCCCTAGACTAACTGGAGCCCACTTTACCAGCATCAAAATTCCCAAAAGAGTATCAAAGACTAATCAAAGGGGGATGATGAGCACTGTTAGGAAAATGGCACAGTCTTATCTATGGCGCGATCTACACCCTGATTTACATCCTAGGCCCTACCCCCCCCCCCGCCGCCATTGCTGGAAGCGAGGTAGTCACATGGCCCAACCACCGGTGTCAAGCTAAACCCCCATCCTAATGGGATTCGCTGCCCCTGCTTCCCTGCCTGCCCTCCGGCAAAGTTTTAAAAGGACCTGTTCCTGAACACATGGCTCTCTTCTCTCTCTCTGCGCTCTCTCTTGGCTCCTCTCTCCTGCTCACTCTCTCTTCTCTCCTCACTAGCTCTTCTCCTCTCTCTCTCTCTCTCTCTCCTTCTCTGTTACACTCTTCTTCTCTTTTGCCCTCTTCACCCCTTCCCTCCGGTCTGCTGGGTTTTCCCCAATAAACCCTTTCCCTTACTCCGGTGTTTAGTGTGTTTTGTGACAGCCTAACACCAACCAGACCTATAAATGAACTGATCATGCACTTAACTTATCTTAACCCCAATTTCAAACTGAAAGATACTTATCCTTAACTTCTTGAAGAATTAAGTGATGGCCACTCATACTCCCTCTTTAGTGCTGTGCAAATAAATACCTACTTCCAACACCCCCAATGTTAGTGATTGACCAAGAAAGTGAGCAGACCCAGATTTTAGGGTTCTGTAACATCCCTACTTCCACTCTGCCCCACCCACTCCCTCCTGTATGCCTACTTCCCACAGCCTTTCTCTGCACAACATCAATGGCAATGTTATTATTTATGGTTGAAATGATGATGTCTGGGATCTGCTTCAAATAATCCAATGGAAGAGGGAGAGAGGTAGGAATACAGATGCAACAAGAACGCAGCTGAATACCCAGTGCGCCACAGTGTACTAAGTTGCTAAGCTGGAGGTTTGGTAGATTAGGTATAATAATTCAATTTTGTACTTAGGATATTTTCAATATATGATGGATTCATTGAGATGTAACCCCTTTGTAAGTTGAGGAGCATCTGAATTATCATTGATGTTGAAAAAGTTTAGCATCTGGATAACCCACTATAGTGTCCTTAACATTATTGCAACCCATCTTTATCCCTTTCAGCTCAAACAGACACTGTTCCTGCTGGGATGGTTGATTAGGTTTGTGGCTCATTTCCACACCGATCTCCTTATCAAATGATCAACCACTGCACCCTTACTTTTCTCTTCCGAACAGGCCTTCTTGTTTGTTTGTTTGCTTTTTTTAAAAATATAGATAGGCTGAAAATTTTCCAAAATTTTAAATTCCTGTTTCTTTTGTACTTGACAATTCCTTCTTCAGTTCATTTCTCTCTTCTCACATTTTATTATCAACAGTCATGAGGAACCAAGCCACTTCTGCAACATTTTGCTTAGAAATCTCCTCAGCTAAGTATGCAGTTTCATTGCTTGGAAGTTCTACTTTCCACAAAACATTAAAACATGAACATAATTAAGCCAAGTTATTTGCCACTTTATAAGAAACCTTTCCCCATTGTCTGCTAATGTGCTTCTCATCTCCATCTGCGACCTCATAAAACAAGAATGGCCCTCACCACCCATTCTGTTCATGAATATTTACGTATTCTCTAAGAAGGTGGAGGCTTTCTCGCCAGTGCTCCTCTTTTCTTTTAGATCCCTCACCACAGTCATCTTCAGCAGCCCTTTCACAGTCTTGACTTTTTCTAGCATGGATCACGGAACTTTTCCAGCTTCTGCCCAGTTCCAAAACTATCCCCCCATTTTTAGGTAACTGTTAAATGAGCACCCCACTTCTCAGCACTAATTTCCATTTTCATCTGCTCAGACTACTATCATGAGATACTATAAACTGGTGGCTAAAAGAATACACATTTATTTCTCACAGTTCTAGAAGCTGGGAAGTCCAAGATCAAGGTGCTGGTAGATTTGGTTCCTGCTGGGGGCCATCTTTATCTTTTGCAGGTAGCTGCCTTCATGCTCTAGCCTTACATGGTAGAGAGAAAGATCATCTCTCTCATGGCTGGTTTTTTTTTAAAGATTTATTTATTTATTTGAAAGGCAGAGTTATGGGGGGATGGGAGGATGATAAACAGAGAGAAAGATCTTCCATCTGCTGGTTCACTCCCCAAGTGGCCAATCTGAAGGCAGGAGCCAGGAGCTCTTTCTGGGTCTCCCAGATGGATGCAGGGGTCCAAACACTTGGGCCATCTTCCACTGCTTTCCCAGGCACATTAGCAGTGAGCTGGATCAAAAGTGGAGCAGCCAGGATTCAAACTGGTACCCATTTGGGATACCAGTGCCCCAGGCAGCAGCTTTACCTGCTATACCACCATGCCAGGCCCTCTCTCATGTCTTTTTCTAAAGGAGCAAATTAACTTAAAACAAACAAACAAACAAACAAAAAAGCATCATGTTGAGGATTAGGGTTTCAACATATGAATATAGGTGGGAGATGCACACATTTAATTCCTAGCAGCATTTTTCTGGTGATTAAATATCCTGCATTATTTTGAGTGGTTGTCTGCCAGTCTAAAACAATATGACATCATTATTTAACTGATCATGTATTATTGGACATTTAGTTTATTTCCAGATTTTCATAGTGATAAACAACTCTGCCGTGACCCATTTTCTAACTAGTATTTTTCATATCCATGACCATTTCTAGAAAAAAACTCACTTGTGTCAAACCACACACTTTTACTGTTTAAATTCATTTGTTTTATTAAGGCATGTAAACTCCAGAAACCTCATGTTAATTTATATCCCTTCCAGCAATATGTGGAAGTGCTCCATTTTACATCCCTCATTGTACTCCATCTTTTGGTCTTCTGGATTTTTCTCTTGGGGTGGGCATTGTGGCCCAGTGGTGGAAGCCACTGCTGGGGATGCCCACATGCCATGTCAACTGGAGTGCCAATTCAGGACCTGGCTACTCTGCTTCTGGTACAGCTCCCTGCTAATGTGCCTGGGATGCTGTGGATGATGGTCCAGGTACTTGGGTTCCTGCCACCCACATGGGAGACCGTATGGATTTCTTGGCTCCTGGTTTCAGCCCTAGTTGTTGCAGTTGTTTGAGGAATGAACAAGCAGATCGAAGATCTGTTTCTCTCTCTCGCTTGCTCGTTCTCTGTCTCTCTATCTGTCAATCTGTCTTTCAAAAAAACTAAATAAATCTTAAAATATATAAATTTTTTTTTTGACAGGCAGAGTGGACAGTGAGAAAGGCCTTCCTTTTGCCGTTGGTTCACCCTCCAATGGCCGCCGTGGCCGGTGCGCTGCAGCCGTCGCTCCGCACTGATCTGAAGGCAGGAGCCAGGTGCTTCTCCTGGTCTCCCATGGGGTGCGGGGCCCAAGGACTTGGGCCATCCTCCACTGCACTCCCAGGCCACAGCAGAGAGCTGGACTGGAAGAGGGGCAACCAGGACAGAATCCGGTGCCCCGACTGGGACTAGAACCCAGGGTGCCAGCGCCGCAAGCAGAGGATTAGCCTATTGAGCTGCGGTGCCAGCCTAAAAAATATAAATTTTTTGATAAGAGAAAAATTATATTTGTTATTTTAACTTATATTAATGTGGTTACTAGTGAAGTCAAATTTGGAAATGTATTTTGGCTAATTGTATTAATTCTCTTGTTAATTTGTTATTTGTGTTTATATATTTTTGGATTATTTGCAATTTCTTATTGGCTAGTAGGAATTCTTCATATAATAAGGCCAATCATATTTGTGATTGCATTATGTTCCAAAGAACTAGGTGGTTTTAATTTTTGAAACATAAACAGGAGAAGAGGGGCCAGCGCTGTGGCGCAGCAAGTTAAAACCCCAGCCTGCAGCTCCGGCATCCCATATGGGTGCCAGTTTGAGTCCCGACTGCTCTACTTAAAATCCAGCTCCCTGCTAATGCACCTGGGAAAGCAGTAGAAGATGGTCCAAGTGCTTGGGCCCCTGCACCTACATGGGAGACCTGGAAGAAGCTCCTGGTTCCTGGCTCCTGGCTTCAGATTGGCCCATTCCTGACCATTGCAGCCATTTGGGGAGTGGACCAGCAGATGGAAGATCTCTCTCTCTCTTTCAGTCTCTACCTCTCTATGTAACTCTGTCTTTTAAATAAGTAAAATAACTCTTTTTAAAAAAATAAACAGGAGAAGAGTCCAACAAATTATGACAGTTGCCCACGACTGAGTGGGGATGGAGAGCTTGGTGGAAAGTTCAGGGCTCATGACATTCTTAAGTGGTGGTTGTCATTGACCTTGGAATCCTAACTGGTGATTTCTGGTGAATTGGAATGGCTTTCCAAAGACCTACAGAAGGCCTTGAATGTTGAGCACCATCTTACCCTTTTATAGGGTTGGAATCTTTAAGCAAATACCTTAGGGTCTGATTTTTTAAAAAATTTTGGATCCACAAAAAGCTATGTGATTCATTACTCACTTTTCCATCTTGAAAACAGAAATAACTTTTCCATTTCAAACTCTGTTATTGGTTAACAAAAGCACAAGGTTTCAGCATTGTTCTTGTTACTCACGTTAGCAGGGTCTTCCTTCTGTAACAACTCCTTTTCTTCGCATTCTCATGGTACAGCATTCCTTATGACACCAATAAACACATTGCACATTGAAAACAACAAGTTCTATAATTATAAATACATTTTTGAAGACCAAACATGTTAAAAACAGTCAGGCATATAGTACAGCCTCAATAGGTATTTGTAGAACTGAATTAAACAAGACTTCTCAGAATATCACAAAGGTAGAAATTCTTGTATATAATACCCACCTCTACTTTAAAAAACTTGTTTCAGGGAGCTATGAGTTAAGCTGCCACTTGGGACACTTGTATCCCATATCCTACCTGCTCTGCTTCAGATCCAGCTTCCTGCTGATCTGGGAAAGCAGAAGATGGCCCAAGTACCTCTGCCATCTGTGGGAGACTAGCATGGAGTTCCTGGCTCCTGGCTTCAGCCTGGCCCAGTCCTGGATCTTGTGGCCATTTGGAAAGTGAACCAACAGATGGAAGTTCTCTCCCTCTCTCTCCCTGTTACTCTGCCTTTCAATTAAATAAATATTTTTGTTGTTGTTGTTGTTGTTGTTTAAAAGCCTATTTCAGCGAGCAAGTGAAATTTGTCAACAACTGACTTTGTTTTCAGAAAGCAGTCAGAAAACGTGGTGTGCATCTTCCTTCCTTCCTTCCTTCCTTCCTTCCTTCCTTCCTTCCTTCCTTCCTTCTTCCTTCCATCCTTCCTTCCTTTTTTCCTTCTTCCTTCCATCCTTCCAACTCTTAGGTTAGTAGGAGCCAGGTCCAGCTAGTCCTGCAGCTGTACTCTTGGCTAGGTAGCAATGAATCTCCATTTTCTGCTCCAGTGCAGGCTATTGTATTGGAAGTTCCCACCTTGTCTTTCAGTGCTATGGATCTAAGCCCTTAAAGTTACCTGGATATTTACTTACCACACACTGTTCTGAGTTTGTTTAACGTGTTCTAAACTAAACAGTGTTTTAGCTTTGAAGCTAATATAGTACTAAAGGACTGAAATTCAGAGTTGACCCAGGAGATAATTTAGAAAAGGTATTATAATACCAGAGTGTGCCCAAGATTAGAGTCTTCTCTTAAAGGCTGTAAAACTTTTCAGATTAAAGGCAGGAACACCATCCTGAGTTTATGTTGATCTCCACTGCTGTTGCCACTGCTTTCTGACAAGCAATAGTTAGGACAGATTTTTAACTGTTCTCAAGCAAATAACAGTAACCAATATGCCTGGCACAATTTTTCATTGATTAACTCATTCAATCCTGATAACAAATCTGTCAAGTAAGTTAAAACCCTGAAATTTTTTTGTTGACTTAATCAAATTTATGTTTATTTCTCACTCCCATATGATTTTTTTGAAAATTTATCTATTTCATTTGAAAGGCAGAGTTAGAGAGAGAGAGAGGGAGAGACTGCTGGTTCACTCCCCAAATGGCTGCAAAGGCCAGAGCTGGGCCAACCCGAAGCCAGGAACCAGGACCCAGGAGCTCCTTCCAGGTCTCCAATATGGGTGCAGGAGTCCAAACACTTGGGCCATCTTCCTCTGCTTTCCCAGGTGCAATAGCAGGGAGCTGGAATGGAAGTAGAACATCCAGGACTCGAACTGGTGTCCATATGTAATGCTGGTACTGCAAATGGTGGCTTTACCTGCTACACCGCAGAGCTGGCCCCCTCCAATATAATTTGAAGCGCTTTTACTCCTATAGCTTTCCTGTACCCTACAGTGCTTAAGTCCTTCTCTGCCAGCTGCAGAAAGGGAACAAAAACTAGAGATTTTTAATGGAGGGAGCAGTGCGCATCTTCTTGCTCTGATGCCATTGCCATTACTCAATGCACATCTGCATCTAATTGTAGTGTTCTCTTCTTTAAAAGATTTATTTATTTATTTGCGAGGTAGAGATACAGTCAGAGAGAAGGAGAAACAGAGAGAAAGGCCTTTTATCCACTGGTTCACTCCCCAAATGGTCACAATGCTGGAGCTGGGCCAATAGGAAGCCAGGAGCCAGGAGCTTCCTCCAGGTCTCCCATGTGAGTGCAGGGGCCCAAGCGCTTGAGCTATCTTCCACTGCTTTCCCAGGCCATAATAGAGAGCTGGATCGAAAGAGGAGCAGCTGGGACATGAACCGGTGCCCCTGTGGGATGCTGGTGCTGCAGGCTGGGGCTTAGCCTATTACTCCAAAGCACCAGCCCTCTAAGTGTTCTTTCGGAAATAAAGTCTAACTGATTTCCCCAGGTAAAAGATGAAATGTATTTGGTAAACACATAGCAGGTTCAGACACAGGCCACCCTTCTGATTACCAAATAAACTCACCTACCTAACCTTCCTGCACAAATACACTCTCTCCTCCTCCAAAATAGATAACCCAACATCTCTTCCAGTTACTGCGTTTAGCTAAAAACCCAGGATTTCTAGGTGATATGTTGCCTTTTTTATCTTCATTGTCCATTGATCCTCAGCTGAAAGGACAAGCTGCCTTCCTGACCACTCATGTTCATACTAAGTGGTGGGCAAGGATAAGACACACCTATTTGGATTTTAAAAAATATTTATTTATTGAAAGGCACAGTTACAGAGGAGAGAAAGAAAGAGAAGGGGAGAGAGAGAGAGAGAGAGAGAGAGTCTTGCATTTGCTGATTCACTCCCTAAATGGCTGCAATGGCCAGGGCTGGGCCAGGTTGAAGGCAGGAACCTGGAACTCCATCCGGGTCTCCCACAAATATGTCAGGAGCCCATCATCTGATACTTTCCCAGGTGCATTATTGGAGAGCTGGATGGGAAGTGGAGCAGCCAGGATGTGAACTGGCACTTCTATGGGATGCCAGCACCATGGGCAGTGGCTTAATCCACTGTGCCACAATGCTGGTCCCTTTTTTGGATTTTAAGAAGGGGAGATGCCCAGTAATTCTGAGCCATGGCCATGGTGACATCCAGATGAGAAGGCTTGGTGTGGTGACCCTGTTCTGGAAATAGGGTTCTGCTCCCTGGTTGCACCCTTCCCATCACACTCTGATCTGGAACTCTAGGAAGAGCTCTCTGTCCTACTCTCTATGGTCTCCAGCTGCTCCCTGGAAGGTCCTTCTTTGATTGTTATCCTCCATGGCCACCTGTGACGCTAGATTATGTGTCCTGGGAGCCCATGTTCTGAGAGGGCTGCACAGCGTTTGAATCCCACTTTCTGGCTTGTAGAAGTGTGGGGACTCAGGTTTGGTTCAAGGTTCTGAACGTCAAAGGCCTTTTACATGTAGTCTCAGTTTTTCTTTATCCATATAATTCTCCAGAAACTTAGAAAGCATCTAATCTTTGCTTCCCATAAATTCTGTTAACAAATGGTCACACCCAAAATTCTTGCCCAAACATACTTTTCAAGTTTCCCTCCTTTATTTACTTCTTTGCTTGTGCTGCTCTTTTAACAATGGCTACCTTGAAACTCTCTGAATGAATGCCATGGATGGTACAGTGGTCTGAATGTGTATGTCCTCTCAAAAGTTATGTGTTGAAATCCTAGTGCCTTGGTGATGATATCCCAAGGAGGTGGGGCCTTTGGGGGGATGATTAGCTCATGAGGGTGAAGCCCTCCCAGTGAGATTAATTTTCTCATAAAAGAGACCGCATAGAGTTCACTTCTCTTTCTGCCACGTGAGGATATAGAAAGATGATTCTCTGGGGGGCCAGTGCTGTGGCATAGTGGGTAAAGCTGACGCCTGCAACGCCTGCATCCCAAATGGGTGCCACTCAGAGCCCCGGCTGCTCCACTTCCGATCCAGCTCTCTGCTATGGCCTGGGAAAGTGGTGGAAGATGGCCCAAGTGGGAGACCCAGAAGAACCTCCTGGCTCCTAATTATGGATCGGCCCAGCTCCAGCCATTGCGACCATCTGGGGAGTGAACCAGCAGATGGAAGACTTCTCTCTCTCTCTCTCTCTCTCTCTAACTCTGCCTGTCAAATAAATAAATAAATCTTAAAAATATATATATATGGCTCTCTGCAACCTGGAAGACAGTCCCCTCTAGCTACCAATCATGCTTGCACTTTGATCTCAGAATTAGCCCCTAGAGCCACGAGAAAGAAACTTCTATTGTTTATAATCCACCTCATCCATGGCAACATATATTAGCAGCCTAGATGGACTGAAAAAGATGGGATGGTCTCATCCTATCAGGTCTTCGCCAGTAGGTCTGAATCACAAAGGACTTTGTCTCTCACTTTTGGGGACCCAGATGGGGTAAGTCTTTAGAGTGCTTGGGGCCTTGTGTTTCTCTACTCTCTCTAGCTTCTTTCACTTTGTTTGAAACCCCATCCATCTTCCACAAACTCGTCTCTTGTAACATCTTGCTAAGAGCAGGGTCATGCAAGTGACTGCCTCCTTTCTTTTGTGTCCCAGGAGCCTCAATCTCCTCACCCTGTTCTCTACCCTGGGAAAAGTCAACACGTATTCTACTGCTCTTTCCGGTGACTTTCCCCAGAACTACAGGCTTATTAGGCAAGCTGTCTGCCATTCAAGGAAACAGTTGGCCACGTGTTTGATTTCCTTCTGTCCAGTTGCTTATATTACTTTCCTTACCAGTTACCACTCAACTGCTAGACCAAGGCTGTATTATCTTGGATTTCTGTTGTGGCAGTACTCAAGTACTGAGTTTTATATTGGTTGATGTAATAGTAGATGCTTTGACAAACCAAGGCACTTCAGTAGTTTAATATCCCCCCCAAATCGATTTCTTCTCACACTCAATCCGATGTAGGCCTCTTCCACAGGGTGATTAAGGGTCTCAGGCTACTTCACCTTGGTTTCTACTGTGCCCCAGGGCCATGGAGTCCTTTGCCTTCAGGCAGTGGATTAGTGAAACGTGGAGGATTATCCATGGGAGCTCTTGATGAAGGAGCCTGGAAGTTGTGGTGTCAGTTCTGTTCCCATCCACTTGCTAGAATTCAATCATGATTGCATCTAGTACAAAGGAGGCCAAGGGGTATGATCTAGTTATGCACTCAATGAGAAGAGGGAGCTGGCTTTGATGAACACAGAGCAGCCTCTTTGATGGACATACACAGCACCAAGATAACTGCAACACAGTGACTCTTTTGTGTCTTTATAGCATTCTGGCCCATTTCCTTGGGGGAAATTTCTGTAAGGATAGAGGCAGACCTAGGACAAAGTCTACAAGTATCTTCCAACTCTCCCTCTAATTCTTTGTCTCTGCAGGTAAGCCAAGATGCTTCCCTCCTCTCTTCCCTGTCATTGACAGATCTGCTGCCAGGGAGCTGGGGCTGATAGACCATAGGGAAGGTGTGTCTTAGTGGGGCGCAGTTAGGACTTTGTGAGGCCAAGGGGCTTGGTAACCATTTCTTCAGGACTGTGAAGTGATGATGACTCCCTCACAAGCGGGACTCCAGTGCATAGAGTTTAGGGGAGAGCTCCTAGAAAGCACACTAGGAAAGCAGGGGAAGGCAGTCGGGGAAGGCAGAAACGCCAGAATCAGGTTGCTGTTGTGAGCAGCAGGGACTCAGCCCCAGCAGAGGCCTTTGGAGAAGCTAGGTGAACATGCTTCAGAATTGTTTCTCTAGAAGCCAGGGAGGCTGCGGCACTTTTCCAACAACTCCCATCCAGACTGGTTGAGGGTTGGCCCCAGGAGTATTACATACCCTCCCTGCCATCTGTGGTTGAATTTCCAGGCAGCCTAGCAGGCTTCATAATAGACATGGAAAGAAGATAATCTGAGGGGTCTCCAAAAAGTTGATGGAAAATGTAGTCTCCTAAATCCATTTCCCTCAGACTTTTTGAAGCGCCTTTGTATATCCATGCAGGCACTTGGGAGGGGAAGCTGCCTGTGCCAGGCTGTCCACTCTTTGGGAGAACTCACATGGGGTCACATGGGGCACTTGCTACAGATGGGAAGAACCACAGGTAGTGAGAAGTGAGTACTCAGACACATCACAGGCTCCCAAAATGCACCTGCTGCTCTCACACGTTGTTGGTGTCATCTGGCTGGACCTGAACTCTACCTCCCCGTGCAGGAGCTCATTACCAGACAGCATGGGTTGAGCAGTCCTTTGTGCCAGGAACTGCACTGGGGCTTTGCATCGAGTATCTCATTTAATATTTATTGACCATTTATCTCTGATGTAAGGTGAAGGAGATGAATAAGACTCACTCCCTGCCTTTAAACAATCTAAACTTTGTGAACACGTGAAGATTTGATACAGCAAAGGGTGTGATGAGAAACATAAGAATTAACAAATAATTCATGAGATCTTAGGAGCATGGAACTACTTCTGGGTGATGGATCAGTTATTAAAGGTGGAGGCTTTTGAATTTACTCTTGCAAGATGGATAGGGTTTTGACAGGTGTGTTAGGGGAAGTACATTTGTGCATGAAGCTATGGAGTGTTTGGGTCGATAGAGGGCATGAAGACAGGATAGAGGGCAGGAAGGAAGACAAGGTGGATGTTGCCAGGAAGCGGCCACAATATTATCATACCTGGGAGTGAGTCATGGTTAGAGGAAGCCCGATCAAGCAGCAAACTAGGGACAGAGAATGTATCTAATGGAAAGCAATGAGCAGGTAGAAGAGGACACATTTTAGCTAGCAGAAAAGACTGGAGGGGAGTGATTCAGGAGCAACGGAATGATTGCTAACATCTGTAGCAATTCATTCATGCATCATTTCTTCAGTCACTCAATCCTTATCCTTTGCTCACTGTTTTCATTTACCCAACAAATATTTATTGAACACCCACTTTATGCTAGGCACCCACTTACATAATGGAGATTCAGTAAAGGACAAACAGGAAAAGTCTGTGAGCCCACTGGAGCAGACACAGACAATATCCTATAAATAACATACCTAGGATGTCAGATAAGAGGTACAGAGAAAGATAAGCAGGGAGGGACGACAGAGTGCAGTCTGGGTGAGGGGAGCTTGCTATTTTAAAGGCACTGGTCTGGGCTAGCTTCTCTAAGCAAAGCCTTGGGGGAGTGAGGGACTGAGCCACGTGGCTCCAGTGGGAAGGGTACATTGCAAAGATTCCAAGCAGGAACTTGCCTGGTGTGCCCTGGAAACAGCAGGGAAGCTAGGCGTGGCTGGAGCAGCCAGGGTGAAGAACATGATGGTCAATGTTGAGTTCAAATAGAGGAAGGTAGCCCAGAAGGTATGTGTCAGTGGTTTGTAGCGGACAGTACCACCTGACATTGGATGTTCCTGAAATTCATGGGGATGTTTTTGTCTTCTAATGCAGTTGGGCCTGGGCATTGATATATTAAGATACGTTTCTTATTATGGGTTATTTTCTTTTTATTTCCACTTTATGTATTAGATGGGGTATTATTAGATTCTTTTAAAAATCATGTGTGGCTATCTATGAATTCCATTTCTGGATTATAAAGGAGATGTTATACCATATTGCTAACAGAAGGCTTGAGTCCAAAAGAGAAGAGGATGGAGCTGGCACTTTGGCGCAGTAGGTTAATCCTCCGCTTGCTGCACTGGCATCCCATATGGGCACCGGTTCTAGTCCTGGCTTCACCTCTTGCAATCCAGCTCTCTGCTCTGGCCTGGGAAAGCAGCAGAAGATGGCCCAGCTCCTTGGGCCCCTGCACCCGTGTGGGAGATCAAAGGAAGCTCGTGGCTCCTGGCTTCAGATCAGCACAGCTCTGACTGTTGCGGCCATTTGGGGAGTAAACCAGTGGACGGAAGACCTTTCTCTCTGTCTCTCCCTCTTACTGTCTGTAACTCTATCTCTCAAATAAATAAATAATTTTTTTTTTTTTAAAAAGGGCAGAGGGTTTGGAGAGAGGTCATCAAGGTCATTGAACCTTGACTGTGGATTTGACCTTTTGAGCTGAGTGGTTTGAGCAGAGCAGAGGACTTAACCTGGATCAGACAACTCTTGCTGGAGGAGAGCCTGCAGGGGAGGGGAGGTCTGGGAGACAAGTTACTGCACTAACAGGGCGAAAGATGAAGGTGGCTTGGACCAGAGTAGTAGCAGTGAGGGAGTGAGAAGTGCTCTGATTGAGGGAGTGAGAAGTGCTCTGATTCTAGAATATATTTTGAAGGTGGGATCACTAGGGTTTTCTGAAGGATTCACTGCATGTTGTGAGAGATAAAGAGTTGAGAGTGGCTGCATAGTTCTGACCTGAGTGGTAAGGATACAAACGCCATCCACTGAGATGGAAAGACCGCAGGTAGACTAGGTTTGGGGAAGCACTGGAATTTACTGGGCACCAAACTGTGCGCCCTACCACTGTTTTTGTCACCAAGAACCTTCATGTGTCTGATGTGGCACACTGCGTAAAGGAGTCTGTCAGGCCAGAAGCTGGGGCCAGGGAGGGTCAGCCTTGTGTGACGAGGATTCCAGCTAGACCGGAGCGTGACCTCTGAGGTCAGCAGGCTTGGTACAGGGGCTTGATCAGCTGTGTGACATGGTGGTAGGATATGTTCGATAGCTGTCTATCAAGTGATGATAATTCACTGCCTAATTTTCCAGGTGACTCAGGTCAAAATGGGAGAAAATGCACCCTTGGGTGCAATCATATAATTGTTAGAAGAGATCTTTTGGCTTTAGGCTAGGATCTCTTTTAGCTCATTGTTATAAAACATTAAAAACTCCAGGACAAAGTGTACTTATCTCTGCATCTGTAGAGCCCACTGTCAAAGATATTTGTTGAATATCTGTTAAATTGATACACTTTAATGTGTTTCTTTAGAATCTTTTTTTTATTAAGTATGTTTTCAATGGTGATGTACTCATAGTATCCATTTCATTTCTTTCCTGATTTCTATTTACCATTTTATAATAATCATTTTTCCACATATAGATAATCCTTTAACTATCATTTTTATGACTGCATGGTAATCTACTATATGTGGATAAACTACAATTCCATAATTCATTTCCTCATTATTAAATTTTAAGATTCTTTAAATCTATCAGAATAATAAGTAAGACATCAGTAAATATTTTTCCTAATGTATCTTTTTTATGTACTTTAGGCTATTCTAGCAGGGTGGTAAGATTTCTTGGTTAAGGACTATAGCAGATATTGTTCAGACATTGTTAACTTTTACCAACATCTGTTTCTTTGTTTCTTGTGGACATGTAGAAAACGTCACTCTGCAGCCTCCTTGTCATTGGGCAGGGCTATATGAGTAGTTCCAGACAATGAAGTGTGAAGGGAAATAATGTGAATTTTTTCATTGTGGCTATGGAAAGCCTGTGCATAATTCGCCAGTCATTCCTGTCCCCTGTCAGGGTAACCAGTGACGTTCCTGATAGTAGAGATTCTATAAACCTGAATGAAGCAGGACAATTCAGGGCCACCATTGTACAGTGGGTTAAGCTGTTGCCTGCAAAACTGGCATCCCATATGGGTGCCAGTTGGAATCCCAGCTTAGCGTATCTCCTGCTGTTGTGGATGTTTGAGGGGTGAACCAGTGGATGGGAGCTCTGTCTGTCTGTCTCTTTCCTGCTGTTTCTCTCTCCCTGTTTTTCAAATAAGTCAAATAAAAAATAAATGAATCAATGAGACTGGCAAAAATACATTAAAATACCAATTTTATTATTTTATCCATAGCAATAGATTTTTATTTTTTCTGGCTGAAATAATAGGCAAAACTATACTCTTGGCTGTATTTTAATTTACATTTCTTTGCTCATTGGAAAGTTTGGACATTTCTGCATCTGTTGTTAGCTATTTCCTCTTGTGTGTATTAAGTGTTCTGAAATGTTTATTCATTCTCAATAACTACTTAATTAATGCTTTCATTATTCTCTGGGAGTTAGTGGTGAATATCCTTGTTACCATGGAAGTTTTATTCAGTAGGTGAGAAAAATGACATTGAAACAAATACTGAAATATTTTAGGGAATGGTCAGTACTATGAAAGATGAAGCAGGATAGGAGGCTTAACGATTGGCTGGGTGAGAGAAGGCATTTTATGCAGTGGTTAAGCTACCACCTGTGATGCCTGCATCCCAAGTTCGAGAGCCTGGGTTTGAGTCTCATTCTTCTAGTACAGCTTCCTGCTAATGTGCACCCTGGAGACAGCAGGTGATGACTCCAGTGCTTGGGTCCCTGCCACCCACATGGGAGACATGAATTGAGTTCTGACCTCCTGCCTTTGGCCTGGTCCAGCCCTGGCTATTGCAGGAGTCTGGGGAGTGAATCAACAGACTTTCTCTTCCTCTTTCTATCTCTCTCCCCCTCTATGTCTCTTTACCTTTCAAATTAAAAAAGAAAGAGAGAGAGAGAGAGAGAGAGAGAGAAAATAAGTATTTTAAAAAATATATTGGGTGGGTATGTGTTCACATAGGGTGGTCATAATGATGTCATTTTTGAATGGAAGGGATGGTCAGGTGTATACTGGGGAAAAGGGTATTCCAGGCTGAATGAACAATACAATGGGGCATGCTTGGTATTTTGGGGATACATCAAGAAGCCAGTCTGGCTAAAGAAGAGCAAGCAAGGGAAGAATAATAGAAGGTGAGACTGCAGAGGCAACAGGCTGAAGTGTGTATGGCATAAGGCCCTACTGGCCGTTGTTGTCTTTGAGGTTTGTTTTTCTCCTCTATATCAGAGCCTCTTGGTGCTTTTGAGGGATACAATGTGACATTGTGTATTAGTCAGCTTTGTGTTACTACAATGAAATACCTGAGACAACTAATTTGTAAAAATAAAAGGTTTATTTAGCTCACAGTTCAAGTTCAGTTTCAGGTGGTTCATTGGTTTGGGCACATCACTGTAAGGAGTATGTGTAGGAGTGAAACTGTCATGTTTCCAGCCAGGAGTGAGAGAGAAAGGGGTGGGTTTGGTGTACCATAAGCCCTTTTGAGAGCATGCCACCAATGATCCAAGGATGTGGCATAAGGCCTCACCTCTTAAAGGTGCACAGCACCTCCCAAAACTGCCATCCTGGTGACCAAGCCTTTATATATAGACATGCACCCAACCCGTAGCAACTTACCATTTTAAAGGATTACTCTGGTTTCTCTATGGGTAAGAGACAGAAGGGGAGTAAGTAGAAAAGCCAGATAGAAGACTGTTATGATATTCTGATGGAAGATAATGGTAACTTGGACCAGAGTGTCCCCATGGATAAAGAAGAATGGGTCAGAGCATAGATATATTTTCTGGGAAAGCTAGTAGGTTTTGAGGATAGCCTGGATATGGAAGTTGAAATGGAAGAGTCAAAAATGATTTCAAGATTTTGATTTGAGTGATTATGAGAATGTAGTTGCCACTTACTTTATTGGTTTATTAAGTCTATTTGGCATTTTTAGTGACTTCAGCAAATTCTGTTACGAATCAAAGGAGATTTGCAGACCTGGGGGTAGGGCTTGATTGACTTAAACCAAGTAGGATGCTCTCATGGCTCACAGCTGCAGTGATCAACTCAGGGGCAGGCTTGTGACCCTAGATACACAGTCAGCAGCCTGGAACACCCGTGTAATAACGTGGGAGAGACATCCCTCCTTCTGCTGGAGAGGAACAGGGAAGCATGCTCCCCAAGGCTTCCAGTCACCTTCCTACTTCCCTTGGGAGGGAACCAGCCTTAATGTGGACTTGACATCACAAAAGCAGAGAAGACAGAAAGAAAGCCAGGTCTTTTGTGACATAGTTGAGCCACTGTATCCACCTGCACCTTGAATCTACCCAGAGATGATGCCACTGCCTGAGCCAAAACGCTCGCTTGCATTCTGCCCAGCAGTTTGGGCTGTGTTTTCTGTTACGTGCCACCAAGCCTGTCCTGACTGCGATAAGCAGCTTTCCTATAAATTCTGTCCACAGTTCTCAGGCAGAATGCTCTCCCCACCTGCAATCTCAGAACACAGGAAATAGCCACCCCAAAAAATCTGCAAACCATTTGAGGCTGAGGATTGGACGGTGACATCATGCTTTGTGAGAGGAAGGGCCACCGTCAGAGCATGTGCTGTCCAGAATCCTGGGGGAACGGATCCCAGGAACTGTCAGAGCAGCAGCCATCACCTGGCATCAGATGATGTCGGCTCTTTCCCTAGCCACGAGGGCCGGGTGTTCTTCCTGAAACTGAGGGTCATTGGCAAGTTGCAGTGTTTACGGCCTCCTCACCAATTGCCGGAAGCATGGGGTGGAAACTGATTCTGAATGCAGAGGCTCTGTGAAAACCGACATCCTGTTTCCGCATTTGTTTCTGCAGATCCTTTACTGATTTGTGTTGCTGGTGTAGGCTTGCGATGAACAGGACAGGCTGCAGAATCAGACTGCCTGGACTTTCCTCCTGGCTCCACAGGGCTCATAAACCCAAAGGGCATCTCAGGGCTGAGGTCAGCTGGCAGATACGGGCCCTGCTTCCTAGTTTCAGCAAATGTTCTGCACAGGTGGGCCCCTGAGGCCATGCAGAAAAATATCAATAAGGCAGTTAGGGCCTGCTGCGTGGTTGGGCTTCCAGGAACTGGTTTCCCTAACTGTCTTAGAGGCTAAGAGCACCAAGAGTATGTGGCCAGACTTCTGGGGTTCAGTCTTAGATCCACACTGCACACTGACTGTATATGTTACCTCACCTCTCTGGGCCTCAGTTTCTACCTCTATAAGGTGGAGATTATAAAAAGGTGCTGACTTAGTTTACCCACAGAAGTTTATTTGGCTCTCCCTTCTGGAAGCTGGGAAGTCCAAGGCTGAGGGCCTTCTGGATACATCACAACATGGAGGTGGGCCTGGTGAGATGGAGTAAGCCTGCTAGCCTGGGGTCTCCCGTCTTCTTCCTGTAAAGTCACACATGCCCTCAAGGGGGTCCACCCTAATGGCTTTCATTCAAGCCTAATCACCTCCCCAAAGCCCCACATCCAAACACCATTAACACAAGAATTTGAGGATTTTATTTCCAACACATCACTTTGGGGGGACTACATTCAAAACATGGCAGGCATTTATCTCCTAGGATTGTGTGCAGGATAAAGGAGTGACTACATGTCTTAGAAGAATGCCTGACACTGTCTTGGTCAGTTTGAAATGCCACAAAAAGACCATAGACCAGGTGCTTGACCAGTGGAAATTTCTCTCTCATAGGTCTAGAGGCTGAAAAAGTCCAAAATCAAAACACCTGCATATTCACTGTCCGGCAGGGCCCATTTCCTAGCTTGGAGACAGTGGTCTGGCATCCTCTTGTGGAGAACAGACTGAACTCTTTGGGGTCCCCTTTAAAAGGACCCTCATCCCATTCATGACGGCTCTGCCCTCCTGATCCCCTCACCTCCCAAGGGCCTCACGTCCTGATAGTATCGCATTGGGGTTAGGAGTCCCTCACTGGAATTTGGGGAGTGAGGCACTAGTAAGTGTTCAGTGAGTACCAGCCGTCGGCTCGCCTGTAGCTTGCTAAGAAGTAATGCTGTGTAGATGTTAAAGGCAAGAAAAGAAGCTGCGAGAAAGGAGGAGGAATGCATATGCAAAGCAGAGCGCCGTTTAATGCCTGACAGGAAAAGGAATGGTTGGGGCGCCTCTCAGTGAGGCTCAATTTTCCTTCTCCAGCCAGGGTGGAGTTTCTGGGCCGGAACCAGAGAGCCGGAAGGGGAAGCCCAGCCATCCCCTTCCTGTTGCTACCAGCCGTCGCAGCCGGCAGCCGGTGTGGTTTTTTTTTTTAAATGCTGCACAGCCCTCTTCCTAATCATAATAAGCATTTCTTGTTTTCAAATTGCATATTATATTTTCAGAGCCCTTTCACACGGCTCTTTATTCTTCTTCCCAGTGACCCTCACAACAGAGGCAGGTAGAGCCCATTGCTTCCTGTTTCACGGAGGGGGACAGTGGGGTGTGGCTTTCCCCACTTAGCCAGCTTAGATAAGCCTCTAGAACATGCCCAGATCATGGATTCTTTTTCTCTCCTTCTTTCCAATATATAAAATATATATTTTAATTGTAAAATTAAAATTTAAATATATTGCTAATGTTTCCTTAGGTATTAATAACAATGGGGAGCTTATTTGAACATCGTGTGTACTAGGCACTGTTTGAGGCACTTATGTGTAGAAAGCCATTTATTTCTTGTACTGACCCAATCAAAGAGCCGTGATTATTTTTCTCCTTTTATAGAGGGCATCGCTGAGACACAGTAACCTGCCACTATTAGGTTTAAACTCAGCAAGTTTGGTTACAGAGCCAAAACACTTAGCTATTATACTTGTTTACAGGTACATGGTAGATGTTTGATAACATCAACAAAGCAAAAGGATGAAAAATTCTTATGGCTCCAATACTCAATTGTAACTGCTGCTAACATTGGAGTATGTGATTGGTTGTAAAGCAGGTGTGGGATGTGGAAAGAAGGAAAAAGCATATATAAGGGTTATCTGGGAACTGTAAAGCTATGCACATGGGGAGCAGGCATTTGGCCTAGGGCTTAGGACACCCATGTCCCGTACTGGAGTACCCGAGTTCAATGCCAAGCTTTAGCTCCTGACTCCAGCTTCCTGCTAATGCAGACCCTGTAAGGCAGTGGTTATAGCACAAGTCATTGAGTTCTTGCCACTCATGGGAGGGTCCTGGTTGGAGCTCCTGGTTCCCAACCTAGGCCTCCAGCTATTGCAGGTATTTGAGGAGCAAATCAGCAAATGGGAGCTCTCTGTCTCTCTCAAGTAAATATATACCTAAAAAAAATAATAAATGCATATACCTGAAGTACTTCACCTAAGAGGGAAAGACAGGCACGAATAGTTTCCCTCTGCTTTTCCCTCTCACTCTCCACCGTCACACTGGCACCCCAGTTGGATACCACCCATGTGTCTTTCCAGTCTTTCTTCTGTGCACACTTAAATGCAGAAGCACAGAAATGCACACTAGTAAACGACAAACAAGAAGCTAATTGATGGTTGTAAAAAAAAAGAGAGAGAGAGCAAGCAGCAGATGCTGGCATGTAATGAGATAAAAGTCGCCGTTGCTCTGGTTTCTTTGTGACACAGGGCACATTAGTAAGACAAATATTCCAGGTTGGAACCTGATATGTTTCTGCACCATCAGCAGCAGTTCCTGCTGTGAGTTTGTTGCTTGGCAATTTGGCAAGAGGACGAAGCCAAGCTATCCCCCTGCCCAGGTCCTCCCAGGTTTGTCCTTTGCAGTTCTCCAGACACGACCTTGTGCCAGGGCACTGGGACACTGTGTGAATTTAAATTAGTCCCCACTCAGGCCAGTGTGAGTGTCTGGGGTGAGGTGGCCTGAGGCAAACCCAACAAGGTGCCTGTTGTGTTCAGGGAAGAGGAAGATCCTGGGCCATGGTGGGGAGAACAAGAACTGGGGGCTTCTTCTCTCTGCTCCTGTTAGAGCCCATCATTGCACCTGCCACACTGCCCACTGGTCCTGGGCCCTCTCCTGTCCCCCTCAGTGGAGTGTGTGCTCCTCATGGGCAGATATAAGGTCTGGTTAGTTCATCCTTCTTCCGTCTTGCAATTTGATTGCCTGGAATGGCCCCTGGAACAGAGAGAGAGCAAGAGCAGCAGATTCCTTTGGGGGTGAATCATCAGCCTACCCTTAGCTAAGACTTACGAGGGGCTGCTCAGTGCCCAAAGACAGGTTCAGAAGACCTAAGTTTCCATTCCAATTTTCACAAAAAACTCATAAGTAGAGTCTACATTCTACTCTGTCTTGGTAGAGGCTGAGGAAATTAGGCAAGAGAGGTTAAGCAGCGTGCCTAAGGTCACAGAGGTGAGTGGTTGGATGCAATCAGACCGAGGAGGCTAAGCTCCACAATCCAAATCCTTCATCCTTGCTCTTGCTACTTTCCCCACCCCACTCTCCTCAGGCCACTGAGCACAGTGGTCAGGCCAGGGTTTCACTCCATTATGTCACTTCACTGGTCAAGGTAGGCTGCTCTCCCCAGCATGGTGTACAAGACTGTCTACGCTTGTCCCCAGCCTTCTGTCCCATCACCTGCTGCAGCAGCAGTAGAGGTTTGATCCTGGCTCTACTATCTAACCCTGACCATGACATCTAACCCCTGTCCATGCCTGGCTCCTTGACTCTAAAGTGGGGGTGGTCCCAGTGTCACACGGCACTTCTGAGGGGTTGATCATCATTGACAGTGGGAATTGCTTAGAGCAGGAACTGTCAGACTTTTCCCATAAAGGGCTAGATGGTGAATATTTAGGCTTGTGAGACTTGGGGTCTGTGTCACAAACTACTCAACTTGGCCCCTGCAGCCCAAAGGCACTGCTAGGATCGGATTGTTTGTGTCCCCCTCAAGCCCACAGGTTGAATTCCAACTCCCAAGGTGAAGGTACTAAGAGGTACAGTTTGGGAGTGATTAGGTCACGAAGGCAGAGCCTTTATGAATGAGATTAGTGTCCTTACAATAAAGGCCCCAGGGAGCTAGCTAGTGTCTTCTACCCATGAGGCCACAGTGAGAAGGTACCATCTGTGAACCAGAAAGGGCCCTCACTTAATCTTCCAGTCCCTCAGTCTTGGACTTCCCAGCTTCGAGAACTGTCAGACAGCAATTTCTATTATTTCTGAGCTACTCAGTCTGCTGCATTTTGTTATAGCACCCAAAGGGGCTAAGAGAAGCAACCATAGACAGTAGAGAAACCATGAATGTGATGTTGTACCTAACAAATTTAATTTGTGGGCCCTGAAATTTGAATTTCAAATAATTTTCAAGTATCCGGAAATATTCTTTTAACTCCTATCCTCCAACCATTTAAAAATATAAAAACCTTTCTTAACTCTTGGACATTACATACAAAAACAGGTGCTGGGCTGGATTTGGTTCACAGGCTGTGTTTGCTGACTGTGGGTTCAGAACATTGTCTGGTACACAGGAAAAGCTTATTAGATCTTAGAGAAATAGTATGAAGTAAGGAGGCAGTAGGAGGTTTATAAGGTGCTGAGAGCTTGGATCTGGTGGGGACATGAGGTTGGAATAGATGTGTCAAATATCAGACATGGAGCTGAAGACTTGCTGAGCACAGAATGTGGGCAGGCACCGCTCTCTGCACATCCTCCCACTGATCCTGCACCTTATACCTACTTACAGACGTGGTAAGTAAGACTCAGAGAGGTAAAGAAACATCCCCAAAGTTGCACAGCTTTCAAGTGGCAGAGTTGGGATGTGATTTCAGGATTTACAGCACTCTGAAGACTATACTTTTTCTACTACACCACCATTCACTGAACATGTATTTTCTGGAAGACCTACAGTATGCAAGATGCTATGCCAGGTTTGGGAACACAGTGGTGTAAAAGATTGAGCTTTGACCTCATGGCAAGAATAGTCCCAATAAGATACCAGACATTCAAAAGAGATTGTAACTCACAGTGACAATCCTGCAGTGAGAACACATGGGAGGGACTCTGAGTTCATGGTGATAACCCACGTTTAGGAAATCAGAGAAGACTTCCGAAGGAAGTGATGCCCAAACTGAGACTGAAGGTCGAGAAGGAAAGACCCAGGAAAGCATGAAACGGAACAACTCTACTAAGCTGCCGCACGCCAGGTTGCCAAATGGCGCCCCCTATCTCTCAGAAACTGGACTCTGAGATCCCTTGCTTTTGATGGTCCAGCACTCCTCCCAGGAGAGTCTGTCTTTGGAGCTAAACTGTGCTGTGCCTCCATTCTCACTCCTCCCGAACCACAGAACCCAGCCCTTTCTCTGTTTCTCTCATTACTTACTTCAAGTGTTCCGTGAAATAGCTAAAACTGACTCAAGATTTGGTAGGAGAGGGGTTGTCCCAGAGTAGGGTCACTTGCAGAGAGCTTAGTTTCCGCCCTCTCCTGGGCCCCTACTTCCTGTCTGGAAATGCAAGCAAAATCCTCCCTTTGTCTTGCTGGGAGTATCCGGCCCTCTTGCTGTAAGGATCCTGGTTCTGCCTCTTGCGCTTAGCAACAACAAAGACAGCTCTACTTTCCTAAGAATCCTGATAAATTAGAAGTTCTCTGTACACATCTGTTATATCACTTGCCCTCCAAACTAACCTCCTGGGAAAGCTCTTTGTCATTGTTCCCATCTTACAGGTGAGGAAACTGAGTAGCCCAAGTGATGTCGTCAGATGTTAAAAGTTGCACTGACTGAATCCAAAAACCTCCTTCCTCAGTCCCTGCCTATTCTAGTTTCCAAAACCACTCTGACTGGGTCTGGGAAGGGAGGCGAGGGACAGCCTAGGAGGGAGAGCCAGGAACATGGCCATGGTCAAGAATAGGATCCATTAAAAAAAAAATTAATGTCGCCAACCTCAGAGGCTTCTAGTTACTTAAATTAGGGTGAATGTTTCTGGGTCATCTTCTGGAGTAAGAGAACTCGACAAGCCCGGCCTGTCACAAACATCCAAAAGAGGGAAGGCTCCTTTACAAAAGGAACACAATTGCCCTAATGGGTCAGGGTTACGGTGCTCAGTTCAGGAAGAGACTTGGGACCTGGCTAAGGTCGCCTGAAGCTCCCAGGCCTGAGACTCATTGTGCTGCTTGATCTGAGAGTGCTCCACAAAGTAGCACTGCTGCGTTCTGATAACTGAGCAGACTCTAAGGAGACAGGGTGAAGAGGAAACAGGAAATGAGGAGAGAGGAAGGGAGGCTACAGAGATAGTTCTGCAAGCAAAAAATGTAATTTTAGATTCAAAGTGAATTTTGTTATTGAAGCCAGAAACTAGAAAGGTTCACACGGGCCAAGGTTTTGGCCCAGCTCCTCAGACAGCTTGATTTCAAGTTGGAGAAATGAAGTTACTGTGAAAGCAGAGCTTCAAAATATGAATCAAGACCCCGTTTTCAGAGTCCAGAAGTTGGGGACAGAGTGGCGAGCAGCCTCCGTGTTGCAAGCTTCGACCCTCCTCCCGGTGTGGGTAAGTGAGTGCCTTGGCTATGCAAGCTCTGAAAGGAAGGCTAAGGAACACTAAAGAACAGGGACCCCCTCCCCCCACCTTTCAGGAAGCCTTGATCCAGGAGCAGCCAAAATCTGCTTCCTCTTCTTCCCCTTCTCTCCAACACCAAAGGCCACTGTGGAGTGACAAGCCCTTCGCCTGTGTCCTGCAACCAGGGCAGCTCAGCCCCGTCACCCCTGCCCTCCTCAGCCCCTTGGCCGACTCAGACCGCCCGCTCCACCCCATCCCGTCTCCCACCTGGGCTCCCCAGCTGTTGCACTTCTGCTCCTGAAGATGGAGAGACCAAAGGCCAATATCATGAAGGCAGATGCTGGCTGACCCCAGGAGGGCTGCTTCTGTTGCATGGGGTAGCCATGGGTAGCCCTGGAAATAGGAAATCCCAGGCTAAGATGACTTAGAACGCAGTTTGTCCATAGCGACTGCGGGGCACCTGCTTGCTGTTATTGTGCTATCTCCTCAGCTGCTGGGTGTGCTGGACAGGGAGAGAGAGGGACTGAGTGCGGTGGAGATTGATGCGGGCCTCAAGTTGTTCATGTCGCAGGTGCTGGAAGGGGCGATGTAATGGATAAAGGCCTAGGAATAGTAATTAGCGAGGTGTATTGAGGTGGTGTGAGTGGATCAGAGGGAGGAGAGTGAAGCCTCATGTGAGTAGTGGAAGTAGGTATAGGGCCCAGGCTGTTTAGGGCCCTGGATGCCAGGCTAGTGTGCTTGAACTTAGTCCCGTAGGCAGTGGAGGGCTGGATGACGAGTTTTAATGTGGATACTGTGTTCCTGCCAGAGGCGAAGATCTTGGTTCACTTAGACTCTAGCTTTGCATTGGATTCTCTTTCTTTCCTCCCTCTCACTCTCCCCTTCTCTCTTTCTCTGCATTTTCCCAATTCTAAAATTCTCTGATTGTCTTTTCATACAGTTGGTAACTAATTGCCATCTCCTGGGAATCTCATTGCAATTGGTGACAAGGTTGAAATGTTTTTTTTTTCTTTTAAGTGGGATCAGCCAGCTAATTGCACATGCTGTACAGAAGGCAGAGTGTCTAATTTTTCACCTCTGAGGTTGTCAGATCCCACCCTTTTCCACCAAAGACTTAATTTATCGTGTCAGGGTTACTATGGGAAATCCCACATGCAGCTCTAATTTGGGTACCTGTGGGTCCCACTCTGGCTAATACTAATGGTTGGATCAATGATTCTTGATCAGGGTCAAGTTTGCCTCACAGGGGACATTTGGCAGTGTCTGGGAACATTTTCAGTTGTCACAGCCTGGCTTGAGGGAGGCGCTATTTAGTGTGCAGATACCAGAGATGCAGCGAAACATCCTGCAATGCAATGCACACAGCAGAGCTCTCCATGGCAGAGATTTATCCTGTCCAAAATGTGGATAGTGCTGAGCTTGGCAAACCCTGTCCTGACCTAGCGAAGCAAGTGAACTAAGTCAGTGTCTGTCGGGGCAGGATTGGAATGGCATGGGCTGACTGACTTATGGCAGAGATCAAGTGGAAGCAACTGTTCTGAGAAGCATTTTGCATCAGAAAAAGTCAGAATTTAAAAAAAATTTTAAAACATTTATTTATTTTTTATTTATTTGAAAGACAGAGTTACAGAGAGAGGTAGAGACAGAAAGAGAGAGAGGTCTTCCATCTGCTGGTTCACTCCCCAGATGGCTGCAACAGCCTTGCCAGAGCTTAACTGATCTGAAGCCAGGAGCCAGGAGCTTCTTCTGGGTTTCCCATGTGGGTGCAGGGCCCCAAGCACTTGGGCCATCTTCTACTGCTTTCCCAGGTGCATTAGCAGGGAGCTGGATTGGAAGTGGAGCCACTGGGACTTGAACTGGCACTCATATAGGGTGCTGGCGCTGCAGGCCAGGGCTTTAACCTGCTGTACCACAGTGCCTGCCCCCAAAATCAGAATTTTCATGAGCAAACAGATTAGCTCTCCTGTGGAGATATTACCATTTCAGCAGTTTGCACCTAATGATAATTGGCCAACTGAAAACTTATCACTAGAAGTCACCCATGTCTAGTTTTTGTGCATTCTGATGTGTTCATCAGTTCTACGACAGCCTAGTTTGGCTTTGCAGCCTTAACTGAGGTTAGCTTTTGAAGCTCCCTGTGTGCTCTGATTTTCAGAAAGTATGAGGCCTCCTCAAAAAGTTCATGGAAAAGGTGCCTTATACAAAACAAAACAACAACAAAAATCCTGTGCTTGGATTTCAGACATCTCTGGCATGAAAACAAAGATAGCCTTTAATTCCATTAACTTTTTTTTTTTTTTTTAATTTAAGAGGGGTGTATGTGGTGGGGAGAGACACACACAAACAGAGAGAGAGAGAGAGAGAGAGAGAGAGAGAATGAGAAGTGCTCCCATCAGCTACTTCACTCTCCGAATGCCCACAACTGTCAGGATTGGACGAGGGCCAAAGCCAGGAGCTGGGGAACACAGTTCAGGCCTCTCTTTTAGGCGGTAGAGACTCAATGACTTGAGCCATCACTGCTGCCTTCCCAGGTTTGCGGTTTGCAGGAAGCTGGAATGAGGAGCCAGCACTGGCCTTCAAGCCCAGGTGCTCTGTTTCGGGGTGAATCTTAACTGCTGGGATAAACACCTGAGTTTTGAGGTGCCTTCAAGTAGTAATAGTCCTGGCAGAGATCAGATACCAAACACTCATGTTTACAAAAGTAATGATGTAATCAGTTATGGAGCATATAAAACAATTTTGAAAATTATACAATAATTTTGTAAGTTTAATTTTATTCCTTTTATGGAATGACTTGAGTAGCCAAGATTTTTCATTTTAGTTAGTTTGTAGTCATCTAATTAACATAAAAGGTAAGAGTCAAAACCTGGACTCTGGAGCCCAACTTTATGAGTTCACAAAGCAGTCCCAGTAGCGTTAGCTACTCGCCCTTGTGAGAATTACTCTCTGTACCTCAGCTTCCCTGTATATGAAATAGGGATGATAATAACATGGGATATCTGCCAGCATTGCTATGGAAATTAAAGAGTTAATGACATAAATTGTTGAGGACAGTGTCTGCACCTGGGAGGGGCTGTGCTGGCTGTCACTGAAAAGCAAGTCAGATATGACATTTATAAATGCAGTTAAAAACCCTTGAAGTCATTTAATTAAGTTTGAGTGGAACCAACCCTTAAGCAAAGTCTCCCATAAAACAAGTCATTAAGGATTTTCTCTATAAATACTGCAATAAGATTTGTAAAGGCCAAATGGTGGCTCAAGAGTCTTGGAAACAAAATGTCCATGTTGGGTTGTGTTTCTACAGCTTATTTGTCACCCCACGCTTCCTGCCACTCCCCCAAAGAAGCCCGTGTGAGTGTGCTCCTCTATGACTCGGCGGCGGGGTGTCTGCCGCTTGTTCACCCGCTCCCCACGACCGACAGGTGCTGCCGAATGAGCAGGAATGCCTGTCGGCAGCATTTCGGGGCAAGTGCATGGCTGCCTCATAGTGGCATAGTGCCCTGTCCTGGGGCCGCTGGCTGGGAGACCGGGGGTAACTCGGAGCCTTTGCCTCATGAAGAAGAGCTGAGGCCCAAAGCAGCAAGTAAGGTTTGGTAGAAGGGCAGGCATTTCTGAGGGTGCAGATCACCCATGAATCAGGCCAGGGGGAACCCTTGACAGTGTCAGAACGCAATCAAAATAGAGGCTTGAGGTGTAGCACTACAAATTTGATCTGTAAATGGATCCAGTTGTACCTCTCAATTCATTGTAGAGAGTGTAGAAAAGGCCAGCCTTGGGTAACAGAACAGCTTCTTGATTCCAGGCTGCACTGGAACTCACCCGTTTGTTTCTCATTCTCATCTACATGCCCTCCTCTCAATCACACTCCACCCTCTCTCCAAAGACACACACACACACACACGCACACACACTACCCAGGTCTACTAGTCCTTTCTTTCTGAATATCTACTACCTATTCCTGGACCTAATTTGCTTTGAAAATCTACCTAACTACTTAAAGAATTTCAAGACCTCTACTCAGTCAAAAGTTTGGTATGTTCAGGCAGTACTAAGAATTCAGTAAATTAAATAAAGATGGATCGGGAACGGGAGCTGCTTGAGACATCATGTTCAGGGTTGGCTTGTCTGAGCTGAGATCTGCAACCTCAGAAGAAGGCAGCCAGTGAAAATCACAGAAGGGGGTTCCATGCAAAGGAACTCATTGCTGCAAAGGCCCCCCAGGCAGAAATCAGCCTGGCTGTTGGAGGAATAGAAGGCAGCGTGGTGTAGGATGCTAAGACAAGTTCATGGGGGACAGAATAGTCTTTTTAACAAGTAGATCTGGGACAACTGAATACCCAATGAAAGAGTGCAGTTGGACTCCTATCTCATACGATAGTCAAAAATTAACTCAAAAGAAATTATAGACCTACATGTAAGAGCTAAAAGTATAAAACTCCTAGGAGAAAAAATAGGGGTAAATTCCATGATCTTGGGTTGGGCAGAGGATTCTTGCATGTGGCACCAAAAATATAGGAAACAAAAGAAAAAAGTAGGTAAACTTCATAAAAATAAAAAAAATTCCTGCTTTAGTGGATGCCATAAAGCAAGTGCAAAGACAGCCCGTAAGACGAGAGAAGACACTTGCAAATAGTACACTTGACAAGGTCTTGTCTTCACAGTTGATGCCAATTGTAATCCCAAAAGACACAGTCCTGAACACCATAATCCTGTATGTTGAAATCCTAAAAGATCAGATCTCCAAAGTCGCAGTCCAGAAATACAAATTCTGAATGTTGACATCCTAATCACATTTCCTGTTGAAAAAAGGCTGGAGAAGAGGGTCAGAGAGCTGGATTCAGGGGAGGGGGCTGGTGTGGGTTCATTTGTACATTAGACCATTGCCAACTTATTCAATTCTGTGCTACTTCTGCCCCTTCACACACAGCACCATACTTGCCTTGAGAAGATGCCTTGGGGTGGGTGGGTATTTGGCCTAGTGGTTGAGACATAGCTTGGGACACCTGCATCCTATTTTGGAGTGACTGGGTTGGATTCCTGGCTCCAGCTTCTGACTTCAGCTTCCTGCCAGAGCAACCCTAGAGCAATCACATTATGGCTCAAGTAATTGGATTCCTGCTACTCACATGGGAGACCCAGGATGGCATTATCCGGTGTAAAAAACACAATAAATGGTGAACAATCCTTGATTTGACTGTCCAAGAAGACAGATTCTTAAATTTGTCACTAAGTCTAACAGAAAACCTAGCATGTGCTTCATTTTGGTTAATGAATGGCACTTCCAAAACTGTCCCCAGTTTTTTGTTTTATCAAATATATACAATTCATGTCCCATTTGGATATGAAAATTCCAGAACTTACGCACTCTTAAAAGCAGAGCACTGGAGCTGGCACTGTGGCCTAGTGGGTAAAGCTGCCGATTACAGTGCTGGCATCCCATATGGGTGCCAGTTTGAGTGCTGGCTGCTCCACTTAAGATCCAACTCTCTGCTAATGCACCTAGGAAAGCAGTAGAAGATGGCCCAAGTCCTTGGGCTCCTGCACCCATGTGGGAGACCTGGAAGAAGCTCCTGGCTCCTGGCTCCTGGCCCCTGGCTTCAGATCGGCCCAGCTCCGGCCGTTGTGACCATCTGGGGAGTGAACCAGCGGAGAGAAGACTTCTCTCTCTCTCTCTCTCTCTCTGCCCCTGCCTCTCTGTAGCTTTGCCTTTCAATAAATAAATAAATCTTTTTTAAAAACTGGCATAGTGGGTAAAGCTGCTGCCTGCAATGCTGGCATCCCATGAGTGCCAGTTCCTGTCCTGACTAATCCACTTCCTACCCAACTCCCTGATAATGGCTTGGGAAAAGCAGTGGAAGAGGCCCAAGTGTTTGGGCTTCTGCTACCCAGGTGGGAGACCTGGATGAAGTCCCTGGCTCCTGGCTTCAGCCTGGCCCAGCCCTGGCTGTTGTGGCCATCTAGGGAATAAACCAGTAGATGGAAGATCTCTGTCTGTCCCTCCCTCTCTTTGTAACTCTGACTTCCAAATAAATAGATCTTTAAAAAGGCAAGGTCCTTTATGAACAGTTGAACATTTGGTGGACATTACAAAAGCAAATGAATTTCAAAGGAGTCCCCCAAACCATAGTGACAGATTTCGAATTCAGTGCGATCAAGCTTTCTAACAGTGAATTTCAAGGTATTGCCAATAAAGTTTATTTTTTCCATTCACTCCAATTCACTTGGTAGAAAATTCAAAGGACTGGGTTGGCCACATGGTTCTAGAATGAAACTTCAGTTTAAAAATGTATCATGTGCGGCCGGCACCGCGGCTCACTAGGCTAACCCTCTGCCTGCAGCGCCGGTACCCCAGGTTCTAGTCCCAGTTGGGGTGCCAGATTCTGTCCCAGTTTCTCCTCTTCCAGTCCAGCTCTCTGCTATAGCCCAGGAGTGCAGTGGAGGATGGCCCAAGTCCTTGGGCCCTGCACCCCATGGGAGACCGGGAGGAAGCACCTGGCTACAGGATCTGCCGGATCGGCACAGTGCGCTGGCCGCAACACGCTGGCTGTAGCGGCCACTCGGAGGGTGAACCAATGGAAAAAGGAAGACCTTTCTCTCTCTCTCTCTCTCTCTCACTGTCTAACTCTGCCTGTAAAAAAAAATGTGTCATTCGCCTACACTGGTATTCCTCCTAACTGATGAAATTCCAGGAGCTCTTAATGAATTAAAGCCACATTTGCTTGAAAAAGCCAGTTTGGAGAAAAACTATGTGTACAATAAGATAAAAAAAAGAGACTTAGACTTAGGCAACTGTGTTGCTGGCCCATCCCTAGAGTGGTTTCCATCAAATGTGTGGTCTGTATGTGAGTGCATGAAGAAAGGGTATCTGTATATGGTAACAGATGGTATGGCACAGAAGTATGGCATAGAAGATGAGAAAAATCTAACAGGGAATGCTCATGTTGGTGCATATCGAATTATACGAGAATATCAAAAAGAGCAGCACCAGGTAGAAAATTAACATGAACTTATTCTCTAAGGAGAGCAAAGTCTTAAAAGAAAGAAAGCTATTGAGAATGCAAGAGTCTAAAATATATTTAATGGGGCCAGTGCTGTGGCACAGCAGGTTAAGGCCCCAGCTTACGGTGCTGGCATCCCACGTGGGCGCAGGTTTGTGTTCCAACTGCTCCATTTCCGATCCAGCTTTTTGCTGCTGCACCTGGGAGGGAGGCAGAGGATAGCCCTGGGCCTTGGGCCCCTTCCATCCATGTGGGGGATCCAGGGGAGGCTCCTGGCTCCTGGCTTCGTGTCAGCTCAGCTCTGGCCCTTGTGGCCATTTAGGGAGTGGACCAGTGGATGGAAGGCCTCTTTCTTTCTTTGTCTCTACCTCTCTCTGTACTTCTTTCAAATAAATAAAATAAATCTTAAAAATATATATATATATATATATATATATAAAATGATCATGAAAGTTGGGAAGTGTTTGTGTATGACTTCTGTGCAATAGTCCATGATCTGTCCCTGCAAAAATACTTTTTTTTAAAATTTTTTGACAGGCAGAGTGGACAGTGAGAGAGAGAGAGAGAGAGACAGAGAGAAAGGTCTTCCTTTGCCGTTGGTTCACCCTCCAATGGCCACCGTGGCCGGCGCGCTGCGGCCAGCGCACCGCGCTGATCCGAAGCCAGGAGCCAGGTGATTCTCCTGGTCTCCCATGGGGTGCGAGGCCCAAGCACTTGGGCCATCCTCTACTGCACTCCCGGGCCATAGCAGAGAGCTGGCCTGGAAGAGGGGCAACCGGGACAGAATCCGGTGCCCCAATCGTGACTGGAACCCAGTGTGCAGGCGCCGCAAAGCAGAGGATTAGCCTGTTGAGCCACGGCGCCGGCCAAAAATACTTTTTTTATATTTTGAATTTCCTTTTTGTTTGTTTTCTCATTTTTGTTTTTTCCCCACTAATTTAAATTGTCAGTGCTGTTTTTTTACAATTCACTAGGCTTTGTATTTCACCCACACATCATTTCCCTACTAGAAGTATAAACTGTTAAAAACCTTCAGGGAGTTCTAATTTGTTTTATGTTTTTTTTTTTTTCTTTTTGGTGAATTTGTTGCCATGAAATCACATCATTACAATGTTGACTTTGCGTGTAAGCATTACACATGGATGGAAAAGTGTTGACTCTTCCTCAATAAATGACGAGATGGTCTTTTTTGTGCCTCTGCATTTGTGAAAGATAACATTTCTCAGGTCTCAGCTATTTGGGTTAATGTATATGCAGTGGTGGCCTGTGGCAGTTTTTGATCGATCTGTGTATCACAGTGTTTCAGATGACAGTAGCTGTAACACTGTATACACATAGTTACCAGCCACAGTGATACACATTCATCTGTTTCAAACAATAAAAACAATGTACATGTCCACCAATCAATGAATGGATAAACACATGTGGGATACCCATACAGTGTGATATTATTCAGCCATAGAGAGGAATAAGTACAGATACATGCTACAACATGGATGGCCTTTTAAAAGCATCATGCTGGGTAAAAAGAAGCCAAACATAGAAGGCCATAAACTGTACTTGTATGATTCCATTTATTTTTTTAAATCTAGAATAGATAAATCTATAAAGGATAGAAAGTAGATTGGGGCTCTCTAGGGATGGGAGTTAGGGTGGATTGGAGGTAAATAGGGAATGACTGTTAGCAGGCACAGAGTTCCTGTTCAGAGTGGTGAGTGTGTTCCAAAGTTGATTGTGGTGCTCATTGAGCAGCTCTGTTGAAAACCATTGAATTGCACTATTTACATGGGTGAACTGTATGGTATATGAATGATATCTCCATAAAGCTGCTTTATAGAAAGACAGACATAGAGATAATGGGTGGGAGGAGGAGAAAGAAAGGGGAAGGTGGGAGAGAGGAAAAGGAAGGAAAGAAAAAATGAAGGAGAGAAGGAGGGGTGGTTACAGCACAGGCAGACCTGGGAACTGGATCTCAGGGATGAGGGTAGTAGAGGCAGAAGCAGTGGTCATGCCAAGGAAGAACTCACTAGTCACGAACAGAATGGGCTTTGATTTTCATTGCCATGGGCAATCAATGGATGGTTTAGGTAGAAGGGTGATCTGATCTGATTATTAAACGTAACTCTGGCTCTTGTATGGAGACTAGGCTAGGGGTAAGGGAGGAAGTTTGGATATGGGAACTCAAGTTGTCTCAGGTTCAAATGAGAGGTTCTGTATGTTGGGCTGGGTTGTGTCCTGTAGTGGTGGTTAATACATTATCACCTACAACGAGTGGATTTCTTCTTTCTCTGCCTTTGGCCCATCCTCACTTCCCCCATCCCCTGTAGTTTCTTTTCTAAAGGAAGGGGATTTTGACAAGATTAGCAAAGATTGTCATCAGGTATTCATCCTATTCACTTTGCTTGGCGTAGAAATGGACCCACCTGACTCCATTCAACAATTTGTTTTATGGAGCAGGAAAACATGAGAGAGACATCTGGAAGAGAATAGGATTGTGACTGCTCCACACAATAATAGTCACTAAACTCAATGCAACTAGAGTGTGTCCAACTGAGGTTTTGAAATCAGCAAGGCCAAAAATGAAAGAAGACTTTTTTTTCTTGAATTTTCAGTTACAGTTAGACAGGAAATAGCTGTGCACATTCATGATATTTTGAAAGAGAGCTGCAAGGGATCAAAAGGAAACACACAGCTCACTCTCATCACCTCCTGGAGATTAGTCACTAACATATAACACAACCTGAGCGGAGCATCAGATGGTTCTGCATGGGTGCTTGAGTCCCTGTAG